>NC_090023.1:217835838-218152505 GCF_037176765.1 Anolis sagrei | reverse complement strand
AGACCCAGTACCTTCACTTTCTCCCATCCCTTTTCCTTCCCACAGGGCTCTGGCCGCTATGCCATCTACATAGCTAACTATGCCAATGGGAGAGTTGGACCACATGCCCTAATCGAGATGGACACAGCTGCTAGTGATACAGAACGTGGTATTGTGGCCCTGAATGATGTGGCTGCAGAGGCTGGAGTCAACAAATTCACAGGTGTGATGGCAAAGTATTGATGTTCTGATAGCTACCCCACCATAAGGAGAATGAGTTATGGCTTAGACCTTTCCAAAATATCTATATCAGGATATTGTTAATTGGCATCATCTCTCAAATTTTAACATATTGTTCTTCATGACCTCTTCTTCTGTACCTACTCCCCTGAAGTTTGGAAGGGCCCTTGTCTTATAAAATGGGGGAGCAACAGGCTTCTTCTCCAACCAGGTTTCAGAAAGTGTGGTGAAGCTCCTTCGGGTAGCATACTTCCACATCCATCATCCCCACCCCCCTCACACACACACAATACCATCTATTCTGTCAGTGTATAACATTGTGTGAAAATCAAAATGGCAGCCAACAAAAACCATGGTATTCTCCATTAACTTTGGGCATTTTGCATGTGTGTATTCACATGTTCATTTAAGACATGACAAATCCTGGACTAATGTAAGATCTGAGGACGTGTACACATGTGAAAGAGTAGCCTATGGATTAAAGAAATACAGTCCTTGGGCACAATTTTGCACACCCTAAACCTCCAATGTTTAGATGATTTTCATTGTGTTTTTTTAAAAACTGCAAATAGCTAAAACCATAAGATGTATTGGTTTTGCCCCAGATGGTCCTCTTCTTTTTCCTCTGAAGAAATCACCAAAAATGAAAGTAGAAATGACATCAATCATATCACTTCTGGTCAAGTCTAAAGCACCGGCACAGCATACAGGGGGTTATGATAATGGTGGAGTTAATGGCCCCTGCCACCTCACTATTGCCGTGGTGAAAATTCAAATGGTGATCATCCCCTGTGTTGCAGTGTACAGGCACGAACAGTCCAGGAAGGATGGCTTGCCTCATACTGATTCTGACCTGTCCTGCCAGTACTGAGCGGCCTTAGCCCTGTTCTCAGTCTTCATGGCATTGAATTGCCACTAAGTAGTTATGTAGTAACTGGAGTAAATTAATGACTGTTGATGAAGAGCAAACATCCATGTTATAGTGAAGTTTACTCTAATTGTGAAGAGATGGGAAGGCATGGGATGGTGAACCAATTATTAGGCATGTTTTTGCTTTGAAACCCTCCAGCTGGGAATGCTCCGCAATGTGACCGTTCCAGCCACAAAAACAGCATGCCCAGAGCTTTCACTGTTCTTTTTCCCAGGGGGTCGGGGCGTGGTTGTGGGGCCCATTCTCAATGAAGCTGCCTCTGATATCTTTTGTGACAATGAGAACGGAGCCAACTTCCTTTTCCAGAACCAGGGTGATGGTACCTTCATAGATGTAGCACCCAGCACTGGTGAGTAGCTAGCCAGAGTGTGGGGATTCAGAGGCAATGGATGTTAAGCAGAGAAACAGCCATGTAACACTCATTAATCTGAACAGGGCTCTGAAGTCTTCCATTTCATTTCTTCCATTACTTTTGTGTGTGTGTGTGTGTGTGTGTGTGTGAGAGAGAGAGAGAGAGAGAGAGAGAGAGAGAGAGAGAGAGGAGTGCCTGCAGGCTCAGCCAGTGGTAATTTAGCGTCTGGCTGATCATTGGAGTTTAACGAGGTGTCAGGGTGGCATCCATCACTATGGTGCTGCTGATGACACCTGTTCGCTTTAGAAACACTCCTTCCTTGTCAGCAAGAGAATAAGAATTGGGTGGCTGGGGGAGGGAAAAGAGAAAGACGAGTGAAAGTAGGGCTTTAAAGGGGTTCAATAGGCCATATTTTGCAACTGGTTGCCCCTACTTTTCTCATTGTCTCTGCTCTCCTGAGGCAGGTGGAATTTGAGTTACTAGATAGTCTTCTTTGTCTCCCTTACATAAATATGTGGAGCCTAGTTCAATCCCTGGCTCACCTTTTCTTCAGAAGGGATTGCTTGGTAACGCATGGAGCATTAGTTCATCTTTGGATAGATAGCTTCTCCGACTCACAACATCCTCTGTAGGCTTGGATGATCCCTACCAACATGGCCGTGGTGTCACACTGGCTGATTTCAATCGTGATGGCAAGGTTGACCTAATCTATGGCAACTGGAATGGACCACATCGGCTCTATCTGCAGATGAATGCAGGTGGGCGCATCCGCTTCCGGGTAAGTGCTACCTGCAGGAGGGAGGAAGGGCCCAAAATGCCATACAGTTGAGGATAAGCTGGGCTGTGAGCAGGGATATTGGGCACTGGAGGTCTCAAATAGCTGTGAAGTCTAAGAATGGAATACATCAATTACATCCAGACACCAAGAAGCGGATGTCTCTGCCTCCAGCTGGGTTGCCAGATGTTTCTTGTTTTAAAGGTTTGCCTCATATTTCAGACCCGTAGCAACGTAGACTTGGCAGCCTTTCCTTCATCTTGGTTTCCAACCAAGTCACCAAAAGAGCAGCAGTCCCTGCAAAAGACTATAGCTTCTGACCAATCACACCTCTGCAGCACTGTTATCATGCTCCTCAGCTCAGTCACAACTCCTCCTGTTCTGCCACCAAATTGCATCCTTAGATCAACGCATCCTATTGGCCCTGTTCTAGCCCAATCCCTGCCCCACTAATCCCCGTCCTTCCCCCAGGACATTGCCACGCCCAAACTGTCCATGCCATCACCTGTCCGCACCGTCATCGCTGCTGACTTTGACAATGACCAGGAGTTGGAGGTCTTCTTCAACAACATCGCCTATCGCGGCTCATCTGCCAACCGTCTCTTCCGGTGGGTGAGAGCCACATGGCCACCAGAGACTGAGGCAGTGGGCTCCCCATCTTTTTAGGCTTTGGGCATGGCAGGAAGGGCTTCCCCATACCAGACTCTGGGTCACATCCCTGATGGCTTTAGAAGAACCTGCATGTGACACTGGGCATATGGGAAGAAGGGAGGAGGGAGGCCTGGATTCTTGATTCAGAGAAAGTGACATTTAGTTCCCTGTATAACAACAATCCACTGGAGTAAAGTGACTCCACTAAAATTTCATAAACAGGGAGGATGTAGCCTCTTCAATTTTGCTTCCCTAGCTCTTGCCTACTGGCCAGCTGACACAACTATAGCTGAGCCCCTTGCTACTTCACTACCCATACAGGCAGTCTGCTCTTCCTAGACTACATCCCTGGAGGTTCCAGCTTTCACTAATTAGCACTTATGCACGGTTCCCATTAATTGTAGGCAATCAATGGCTCGTTAAACAGAGCCGCTTACATTTCTCAGGCTAATAAAGTGATAGCAGCATGTGGCAACTCCAGGGAGTCCGTGCAGAGACCTGTCATTTGGCAAGTGGGCAGGGCCCCTTCTAGAGAGAGGGACATTGGCAAGATGGGTTTAGTATGCGGACACAAGGTAGCCCCTACTCAACTGTGGGATTGCCCCATTAAGGGCATTTATATGAGAGGGGAGAGTGTCCATTCTACTCTACTACAATCTCTTTCTGATGCAGGGTCACCCGTCGGGAACATGCTGATCCAGCCATTGAGGAACTGAACCCTGGTGATGCCATGGAGCCAGAAGGACGTGGGACAGGTGAGTGAAAGTGATATCTACTGTGGGCTACACTTGAAAAAAAGAGGAGGTAAGTGAGATGACTGCAATTGAACAAGTGGGGTGGGGCTGAACCAGAGCTTTGGACTTCAACTTCCAGAATGCCCAGCTTGGATGTGCTATCAGTGACCATGTGGGCTGTGGCAATTCTAGCAATTGTAGCTTGGAATGCCAAGCTTGGAACTCCAAGCTCTAAAAACTCTTCTGGCAACCCTTTCTCTGCCAGGAAGCATCTAGAGGTGCTTCCAAAGGACTTCTACTGCTGAAAATTATTGTGCAACATCTTTTCCTTAATGGATTTTGTCAGAGGAAACAAAGGGAAGCAAACAAAAACAAAGGGATGGCTTTAAGAACCCGTAAACATCTATGAATCAAGCACTACAGTTGCCCCTATTGGGGCCTTCCTTTCACTCTGCTGTACAGAACTCCAAACATCTGCCCCAAGGTTCTGCTCTGATGGCATCTCTGCTGCTGGAGTCATTCATAATCTTTAGGAAGCCTAGGTACTAACCCTAAGATTCAGATCTCTTTATGTCTCAAGGAATCCACAGTTAATGATACTGAAGGATATGCAGCAGGAACTTGAAAAAGATATAGGAAAGTGTTGACAAATCTTGCTCTTGGGTTCATCAGAGCTTTCTAATTGATTTCAAGCTGAGCATTCATGCCAAAAACCACAAGGTTTGAAGGTTGTTCCCCTTGTTAACTATTACTTGCTTGGTTGATTGTGTGGTTACATTTATACTCTGCATTTCTTCCAGTGAGTTCAAGGTAGCATATATATATCTCTTCTCCTTCTATTGTAACTTCACAATATTATGAGGTAGGCTAGGCTGAGAGACTGTGACTAATTCAAGGTCAGCAACTGAGTTTTAGAACTCAGTGGAGATGTGAGTTCAGACGTCCCAGCTCCCACCCTGACTCTAAAATGCTATCAAGAAAGGGAAGGCCAGTCTTTGTGTATAATTCCCATCCACAGCCCAGATGCAGAACTCTTGATTGACATGCTGAAATCTTAAACAGAAAAGGGTTAACTATGCTGTCAGTGACAAAGGATGTAGCACCAGAGAGAGCAGCCCCTTGGGTAAACAAGCACACAGATGGACAATGTCACTGCAAGCAAGTTAGGGCTAATTTGGGTGTAACCAGGGGGCAGAAGTGGAAAACACTCATATTACTTGATCTTCTCATTATCTCAGCTGTGACTGTGGAAGAGGAATGTAGACCTGTTAAAAAGGAGATGCTGAAAGAAACCTCTGCTTAACGAGCTGGTATCATTCCAGGAGGGGCCGTGGTGGATTTTGATGGTGACGGAAGGCTGGACCTGATCCTATCTCACGGAGAGTCCATGGCACAGCCCCTCTCTGTCTTCAAGGTCAATGAGGTGAGTCTGAATGTGTTTAGAGCCGAATGGCCTGAACACCCATCAGAAAAGATGCTCCCAACAAACCTTACCCAGTTTTATGCCCACTTCATACTTTGATGGTGCATTTGTTCCATCTCCACAGGGTACTAGCAACAACTGGCTGCGGGTGATCCCACGCACACGCTTTGGGGCATTTGCTCGTGGTGCTAAAGTAGTGCTGTTCACACGGCAGAGTGGTGCCCATCTGCGTATCATTGATGGAGGGTCTGGGTACTTGTGTGAGATGGAGCCCGTTGCCCATTTTGGCCTTGGTAAGTGAGGTGGGGGGGGGGGGGCAGAACTCACAGTGATCTGTACATGCCATGTCAATTCGCCAAACAGTCCCAACAATATATACTTTCTTTCCTTTTCTGTTGTCACTCACCCTACCTCATAGAGAAGCTGGAAATGTTACTTTTCTAGGACTGCAACTCCAGTGCCCGTGCTGGGTGGGGAGATGAGGTCTGGGAGATGAGGTCTGAAAAAAAAATTACTTTTCTGAAAGTTTGAAGTCTGACACCTGAACCTTAATTCATATTATCCCAACCCTGAATTTCTCTGATTCTGTTACTATCTCCACTGTACATTCTGCAAAAACACTGTAGTCTATCCCTGGTCCAAAGCCCTTTCTTTCAAAACTCCTGGAAAATTTGTTTACCTTCCCTCTTATAATCAAATGTATGAGGTGCACAAATAGGAATTTACATCTCCAGAGAGCATGTCTTGCCAGGAGGCGCTCTGGCTGCCCCCTCCAGCTGTTCTTGCAGAAGGCACTATGTGTCTCCACACCTCATTACTCTTCCATAGCCCCAAGGTGTCTCCGTTTAGTGGGGCATGGCCAGGTTAGATGGAGGAGGAAAGCCAAGTAGCTCAGAAAGTCAGAGGGTCTCTACGCCTGAATACTCCATGACCCGGTTCACAGATGGCCTTGTGCCTGGGAGTTGTGCTGATGGGGGTGGCAGCACGGTGGTTAATGGAAGAACATGACCCTCATCACATCCCTAGTGCTGTCATCTCTCTGGCAGAGCCTGGAAAAGTTGCTTTCTGAATTATAAGCTCTGGAATCTCCAAGCCACTGTGGCATTTCTGAGAGGGGTTTTTTAAAATAGGGAAGCAGTACAGACAGGTATACCCACTGCCTACTCCTGATATAGAATCATAGATTCCTAGAGCTGGAAGAGACCCCCAAGAGCCATCCGGTCCAACCCTTTGCCATGAAAGAAGGCACAATCAAAGTACTCCCGATAGACAGCATCTGCAGAAAAGCCTCCAGAGAAGGAGACTCCACCACACTCCAAGGGAGCCTATGCCACTCTCCAACCGCTCTTACTCTCAGGAAGTTCTTCCTAATCTTTTCAGTCAAATCTCTTTCC
Organism: Anolis sagrei; assembly: GCF_037176765.1. NCBI lineage: Eukaryota > Metazoa > Chordata > Lepidosauria > Squamata > Anolidae > Anolis > Anolis sagrei. The sequence goes on along the minus strand of NC_090023.1, from coordinate 218,146,026 downwards.
CTGCCATCTGAAACCATTGGAGGGAAGGAGTAAGGAACAAGAGAAGGAAGGAAGGGAGGGAGGAAGAGAAGGATGGAAGGAAGGAAAGGTGGAAGGAAAGGAAGACAAGGATGGATAGGAGGGAGGAAAGGAATGGAGGGAGGGAGGGAGGAAATAAAAAAGGAAGAAAAGACAGGAAGGAAGGAAAAGAAATGAAAAGGAAGGAGAAAGAGAGAGGGAAGAAGTGAGGAAAGAGAGAAGCTAGGAAGAATGAAAGGATGATAGGGAAGGAGGGAGGGAGAAAGAGGGAGGTAAGGAAGGGGAGGAAGGAAAGAAAGCAAGAAGGAAGGATAGGATGGTGTGAGAGAGGAGGGCCTGAGAAAAGAGCCAAAGGGGCTTCATCCACCCACTAGGCCTGGGTTTGCCCATACTGGATCTAGTCCAGCGCCTTGTTAGTGAAGGGGCCCACAAATAAATCATGCTAGAGAGATGTCCATCCAACCTCTGTTTAAAAACCTCCAATGACAAGGAAGCCACTTCTTTCCAAGGTAATGTGTGCCACTGGTGAACAACTCTTGTGATCAGGAAATTCCCCTTGGTGTTTAGTGAAGGGAAGAATAGGATTGTGACAGTGATCCACCTTTTAGATTGAATAAACTGTACTGGTTTCTCCTTGCCATTCTTCTCTGTAGGACAGGATGAACCCAGCAGTTTGGAGGTGGTCTGGCCAGACGGCAAGTTCATCACGCGTAGCATTGCAAGCACTGAGATAAATGTCGTGCTGGAAATCCCCTACCCGCGGGACCCCCCAGCATCTCCCCCTGCTATACTTCCTCTTGAGGTGAGCCTTGTTTTGATAGCTACATATGAGTGATTTGGAAGTGATCCCTCCCAAACTTCCCCCACTTCAAACCAGTTTTCCTTCTCTCACCTCACTAAGGAAAATAGTCACGTAAGATGCCTATGGAAGCTCTATGCCAACTGAGTTGAGGCATTTGTCCTATTAGTTAGTGAGGCAAATTGCCAACCTATGCTGTGTTTCCTGCATAGCGATGTCAGGAATCATCACACCCTCTAATAAACAATCAGCACCCCATGCCAAAAGGAACAGAGCCAAAATAGGGCCACTGAGAAACAAAATGGCAGGACACTGAGGTTTAGGAGAAATACAAAATTTAAAAAAACCCAACAAGGAGCACAGAGCACATTTAAGAATCAACAGCAGCTACAAAATATTGTCTCAGATCCCATATTGGGGTTCCATATTGTCAGTCTCCACCTATGGGACTACACATTGATTTTGCTACATGTCCCTTAACTGAATGGTAATGCTGTACAACTGAATGCATAACTAAAAGAATGTTGCAAAATCGGATATATACATATTGACTAAGACTGGACATCTGCCTGTGCAATGGTGCTACAAATAGAAAAACAGTTGGGTACATGGATCTGCCAAGATTGTAACTGCCTGATGCAAAAAGATGGTGCACCCATCTCCCTTTTATGTACAAAAGCTGACTAGAGAAGTATTTGATATTTAGATCATCTCTGACCATATCCACCTGACAGTAGCAAATTACTTTATGGCAAGCAGTATGACACAAAGAGATTCTCAAAATACAGTAAGGGAACTCAGTTGTGCCTGCCAGAGTCTGCCAACAGAAGTAGATTACTCATTCTGCCTAATGATAGAGGTGGCCCTGCAAAAGAGGGACTCAATTCTGGAGCATTCATTACCACCTTATTTATTTATTTACTTACTTACTTACTTACTTACTTCATTTGTATATCGCTTTTCTCACCCGGGGGGGGGGGGGATGACTCAAAGCGGTTTCCAACATATATATGGCAAAATTCAATATCTCACACACATAAAAACAACTATCAATTAAATAATAAAAATGCAACAACAATTAAACATTAAAATGTGGAGTTAAAAAACATATTGATATAAACGTTAAAATCACACAATCTTAACAATTCTAGTCCAGGGTCATTCCAAATATCAATATCTATTACACATGATCCTATTCATTCCTTGTACTTCTTCCTGTCCAAAGTCTTGGTCCCATAGTCAGGTTTTTACTTTTTTTTCCTGAAGACCAGGAGGGAGAGTGCTGATCTAATTTTGCTGGGGAGGGATTTCATAGCCGAGGAACCACCACTGAGAAGGCCCTGTCTCTCATCCCCACAGTCGCACCTGCAAGAGAGGTGGGACTGAGAGCAGGGCCTCCCTGGACAATCTTAATCTCTGAGATGGTTTATAGAGGGAGATATGTTCAGACAGATAAGCTGGGCTGGAACAGTTTAGGGCTTTATAGGCTAAAGCCAGCACTTTGAATTGTGCTCGGTAGCAGACTGGCAGCCAGTGGAGCTGGTGTAACAGGGGGATTGTGTGCTCCCTGTACCCCACTCCGGTGAGCAGTCTGGCTGCCAACTGTTGGACCAATTGGAGCTTCCGAACAATCTTCAGTGCAACTCCTACCCATGATTGAGCTTGGGAAATGTATTTGTTTGAACCATAGCTCCCAGAAACCTACAGTCACCATGTGTAGGCATGCTGGGTGGTAGATTTAGTGAGTTGTACTCTCAAGAAGAATGTTTTCAAGCTTTGAGTGTATTCCCAAAGAGCAACCGGGGTATGCTGGTGCGTATAAGTTTATAGAGCCTGAGAAAATTACAGTTAACTCTCCAGCCAAGCAAACCTTCCTGACAAGAACTGGTCATCTTACATCATGCCTACATAAAGACAGCAGGAAGCACAGCACGGGGAAGAGAAAGCAAAAGCTAGGCAGATAGAGCTCATCTATCAATATAGCTTCTGGGTGAGAGCAACGTGGCACACACAAGTCTGAGTCACTTGAAAATTCAACCTGAGAAAATGGAAGGCTGAGGAAAAAAGGAAATTGATCTACTCAAATCCCTGACATTATAGAATAAGTGTCCTGGAGAGGGATTAGGGTTGGGGGAATGCTCTTTCCATTTCCAGAACTGCATGCCCCCCAGCCACCCTGCTGTCTAGCTATAATATACTGAGGTTTAGAGCTGTCAGCCCTCTGGTGCTAAAAAGCACAGCCAGCAAAGGCCTGGGGTTGGCGAAGGAAAAAAAGATATCCTTGATCCTTCCCACACCCACTCCTCAGAATTACCTCTTGTGGAGTTGAGGCTGAATAGCGCTTTCACAGTATAGTTATAGCACCACGATTCCATTTAAACTGGCACTGCTCAATCCTATGGAATCCTGGGGCTCCATGAGAGATTTAGGATTCTCTGTCAGAGAGCTTTAGTCCTGCACCAGGCTACAAACCCCCAGGATTCCACTAGATGCAGCCGTGGCAATTAAAGTGGAATTATAGCATCATAACTGCATAGTGTGTGGTGCACATTAGGAACCGCATAACATTTCCAAATCAACAATAGTGCTGTCTTTAGACTTCTTAGAAGGAGAGCAGAAGAAGTAGTTCATCAAGTATCAGGACAAAAGGAGGAGACGGAAGGAGAGAGAGAGAAAAATCACATGAAATTCAAGAGGGTTTTCAAAGGCAGGTGTAAGATTAATGCAGCTTGAAACTTGGCTCCATAAGTAATTTTTGGAATAAATTACTACTTCCTGCTTTAATAGCCATGACAATATTCTGTGGAAGTGCAGAGTTTGTAGTTTTCTGAGGACCTAGATTTCTCTGGGTGAAAATTCGAAATGTCCCTCCCTAAACTACAAATTCCAGGATTCCATATTATGTTGTCATGGTAGTTGAAATGGAATCTTATTGCTGTAATTATTTGATATGAAAGGGTTCCTGAATTCCACTGTATACCATAAGTGTATAAGTACATTATATTATAGATGTCCAGTTCTGGTGATTCCATGAGAAAGACATTGAAGGCCAAGGAAAGGCTTCCACTTTTGTTTCACTTGCTCTTTCTCCAAAACATTTTCAATATGTTCTCTTCTAGTAACCTGGTTTCACTGTTCTTCCCAGTATCACCACATCCTGGAGCAGCCAAGGATCTAGGGTGCCTGAGACAACCCACATCTCTGTATTGTTGAAGGCTTTCATGGCCGGAATCACTCGGTTGTTGTAGGTTTTTCGGGCTGTGTGGCCATGTTCTAGAAACATTCTTTCCTGACATTTTGCCTGCATCTATGGCAGGCAGCCTCAGAGGTTGTGAGGTCTCCCTGAGGATGCTTGCCATAGGTGCAGATGAAATGGAAGGAGAGAATGCTTCTAGAACATGGCCATATAGCCCAAAAACCCTACAACAACCCAACCCATACCTCACCTCCTCCATGTTGCAATCACTGCTGCTCCTAATCAGTCATGAAGCTCCATCTGAACTCCTGGCCATTGTGGGCATCTCTGCTGATATCAGAGGAGGATTCCCATGTAACCAGTCTGAATTAGGGGTGTAATGCACCCTCCTCTTTCCTGGTCACATGGGCACAACATTCCGACATTGTCAGACCAGGAATAAGGAGGGACAATTACTTGATCCTGCAATCTCTGTGCCTGTGGCTTGACCACAATCTTTTATTTAGGGTCACCATAAGTCAGAGATCATTGGAAATCACATAACAACATCTGATGAAATGGACTGAAGTCTGTGAAAGTTTATGCTACTAATTTCTTCCAGTATCAAAGGTCCTATGAAGTCCCCTTGCATAGGACAAAATAGTGAGTTGTAGATAAGCAGTCATATCCAGTTAGAGCCAATCTTCCCTTGCTGATGATCTTCCTAGGTAGAGATGCTTCAGTTGACCTTGCAGCCTTTGCAAATGGCAGAGCCCAGGGTCTCCTTCCCTTCAATTCCTCATCCCAAGGACAACTTGCAGTTGGAGGATGAGGCTTGCTTAATGGAAGATGGGAAGTACCATCAAACTGTTCTTTCTTTTGTTGATACATGAGGCCATGTAGCCACCTTACCTTTGCCATGATGTTTATCTTGGACAGCAGAGTCCAAGCCAGTGGTTCTCAGCCTGTGGGTCCCCAGGTGTTTTGGCCTACAACTCCCAGAAATCCCAGCCACTTTACCAGCTGTTAGGATTTCTGAGATTTGAAGGCCAAAACATCTGGAGACCCACAGGTTGAGAATCACTGGTCCAAGCCCTTGGTCCCCTTAAATTTGATAGGCCTCAGATCTTTTCATTTCCTTTGTTTCTTCTGTATAATCAGAGGGATATTACAACCAGGAATTGCAGGGTCAAAATGTTTTGATTAGCAGGGACAATGACGAGATCTTCTATCAACCAGCCATTATTCTGACTTTGCTGTTGCCTCTGAATTTAGCTGCAATTCTCACAATAATGGGGTTACAATGGATGTTCAAGCACAAGATTCTTTCATCAGGGAATGAACACACTGCAGAAAGGGGGCATCAATTTATTGACATTCACACCAACACCCCAGCCATTTCTTGGCTATGTTTAATATACATTATAGGACTGAATTTTTTTAATGAACAGAGAAAAAAAAATATAATTTGCCCACCCACACAGTCTTCCTCTCTCGTCCCCCATTTTGGTGTAATCGTCTCAAAAGCTGAATTTAAAATACATTTTCCCCAGAAACAATTCACTGGCCATGGTAATGCAAATTATTTAGAAGGTGCTTGGCTTTGAATTGGCAATTATGACCCATTTGTTTTTTTAAAAAGACCCGCTCCCATTAGAGATGACAACTGAGTGATATGGCTCAACAAAACTGCATGTATTTTTGGACATTTCTCAGAGGTACCACTGTAAGGACTGTCGTGATGACTACCTGCACCTTCAAAATTTATTGCTACACCACTGTGCATGATTATAGTCTGAGCAATTGCATCACATTTTGGATTTTATTATTTCTGTTTGTACCCAATCACAGGTATTATGGTTCGAATGGTCAGAGAAATAGGAGTTACGTATAGTAGCAAAACATGATGGGGTTCCAGCAAAACACGTAATCTTTTTCATCAACGATCTTAGAATTCGGAATTACAACTAACCTCTTCTTCCTTGACAGACAGTGAATTTGCCATCGCAAAATATTGAAAAGAAATAGGTGCATAGGAGCAAAGAAATTGAGGCTGTGGGGAATAACTGGGAAAAATAATAAGATCTTTTGAGTGTTGAATACCCAGTCTATATTTTTGAGGCTTTAAAAAAATGAAAGTGGGCTGGGTGAGGGAGTCTCGGCACACACTTTTCAGAATTGACTCTATATCGAAGAAGACACTCAAAAGTGGAAGCAACAGCATTAGTTACTATATGATCTGAAACAGGAATTGCAGCCATACAAATTCCTCAGCTCCATAAAAATGGCATCGCAGAGTACTCTAAGTAGAGAGAGATGAGTCTGAAGGGAAATTAAGTGCTGATGACAAATTTCTCTTGTTCCTTCACAGTGTGGCCAAGGATTCTCTCAGCACGAGAGCGGGAGGTGTGTTGGTGAGTCACCTGGTGAGGCAGACGGATGAACTGTTCTTGGGTGCTGTTTTTCCTCTGCCTGCAACTGAGCTCCACGGGGTAGAATGTCTGATCTTCCCACCGTTTGGTTGCACTCTGAGAATAAAGCATCAGGCCCACTGTGGTGTTGAGCAACTATGTGTCATTGGTCTCTGTGCTAGGCCTGCGTCACGCTATCTCTCTATCTCTCTTTCTTTCCTTCTCCTTCTTAGATATGGATGAATGTGCAGAATTTCCCTTTGTCTGTCCAAGGGGCAGACCCGTCTGCATCAACACATATGGCGGATACCGTTGCCGCAGCAACAAGCGCTGCAACCGGGGCTTTGAGCCCAATGAGGACGGCACAGCTTGTGTTGGTGAGTGACTGATGGTTTGGGCATCGTAGCAAAACTGATTGCGCTCAGAACTTGATCTTGATGCCAGCCAATGGAAACAAGGGCTAAGAACACTGAAGTCTATGTGACTACCCCCTAGTTCAGTCCAAGGAATGTTACTATGGAAGGGACGGCATTCATCTTCCAAATAAGAATTCCGCCTTACATGAAATTTTCTTTCAGTCCCCAGATTTCTACCATGGCAGTAATTTAAAACATCAGTCAAGCCTTTGGAAGAATGATTTAGGCATCCAAAGCAATGGGATTTAGGCATCCAAAGCAATAGGGTAGGCAAAGTTTACAAGGGGATGTAAATCCAGCAAATAGGAGTTGTACACATGAATAGTTTTAAGTGCCCCATTTTCTGCAATAAATTTAGGGACTCAAACAAAATTTCATGTGGGAGGGAAATTCTTATTTGAGAGGGGGATGCCTTCATTGTGCCCTTCTGTAGCTATACTTTTGGGTCAGGCAATGAAAATATAGATGCAATTGGTACTGTGAGTTTGTGTCTGCACATGGGAGCAAGAAAGAAGAAAAAGCAAATCCATGATTAAGAGATTCAAGTTTGCAAACACTATCTATCTATCTATCTATCTATCTATCTATCTATCTATCTATCTATCTATCTATCTATAGCACTAATGAGAAGATAGTGCAGGAACAATGTAGCACTTGCTTCCTATTTTGTATTCATTGTTTATGCAAAGGAAGACAGCAATGGATAAGATACGAAAAATATATCTCTGGGACAAACTAGATATTTAGCATCATATCCGAGTTTGGAAATGCTGTGAAGCGAGGAGAGGAGAGGGAAAGGAGCAGGTGATGAAAAAAATGCTTAAACCTTGCCACGTCTGTTCATTTCCCCCATCTCTCTCTCTTGAAGTTAATTGTTGGATGTCGCTGAGGTTTGAGGCCTTTCTTTGCCATCAGATAGTTGGTTCAGTTTATTTCAACTACACCAAACACCTCTCAATCTACTAACTACTACCAATCAATTCTACTAACTGATGCTCTATCCTTTTCTGTCTGTCTGTCTGTCTGTGTCTTCCTGTTCCCCTCTTTGTACAGCTCAAGTGGCCTTTTTTGGAGGATATCCTTCTTCAGGGACCCGGTTTGGCCCCACTTTCTCCTCAGCCCCACTCCTTCCATTTTGCCTCGGACTCTGCTTTCACTCCTATGCACTTTAAGCCTTGCCAATAAAGCAAGATGTAGCCTTTATGGATGAAATGGCCTCCCCTGTTCTCCTTCCCTCCACTTTCTCTCATCCAGCCTTCTCATGGTGGTCCCTGGGGACATGGACCGAGGTGGGGACAGCCGTCTCCGCAGAGGGCACGATGCAAGCTGGCTGAGGCAATGCCAGTAGTGACACACCCCTTGCATGTTTTCTGAGAAAACAGACAAGGCAGAGGCCTCACCACTGCTTTGTCTCCTCAGTGTGGCTGCTATCTTCCTAGGAGCTTGCCCTTAAATGAGATGGCAGCTCTTCTTGCAACTGCCATTTTCCTTGGAGCTTGCCTTTACCCAAGATGGCAGCTTCTGCTGGTAGTTGCTTGCTTGGTTAAAAAAAGAATCAATACAGTTACTCCGTGCCTGCTGGTTTGGCCTGTGAAATTATTGCTTCCCTTCTTCTCCTCCTCCTCTTCCTCCTCCTCCAGCCCGACTGGACCGGGATTCACCTCTGCTCTTGTTTCTCAATATGTGTGTAGTGTTTGAACCCGCTCTGTCTTCCCGCTGGAGAATCACCCTTTCCTCCGCACACCAAATAAACTGTACACTATCTATAAGCACCTGCTTGCTTATATGCTTGGGTGTTGCTGGGCTTGGGCACAACAGCCCCATTTTTAGAAGACAAAAAGAGAACAGGGTGATGCAAGACTAAAGTTTCCTATACCAAGAGGCCCATAACTGGCTAAGGGGAGTGAGTGGCTAAAACATTAGCAGGGCAGTGAGCTGGAAATATTTCCTTGAAATTATGGCTACATAAGAAACTGTAGAGTTAAATTATTTTTGTCTCCAAATGTAATGATGTTTATGGGATTGTGCAAAATGTAGTATGAGAGTCCTGTTGTATTTGGGGGGCCCTGTAATTCTGTTGAGTGAGACTCAATACTAAGTAAGACTTCTCCAAAGTCCTGTCTCCTATAGCATCACTGATAAGAGAAGGTTACAGTTTTTAAGATGGATGCACTCTGCCCATTTTCCTTGGAGCGGTCTTTGCTTAAAGCAGCAGAATGGCAATAATAGCCCAAGCATTTGGACTGAATCGATGCAAGCAAATAAAATGTAAGGCTAGGCATGTATAATTTAGAAAATGGGTTGCTGTGAGTTTTCCGGGCTGTATGGCCATGCTCCAGAACCATTCTATTCTGATGTTTTGCCCACATCTATGGTAGGCATCCTCAGAGGTTGTGAGGTCAGTTGGAAACTAGGCAAATGAGGTTTATATATCTGTGGAATTTCTATGGTGGGAGAAATAACTCTTGTCTGTTGAAGGCAAGACAAGTGTGAATGTTGCAATTGGCCACTTTGATTAGCATTTAATGGCCTTGCAGCTTCAAAGCCTGGCTGGATGCTGCCTGGGGGATCCTTTGTTGGGAGGTGCCCCTGATTGATTCTTGTCTGGAATTCCCCTAGTTTTGGGGTTTTGCTCTTTATTTACTGTCCTGATTTTAGAGTTTTTTAATACTGGTAGCCAGATTTTTTTCATTTCCATGGTTTCCTCAGACATAGCACAGCACCCGATGAACCAACCTGGATACAGCATATTATTTGAGAACATAGAAATGCTGGACCACTCGTAAAAACCACATGTCAGACCAGTTGCAACATTCACACTTGCCTTAAACAGACAAAGTTTCTTTCTTCCACCCTCGACATTCCACAGATATATAAACCTCACTTGCCTAATTTACAACAGACCTCACAACCTCTGAGGATGCCTGCCATAGATGTGGGCTAAATGTCAGGAGAGAATGCTTCTGGAACATGGCCATACAGCCTGGAAAACTCACAGCAACCCAGTGATTCTGGCCATGAAATCCTTCAACAACAGACTTTAGAAAGTCTTCACTATGCAATGCATGCACACATTAGGCATGAGCAAAATGCTCCATAAGAACATTGTTGAGAACCAAAGGTAGATACATAGTAGTAGTAATAACAACAACAACAATAATAATAATGCTTTATTTATATACCACCCTATCTCCATCTATATTCCCAGCTTCGGTCATCAAATGGAAAATACATTCCCAAAATGGCTATTGTTTGTTTTTGAAGAACCCCTACAACTTCAAAGGAGACATGGATGTTTGTAAACACATAAGGGACATAAACTGGGGAGTTGTGATCGGCCAAGATTTCCATTTGTTGTTTCCCAATGTTATTCCCCATTCAGAAATCACTATACTCCTATTTTGGTGCACTGAACACATATTCGCTATGTAAAGAATGAAGTGAAGAAAACCCAGAAGACTCAAGCATAACTTGTGACAAACATCCAAGGAAAAGGGCAGGAGGCAGAAATTCCTGCAGGAATTGGTGGTACATTTGGGCTTTCTAAGCCCAAATTCAAAGTCTGAATTTGCTGAAAAGATTTGTCAAACATTTTTTTTTTTTTGCATAGGATCAGTTTTCTTTTATTTATTTTTCTTTAAGTACAGTTTGGAGCAATTAATCCAACTGGTGAAAGTCAAATGCCATGCCCTTAGAAGGTTCTTTTGTACCAGATGAAAATCTGAGCCAGAGAAGAAATTAGACACCCCCCACCTTCCAGCCTCTCATATAAAGGTAAAGGTTTCCCCTTGACATTAAGTCTAGTCGAATCCAACTCTGGAGGGTAGTGCTCATCTCCATTTCTAAGCCAAAGAGCCAGCGTTGTCTGTAGACACTGCCGAAGCAGTACCTATTGATCTACTCACATTTGCATGGGTTGGCAGGAGCTGGGACTGACAGCGGGAGCTCACCCTGTCCTGTGGATTTGAGTTGCCAGCCTTCCGGTCAGCAAGTTCAGCCTCTCACTGTGCCACCGTGGCCCCTTTTGTCTCCCACATATCTTTTCCAATGAATTTGTCTTTCTAAGGCGCAACAGTGAAGGGAGCTGAGAGAATATATTTTTTCCCCTGAGCAATGCCAGGCACATTATATATCAGATGTGAGTAGCACTTGGAAAAGTAATTTTCTCATAGGTATTGACTCATACCCATAGTTATGGGAAATGTCATTTTCAAGTCTCCCTTATATGTAACACGCAGCCATAAAAATTTACCAGAAGGGAAGGAGATCCCATTTTCCCTTTTCCTATGTCCGTGCTGCTGGAATAATAATAAAGCCTTGTGAACACACATATAGGTTTCTATGCAGAAGATTTTTGTTTGATGTGGGACCTTTTTATTTCATTCAAGGTTACAAAAGCAGAGTTGTGTACACAACGCAGTTGCCTATGTGGCAGCATTGTGCATTGAACATGCAGGTGTGCATTCTACACTAGAATCATGCATTTACATGTACGCATACAGTTGCAATGCACCTATGAACAAGCATCATGTACTGTAGTTTGTCTCCTTGAAGTATGATCTTGGCCAAAGATAATTGTTAGGGAGGATGGTAAACAGATGCAAAGATAGAGAAGAGGGAAGAGAGGAGTCAGGGGACAGTTTAGATCAGGCATGGGCCAGCTTGGGCCCTCCAAGTGTTTTGGACTTCAACTCCCACAATTCCTAACAGCCTCAGGTCCTGTTAGGAATTGTGGGAGTTGAAGTCCAAAACACCTGGAGGGCCCAAGTTGGCCCATGCCTGGTTTAGATGCTACCTGGTTTCATCTAAACGGGGTCTGAAATAAACCTTTGAAAGTATGTTCAAAGAAACTGAACTATTTTCTGAACAGAAGGTATTTTAGGGATTTGTTTTTGTTTTGGTTGGTTGGTTTTTTTGTTATTGTTTAATTTAGAGCTTAATTTCAGGGGGTTTGGTAATAATTTTAAAATTAACAAGTAGATGTCTGGTGATGCTAGTTGAGAAGAAGAAAGTCGTAACTTGAGAGCTGGGACTATTTTTTCCAGCTCACAGTAAGCCATTGAAGATACTTGGCAAGCAAAACCCTTCTAAATCCATACTGTTTTCATTGCCAAATACTATTACTGTTCCTTCCTCTATTAATGCAACTGCAGAAATTCATTCCTGGGTTTCTTATAAATCTTCATCTTATCTACAGACTAAATGTATTAGTGGAGGACACCAATGTTTGCTCTTTTATTCTTTTAAATTGAAACTGTTCTCATTACACGATGACGCAGTATCAAGTCAAAACATTGTGGGTTCTTTTGGTGTACAGATATAGCAGTCTTATGCAACTTGATGCCCTCCAACTGTATTGGATTACAGTTCCCATCACTCTAGTATAGGCATCCTCAAACTGCAGCCTTCCTGCTCTTTGGGCCTCCAACTCCCAGAAGTTCTAATGAGCTTGTTCAATTGTCAGGAATTCTGGGAGTTGAACAGCTGGAGGGCCTCAGTTTGAGGATGCCTGCTTTAGCACGTGTAGTATCTGGGTGGCAAAAACTGTATTCCTGCTAATATTCCCCACATTTCTGTAGGTTCCACAATCCGGCCAGCCTTATATTGTTGGAGAGCCAATATGCTGTGAACGAGAGATGCCTTTTTCTCTACTAAGGGTTCATTCATACCAGTGGTTCCCAACCTTTTTTTTTTTTTACCAGGAAACACTTGACCAGGGACTACTTTGACCAGGGACCACTTTGACCAGGGACCACTCTCAAACACTAGTATTAGGAATTGTGGGAGTTGAAGTCCAAAACACTGGAGGACCCAAGTTGGCCCATGCATGGTTTAGATGCTACCTGGTTTCAGAGACACTGATAATACGGGGTCTGAAATAAACCTTTGAAAGTTTGTTACGAGTCAGTTTTTGGTCAACTTTAGATTCAGTTTGGTTATCTGGAGTGCTGATGCAGAAAGTTGCATCAGATAGACCACATCAGCTCTAATTTCAGATACAGAACATATACCATCCAGTAGTCACCATCTGCTCACCCACAGAAAACCATGTTTAATTAGTCTCAGCACTATAAGAGGGTTTCGTGAGACCAATTGCTCTTGTTGCAACAGTGCGGCTGCGGACCATATTTTAGTTCTTGCAGATCACTGGTGGTCTATGGACGACAGACTGGGAACCACTGATTTATACAAAAGGAGCAGAGAGGTTTAACAAACAGACCTCACAACCTCTGAGGATGCCTGAAATAGATGCAGGTGAAACATCAGGAGAGAATGCTTCTGGAACATGGCCATACAGCCTGGAAAACTCACAACAACCCAGAAGAAACAGTGCTGTGGTATGATTCCATGACTGCTTTGCTCATTTTGTGTTTCTACTGAGGACTCCTTTAGTTGTGTGTCCATGAGTGTTTTTGAAAGGTGATTTATTGCACTCATTTTGCTAGTCAACACATTCTGAAGACTCTGTCCCATTCTAGTTTCAGTAGGACTCGGAAAGATGCTATATGAGACAGCCACCACAAGTCAATGTAAGCAATACTCAGCTAAATGAACCAGGATTTTGGCTTGATATATGGTAATTTCTTATGTTCCTACAAATTTCTTGGACATCTTCAAATGCTTTGAGGCGGGATTCAATGGCCTATGAGTCCCCTTGTAGCGCTATTATTTCTTCTACTCTATTATAAGTTGTGTGATGAAGTTGCTGGAAATGTAAGCCTTCCACTGTTTTGGTTTCCTGTTTATCTCAAAGCTACCTAGCCAATGACAAAGAAATCCAGTTATCTGAAGGTGGTTTTCGGACCATTCAAACATGATTATAGTATTGCATCATTCATATATATATATATATATATATATATATAATCTCTTATAGTATTGCGCCCCAGTGGTGCAATGGGTTAAACCCTTGTGCAGGACTGAAGGCTGACAGGTCAGAGGTTCAAATCCAGGGAGAGTGCAGATGAGCTCCCTCTGCCAGCTCCAGCTCCCCATGTGGGGACATGAGAGAAGCCTCCCGCAAGGATGATAAAACATCAAAATATCTGGGCATCCCCTGGGCAACGTCCTTGCAGACAACTAATTATCTCACACCAGAAGTGACTTGCAGTTTCTCAAGTCGCTCCTGACACGGAAAAAAAAATCTCTTACTGTATGACTGAGAACAGTTGCTGTCACCCAATCCACTTCAAAGAGCATAGATGAGACCTTTTTAACACACAACCAAAGCTTTAAGCTAGCCCAAGAAACTGGATGCATAAGGCACAGGAAAAAGAGGGCAGAAAGTGGTCTGGAGTACTGCCAAATAAGAATTTGTTTAACTGGCATGACGTTCTAAATATTTATTGACCATACAAGAAAAGTTTCAATGGGTTCTTTCAGGTTAATTTCAATATAGGTCATTCAATGCTGGTGTGTTAGTGATGGTAGTGATTTTTATCATAGATGGCCAACCAGCAGCAAATGATCTCTCAATTCTAGAGCAAAATAGGAGCACACTCTAGAGCAGTGGTTCCCAACCTTAATTGTCCAGGTGTTTTGGACTTCAGTTCCCACAATTCCTAACAGCTGGTAAGATGGCTGGGATTTCTGGGAGTTGAAGGCCAAAACACCTGAATGGGAACCACTGTTCTAGAGCAAGAGTGGAAAATCTGTAGCCTTCATATATTGTTAGATTCCCGCTCTCATTAGCCTCCAAAATTGGCCATACTGACTGGGGATAGTGAGAACTGGAATCCGGCATCATATTGTGAGCCACATGGTCACTATTCCTTTCCCAGAGACTGTTGCAGTATATAGAGATCCCTGAAACACCTTCTAATTTCACGTCAGAATAAGTGAGTCCATGGTCTAGTACAGTGGTTCTCAACCTGTGGGTCCCCAGGTGTTTTGGACTACAACTCCCAAAAATCCCAGTCAGTTTACCAGCTGTTAGGATTTCTGGGAGTTGAAGGCCAAAACATCTGAGGAAACACAGGTTGAGAACCACTGCTTTAGTGTGATGAGGTCCTAAGTCTCTGCCAGGTCAAAGGAACTGCAATCCTCTACCACTCCATCTAATGGCTTAAGGAACATGTATAAAAATCCAACATCTGTCTGACCTGTCTGATGAATCTACAGGCACAAAAACTAATTTTGAAGTCTGTGTGGCCTCCCAAAGCATAGCTTTTTGAGTGAAATAATGAGAGAAAAATTACTGCAAAGTTCTTGAAAATGGAGGATAAGCCCTACCCAGCTTGTTCACACTTACAGTAACATCATCACAGGGGTTGAGCTTCAAATGAAGAGCAGCCTGGCTGAGTTCAGGGACTATCCCAAGTTGAAAATATCATCCGTTAGATGACTCACTGTGCTCTTTCCAGTTGTAAGATCTGTGCCTCCTACTCAAACTAGCACATCTTGAAATAATGCTTTGCTCTTGCGTTTCATGTATATAGAGTAGCTATGTGTTCGAATTTCCTGAGATAGGTTTGGAAAATCATCTGATATGGCTGACTCATATCAAAAAAGTGAAGAGCGAGAAAGGCTAAACATCTCTACCGCTGAACAGAAAGGAAGAATACCTGCAAAAATAAATGAAAGCATAATTGGAAGGAGAGCATGTATACATGGTGGTGATATGATGCAACCAAATGTGCCATATTTGCCATATGAGCAATGTGATTAGAATGAATGATGGATGGATGTTTAGTTAGCATGAGTGGACCATGAGTATTAACCCCCTCTACGTGGGGTTGCCTCTGAAGACTGTTGGGAAGCTCCAGCTAGTCCAACGTTCGGCAGCCAGGTTGCTTACAGGAGTGGGGTATTGGGAGTGCACAACACCCTTGCTACACCAGCTCCACTGTTAGCTTCCAAGCACAATTCAAAGTGCTGGCTTTAGCCTATAAAGCCCTTAAAGGTTCTGGCCCAGTTTACCTGTCCAAATGTATCTCCCTCCACGAGCCACCAAGAACTTTAAGATCATCTGGGGAGGCCCTGCTCTCGGTCCCACTGTTATCACAGTCACATTTGACAAGAACGAGAATCATAGAATCATAGAGTTGGAAGAGACCTCTTGGGCCATCCAGTCCAACCCCCTGCCAAGAAGCAGGAATGTTGCATTCAAAGCACCCCTGACAGGTGGCCATCCAGCCTCTGTTTAAAAGCTTCCAGAGAAGGAGCCTCCACCACACTCTGGGGAAGAGAGTTCCATTGTTGAACGGTTCTCACATTCAGGAAGTTCTTCCTAATGTTCAGATGGAATCTACTTTCTTGTAGTTTGAAGCCATTGTTCCGTGTCCTACTCACCAGGGACGCAGAAAACAAGTTTACTCCCTCCTCCCTGTGACTTCCTCTCACATATTTATACATGGCTATCATATCTCCTCTCAACCTTCTCTTCTTCAGGCTAAACATGTCCAGCTCTTTAAGCCACTCTTCATAGGGCTTGTTCTCCAGACCCTTGATCATTTTAGTCGCCCTCCTTTGGACGCATTCCAGCTTCTCAATATCTCTCTTCAATTGTGGTGCCCAGAATTGGACACAATATTCCAGGTGTGTTCTTACCAAGGCAGAATAGAGGGGTAGCATTACTTCTCTAGATCTAGACACAATGCTCCTATTGATGCAGGCCAAAATCCCATTGGCTTTTTTTGCTGCCATATCACTTTGTTGGCTCATGTTTAACTTGCTGTCCACGAGGACTCCAATATCTTTTTCACATGTACTTCTCTCAAGCCATTCTGTATCTTTGCATTTTGTTTTTTCTGCCTAAGTGGAGTATCTTGCATTTGTCACTGTTGAACTTCATTTTGTTAGAGACAGGGCCTTTTCCTTGGTGGCCCCTTGGCTATGGAATTCCCTCCCAAATGAGATCAGATCTGTCCCATCATTCCTGACCTTTCAGAAGAAACTGAAATCCTGGTTGTGGGATCAGGCATTTGCAAAATAGACTGATTTGCTGGTAAAAACATTGGTTAATGGACTATGATGGGCTGCTTTTAGGATGACGACTGAAATTGGTGAATTGTTTTTAGTGTGTGTGTGTGTATCTGTTTTATCTGTTTTAATGTAACATGTGTTTTTATATTTTGAATTGTTGTGTGTGGGCACTGTACTGTGCTGGTTGGTAGCCGTCCTGAGTTCCTCTGTGGAGGTTGAGAAGGACGGGATACAAATGCCCTTAATTAATTAATTTATTAAGGAAGGAAAGTATGGTATGGTATGGTACATGCAAAGTGTTGAGATATATTTGTCATATAATGTGAATGCTGTATGTGTGCCTAGGCTATGCACATGGATTGTATGAGATCATAGAGATGGAGCCTCAAATAAAAAGCAGCTTTGCTGTCTAGCTCCAAAGGGGTGAGCTACTGGGAATCTTTTTATTCATCCTGACCTGACATAGCATCAGCACTGAGACACCTGTAGATTGAGTTGCACTTGAATCCTCATCTATCACATCAATGGGTCATTCTGTTGTGAAAGAAACACAGAACTCAGACAACTAAGAGCTTGAGAAAGGTTTGTTTGTTTTTTGCAAACCAACTTTTTGGGAAAGTAGGTGCTTCCAAATTATGAATATGGGAGATTCAATGAATCAGTTAGCAAAGGGACAGGTCATTTGGCCAGATGGGTGCAGGGAGTCACCGAGAATAAAAGGGTGTGGCCAAGCCATGGTTTGTTCTTTCTTGCTATATGGTATCAGACAGACAGGAGCTACAAACAATAAGGTATGGTGCCAATGCCCTCTAGAGGGAAGAAATAAAATCGGAACAGCTTCTGGTTGTAATTCTCACCACACAGGATATGAGAAAGAATGGGTGGGGAATCTGTATCCCTTGAGATTTTGTTCAGTCAGAAGAGTGAAAGGAACTGTAGCCCAACAATATCTGGAAGACCACACATTTTCTCCACATCCTGCCCTACAAGCTTGTACTAGGGTTGGGTGTGAGAACTAAAACATGGGGGGAAATCCAACCATTGGAATGGGGGAGAGCCGCAAATGGCAATCTTATGGTAAAATGTCGTGATATAAGCACAACATCACTAAAATGGCTCAAGTAGATGCTTTACATTTGCCCAAGTAAGGTAGACATAGTTGTTATCTTGACTGTTTCCCTCACTAGCCATTAAAGGAGGTGGTAATAGTGGTGATGGTCTCTTTAGTCCCATTTTTTTCTGGAGAGCAATCCTGGGTTTCAGTAGTGGGATCAGTGTAGACAATAACCTGAGAATTGTCCATGAGATGTTCAACTTGCTGTTCACTATGTTTATCTTTCCTTCCCTTCTTCTGTCCAGACATAGATGAATGTGCCTCAGGGCTGCATAACTGCAGCCAAATCTGTATGAACACTCAGGGTGCGAATTCCTGCCAGTGCCACCCGGGATTCAAGGTGGATCCCCGTGATGCCAACAAGTGCCTGGGTAAGTAGCCGATATTGACAAAGTAAGACAGCCACCTGTGTTCCCAAAGTTCTGCAAGGAATGAGTCTGATTGAGTAGCCCACCATGTTCTTAGTGTGAAGGTAAAGGTAAACATTTCCCCTGACATTAAATCTAGTTGTGCTCATCTCCATTTCTAAGCTGAAGAGCTGGCATTGTCCGTAGACATCTCCAAGGTCATGACTGCATGGAGCGCTATTACCTTTTCGCAGAAGCGGTACCTAGTGATCTACTCACATTTACAAGTTTTTGAACTGCTAGGTTGGCAGAAGCTGGACCTAACAGCAGGAGCTCATCCCACTCCCCAGATTCAAACCACCAACCTTTCAATCAGCAAGTTCAGCATCTCAGCGGTTTAACCCGCTGTGCTAGCAGTGTGAAACACCATGCAATTTCCCCTGGTCATTCTTGACTTACAAATATGAAGCAGAAAGGTTGGTGGGTGCCTTTTGTAGAGTCATGGAGCAGGAAAGGGATAACTGTTTGTTCCCAAAAGGGAGTTGGAGGATGTCATTGACAGATGCCAGAGCTAGCAGAGCAACTAGATAGCTGCAGATTATAGAATGAACATTTTTGAAATATCAGTGAGTTTATTTTCTATGGAGTACTATCAAACTCAGTCTGGAATACTATTTCTGTCTCATGTGTGTTTAAAAGGTTGCACATTGTTGTAAGATATTACATTCAGTTGAAATATGTAGAAGCAGAGTCACATATGTGATGTTATGCAGGATCTGGATACATATTCAACTATTTTGCTTCCAATTAAACATTCAGTTGCGCATTCATCTGCACAATGTTGCCATTTAACACAAAAACCACATAATTGAATCAGCACATAGCTTCACAGACAAGATTTATACAACACAATGCCACATGACATGTCAGCCTCAGACTCTTGGCAGAAGAAATCACTAGGCTAATTAAAGGAAATACATTAAGTTAGCAAAGTTCAGAGAAAAGACGGAGAGGTAGGGGCCATACTTGTTCCTGTTTCTTGGAAGAAAACCAAAATGTCTGTCCTCCAAGAGACAGTGAAGAAATAGCCTAACCGTGAGGAAGAAGTGAGATCAGCAATATGAAAGTCTGTCGGTTTATGTGAGAAGAATAGAAAAAAAGGAAACCGGAGGATATCTTTCTCACATACTCTACTCCTTCCATACGAGTGCATGCATCTTTAAAGCAAGCAGGGATGCATCTTTTTCATCTCCAACACTTCATTGGACTATCACTTGCAGAACGCCCCAGCAGCATGACCACTAGTTGCTGAGGAATTCTGGAAATTGTAGCCAAAAAAATAACTTTTCCAAGCAGTTTAAAGCAACTGTTATTGCTGTTGTTGCTGCTGTTGTTATTTTTAAAGGTTCTGCAACGAAGGGTAGAGCTGATTTTATTTGCCTTGGCTTGTTACCAGTCCCATTCCCTTTGTTGCTGACTGTTCACACTGGCTGGCACAGTGACCCTTTCCCCTTGTGTTTTTCAGATGTGGATGAGTGCAGGGAGAGGCCAGCCCCATGCGATCACATCTGCCACAATGAAGCAGGCTCTTTTCATTGCCACTGCCGGCAAGGCTTCTTCTTGGGTCCAGATAGACGGCGCTGTCTGCAAGGATGATCAGTGACCATAATCATGGCCCAGAGTAGGTGCTGGCTTACACCCTCCCTGCAATTCACAGCTAGCATTTTCCTGTATACATTGGCTCATATATGGTAGGCGGGCAGTAACCATTTGCTGTGTAACACCAGTGATCGTTGCTGCTCAAGGCTGTAGTTCCACTCCCTTCTGGCTAATACACCACTGACTTTCTGGAGAACTGGGATACCCTTCTCCTTGCTTTACTGGTCTGATTCCACAATAAAGCTGACTTTTGCTCATTTCATAATTTTAGTTGAGTACTTGATTGTTTATCTTCCTGGCTGTTATCTAGTCCTTCTCTCCTCCTTGTCAGTGCAGCAAAGCCTAAAGTAAAGTTCTCAACTCTTGGCTGTCCATCTATTTTGGACTTTGTTTCAGACTAAAAACAATTTATGGGTCAAAAAAGTGTAATCTTTATTTATTGGTTGCATATACACCTCATCTTTCCTTCAATGATCCCATGATAGCATACATAGCTCTCCTCCTTCCCATGTTATCTTTACAACAAGTCAACCTGAGACAGAGCAATTAGATCAGTGTTTCTCAACCTTCCTGATGCTGCTGCCTCTTAATACAGTTCCTCATATGGTGACCCCCAACCATAGAATGATTTTCATTGCTACTTCATAACTGTAATTTTGCTACTGTTATGAAACATAATGTAAATATCTGATATTCAGGATGCATTTTCATTCACTGGACCAAATTTGGCAGAAATACCCGATATAGTGGGCTTGGAGGGGATTGATTTTGTCATTTGGGAGTTTATGTTGGGATTTACAGTTCACCTACAATCAAAGAGCATTCTGAACTTCACCAACAATAGAATTCAACCAAACTTGGCACACAAAACTCCCATGACCAACAGAAAATACTGGAAGGGTTTGGTGGGCATTGCTTTGAGTTTTGGAGTTGTAGTTCACCTACATCCAGAGAGCACTGTGGACTCAAACAATGATGGATGAAGACCAAACTTGGCACAAATACTCAATATGCCCAAATTTGAATGCTGGTGGAGTTTGGGGAACATAGACTTTGAAATTTGGGAGTTGTAGTTACTGGGATTTATACTTCAGCTACAATCAAAGAGCATTCTGAACCCCACCAACAACTGAATTGGCCAAACTTTCCACAAAGAACCCAATAACCAACAGGAAATATTGTGTTTTCTGATGGTCTTTGGCGACCCCCCCCCCCCCGACATCCCCTCATGACCCCCTCAGGGGTCCCAACCCCCAAGGTGTTTTTTGTCATGTCAGGAGCGACTTGAGAAACTGCAAGTCGCTTCTGGTGTGAGAGAATTTTCCGTCTGCAAGGACACTGCACAGGGGACGCCTGGATGATTTGATGTTTTTATCATCCTTGTGGGAGGCTTCTCTCATGTCCCCGCATGAGGAGCTGGAGCTGATAGAGGGAGCTCATCCGCCTCTCCCTGGGTTCGAACCTGCGACCAGGGGTTTAACCCCCTGTGCCACCGGGTTGAGAAACACTGAATTAGACCAAGGTCAGCCAGTGAGTAACAAGACTTAGTAGGTACAGTCCAGTACTCCAACTACTGCAACCATACTAAGTCCATAATACTACCTTTATAACATAAATAATGTCTGGCATCCAGTTCATGTTTTACATCCATAAAAGTTCCAGCTGGGGGAGGGGGGCACATAATACTAATATTCCATTCACAGTTGCCTGATTAGAGTTCCACAAATGTAACTGTCACACATACAATTGTGCCTTCTTCAGTGTTGCTTAACTATTCATTAGTGCCTTCAGTGTACAACTCAGTTCACTAGTCTTGCAGGAGCATTCACAGAAGCACAAGTGGTTGCCCAAGGGTGGTATGGATTTGCACTATTTGGGAGCCCAGTTCAAACTTTTTGTTGTGTGCCTTCAAGTGGCAAGACTTGTTCAGAGGGACTTTGCCTCTGCTATTGCTTTCCTGTGAGGCCAAGAGAGTGTGACTGGCCCTATAGGTTTTCATGGACAAGTGGGCATTTGAACAGAGTCTCCAGAGTCACCGTCCAACATTCAAACCTCTACACCACACTTACTTTTGGTTCAAATTGCCTAAGACTATATTTAGCATAGGACAAAGTTGCATAACAGTATGCAAGTAAAACAAAGTGACCTAGATGTCAGCAGCAAAACAAGTCAAATCTAGAGGAAGCCTATCATTTAAACACACATCCTTTGTGACCTCCCCTGTCCTTCTCTGACCTTGTAACAGGTTACTAATCACAATGCTATCCCCATTGAGTAGGAGTTCAGGCTCAAGGAACTATCTCTACTTTTAGACTGAGATCCCAGGTTTAAATGCTGCCATTATGTTACTGCTTATTTTATAATCAGGCAGGTAATGATGCTTAAATAACACACAATCCGGACATTGGTTAAGAATTTTTCCTTGTTACCCTTGCAAGCCACAACTTCTAAACCCTCTAATTTGCCCTTCACATAACCTAAGCTAACTGATAGTGTGGCCAATGGTTTAGCCTATAAATCAGTTCAAAATCAAGTGACACAAATGGATTTTTATAGAGTGATACAAAAGAAAAAGAAAAAACCCTTAAATATGGGTTTATTTATAAAATATGAATAAATGAACGATGAAGCCTTGATAGACTTTGTGCTCTGAAATACCTGGGTCCATCTGCCATTTTTATTACCCAGCACGGCCCAAGAATGATACTACATTGGCAGAATTGTGGGAAATTAATAAGATGGCTAAACCAAGGTATCTGGAGATTTTTTAAAAGAGGAATCCAGGTGGAAGATGTATTTAAAGAATGCTTTGTTGTTGATCCTAGTGCTATTAGCAATATGCTTCTCAAAATTCTTTTTCTGCATCCCTCATAGTCTGTTCATATTGTCTTTGTCCAGGTTTCTGTTCTTTAATTCCTCCTCATTTGGACACAACACCCAGATTTTGAAAGAAAGCATTTTATCTCTAAAATACTTTTTTCATGTTGCTCATTAGCCATGTTGATGTTATCTTGTGTTTCTGTCCTTCCCTTCTGATCTAATGGCATGCATGATTTAATCCTGTCAGTTTTCCTTTCAACTTTCCTTTTACTGGGATTTCATATTTGAGACGTTTCCTCTTTTGATGTCAAAGAGGAATGTATAGGAGTTTCCTGGCACTTTCCCACTCTAATGTATGTTGGCTGGCATCCTGTTAATGATTTATGATGGCACAAATTAGACTTTTTAATGGTGGTTTACATCACTTTTATGGTCATTGCACAAGTCTGAATTCTTCTCTGACCACACAATAACTAACATCTCCCCAACATAACCATCTTCATGTTGTCAGAAAGCAGGGGGATGAGAAGTGATGCGTCCAGCTATTTTCCTTTATCTGGATGTACTGCAGGAACATCATCTGCAGAGATGTTCCAGTTAAAGGAATATATCTGGACACATCACCACCACTTCTCCCCATTCTCCATCAACGCAAAACTAGCTATATTGGAGGGGTTGCACAGTTCACAAGGTGGGTTTTGTGGGGATAGCATCAGAAGGCATACCTATAGAGATGGTGCTATGTGAGACACATATGTCTGCCAATGCAAGGCCTTGGACACCAAGTTTTTAGCATCGTGGTTACAGTTTTCAGCTGCTTCAACCGTATTCACATGTCAGATTTGGTTTTAGAGCATGTGCCATTTAAGATTAAGTACACACTGCTTCCTTGCTGAATAGTTGTGCAACCATCTCTTCAAGGGCACAGTTATGAAGATAATTTGTTGCTCTGGGTCTTTTTTTAATAACCAAAATGTTTTTGTCCAGTCAGTGTGATGGTACTTAGCAAAGTCAGCCATTTTTTAAACATAATCTCCTTTGGATGCCTCCTTGCTTTCATTCTTCATCTCAATACTACACTGAACATTTTAGGAAGGGAGGGCGAAGGGGATGGTATCATGTTCCCTGGTACTAAATTCCTTTAAGAACCTTGCATTACAATCCAGAGCCATTCATAGAATCATAGAATCCTAGAATTGGAAGACACCTCGTGGGCTTTCCAGTCCAATCCCTTGCCAAGAAGCAGGAAACTTGCATTCAAAGAACCCCAACAGATAGCCATCCAGCCCCTGTTTAAAAGCCTCCAAAGAAAGAGCCTCCACCACACTCCAGAGCAGAGAGTTCCACTGCTGAACAGCTCTCACAGTCAGGAAGTTCTTTCTAATGTTCAGGTGGAATCTCAATTCCTATAGTTCGAAGCCATTGCTCTGCACCCTAGTCTCCAGGGTAGCAGAAAACAAGCTTGTTATTATGCAGGCCCAAAATCCCATTGGCTTTATTATTATTTTTTTGCCGCCACAGAACATTGCTGGCTCATATTTAACTTGTTGTCCATGAGGACTCCAAGTCTTTTTCACACATGCTGCTGTCAAGCCAGGCATCCCCCATTCTGTATCTTTGCATTTTTTCTGCCTAAGTGGAGTATTTGCATTTGTCACTGTTGAACTTCATTTTGTTAGTTTTGGCCCATCTCTCTGATCTGTTAAGATCATTTTGAATTCTGCCTCTGTCAACTGGCGTATTGGCTATCCCTCCCAATTTGGTGTCGCCTACAAACTTGAGGATCATGCCTTCTAACCCTTCATCTAAGCCATGAATAAAGATGTTGAACAGGACCGGGTCCAGGACGGAGCCCTGCGGCACTCCGCTCGTCACTTCTTTCCAGGATGAAGAGGAAGCATTGGTGAGCACCCTCTGGGTTGGTTCACTTAACCAGTTACAGATCCACCTAACCGTAGTTTTGCCTAGCCAACATTTGATTAGTTTGTTTGCCAGAAGCTCGTGGGGGACCTTGTTGAAGGCCTTACTGAAGTCCAGATATGCTACATCACATCTTGTAACTCTATTGAAAAAAGAGATCAAATTAGTTTGGCATGAGTTGTTTTTGATAAATCCATGTTGACTATTAGCTATGACCGCATTCATTTCTAAGTGTTTGCAGATCATTTCATTAATGATCTTTTCTAGAATTGTGCCTGTTATCGGGTTGTTGTAGGTTTTTTCGGGCTATATGCCATGTTCTAGAGGCATTATCTCCTGATGTTTCACCTGCATCTATGGCAAGCATCCTCAGAGGTAGTGAGGTCTGTTGGAACTAGGAAAATGGGTTTATATATCTGTGGATATCTGTGGAATGTTATCTATATGAGGCTGACAGGACAGTAATTGTTTGGGTCGTCCTTTTTTCCCTTCTTGAAGATAGGGACCACATTCCAAGGAATAGCCATCTCCTTTTAGGATTTTCAGCCTGCTTTTACCCTTTGCCCTCCAAAGACTAAAAAAATGGGATGGTTTTTTTTAAAAAAGCACCTGAACATTAACTAAAAAGTTGTATGAGCAACACAACAAGTTACTCAGTTAATAATGTAAGCAATATTATTGACTGTCTCTTCCAACCAAGAAGTAATAAATTACAAGCCGTTGTCTTCCAAGTTCTGGATAAAGAATCTTGTTGGGGATGTGGGGTATTGGGGATGTGGGGAACTGGCATAGCTCTGACATTCCTCAGCATCCCTTGCAAGAGGGAATCGCATCACAGATAGAACTGAAATAAATGGGAAATGGCATGTGAGGAGAAGATTCCTCCTCTCTAACCTTCATTAGTGCAAAAATACAACTGTGAAACAGTCTGTGCTTGTATCGAACACTATCAGTGATGGAGTGGGTAATGAAAGCAAGAAATGATATAGAGCTGCCCACCTTCTTATTAAAAGCATTGCTGCTGTGGTTTGGAAAGCTACATAACATGTGCAGCTTTACCTTTCCACTTTTGATTTTTAAACAAACACCTACCTGTTTCCATCACATTCTAGATGATTAATAACTTGGAATTCACCCAGACTTTCAAGCGTATTCTTTGTGGAGGGTGATGCTGCTTTCCTTATTTTATTGTAGGTTGCCATCATGTTGATTTTGTTGGCATATGTAATTTCCTTTACACATACAGTTGTAATAATAATAATAATAATAATAATAATAATAATAATAACAACTTTACTTATATCCCCCCCTATCTCCCCGGGAGGACTCAGAGCACATTCCAACATACAGAAAGGCAATCATTCAATGCCTCAATAAAACAAACAAACAAGTACCGACATAATACTTTGTATCATGTCCACATTCAATTGCAGGTTACAAAAATTGCATTAAGGGTGCCATTGCCACTTGAATTATGCACTTTATATTTCACTTTGTGCACCATTACACATTTCACATTAATTGCATATATGCACATGGTTCCGTATTATACATTGTTGCAATTCTGGTTTGGTTGTGTGACACTGCAGTTCCATTACAGGTAATAGTGTAAATGAGACTAACTCAGAGATGTCTTTTCAATGCAGGATCTTTTTAAAACTTTAAAAAATATATATAATACATAATACATAAACTAAGCATATCTATGGTATTGAACCAGGATTAGATTTCCCCTGATGGAAGAGATTAATTCAGGGAACCTGTTTTCTGGCAGTGGATGCCCCTTCTCTGCTTCCACACCTCAGCTCCTTCCATTCACTGAATAAACTGATCTTGAGGGATCTGCTGTGGAGAAAAGAGGATGAGGATATTCACTTAAATATCTGAACATGTTTAATAAAGGTAACACGAAGTCCAGTCATGTGCAACTCTGCGGGGTGGTGCTCATCTCCATTTCTAAGCTGAAGAGCCAGTGTTGTCTGTAGACACCTCCAAGGTCATGTGACTGGCATGTTTGCATGGAGTGCCATTACCTTCCTGCAAAAGTGGTACCTGTTGATCTACTCACATTTGCATGTTTTTGAACTGCTAGGTTGCTAGGCTGCTAGACTGGGGCTGACAGCAAAAACTCCCCAGATGCAAATTGCCAACCTTTCGGTCAGCAAGTTCAAGAGCTCAGTGGTTTAACCCGTTTTACCACTATGGGGTCCTGTGCATGTTTATCGTGTATAAAATGCTTGAGATAGTGTGTGCCTGAACTACGTAGTTAGAGAAGTCTGATACCACTTAAACTGTCATGGCTCCAGTAAGTGGATGCTAGGGGACAAGGTGATCACAAATCTGATATACCCCACAGTTACAAGACATTTTACAGACATTAAAAGCTGCAAGTAATTGTGATGATTGGTGTAGTTTCAGGATCCGTGGTCTCATTGATTAAAGGGGCCATCCATTCCTGGCTGCTGATAGGTTGAAAGTTTAAAGGTTTTTTGCCTCAATTGCAGGTTGGCGCAGAGGTCTGGTGGGAATTTCAATAAACTGTCATTGGTTAAACTGGACACTGTTTGCTGTCTAATCTGTCTACAAGTTGGGTCATGGGTAGACAATGGGTGCATGATGGGGGGGGGGGTTCATGTCAGGAGTGATTTGAGAAACTGCTAGTTGCTTCTGGTGTGAGAGAATTAGCTGTCTGCAATGACATTACCCAGAGAACTCCCAGATATTTTACCATCCTGTGAGAGACTTTTCTCGTGTCCCTGCATGAGAGGCTGGAGCTGACAGATGGGAGCTCACCCCACTCCCTGGATTTGAACTGCCTACCTTTGGTCAGCAGTCCTGCTGGCACAAAGGTTTAAACTATTGCACCACCGGGGGCTCCTCATGATCGGTTTACCACTGGGGGATAAGAGCCCCACAGTGGTATCGGATTAGGGACAATTGGTAACAATATTCCTTGATATTCCAATGATGCAGACAAAAGTTTGATGAGTTTTAGGGTGCTCCCATACATGGGTCTTTTGTAACACAGGGAGATCAGCTGGCGGCCAATCCCTGTTTATTGTGAGGAGCATGAGCAAGGGGAGGTTGTGGTGCTTGTGCATACTTTGTGAAAAGGGTGAGACAGGATCTGGGAGGAATTGCCCTGCTATGGTGAAGAAGAAGACTATTTTGTTGTTGCGTGCCTTCACATCATTCCTCACTTATAGAAACCCTACGGCGAACACGTCATGGGTTTTGCCAGTATGGCGCTGTACTTAGGTCTGGCAAGCACAGTGTCATTCCATTTTTAAAATCGAGTGTTTGTATGTGGATATCTGTATATGTGGAGATAGTGCAGGGTATCTTTGCAAATTAACATTTAAATTCACTGTATGGCTTCAATTTATAAATGTCAGGTGCCCTTCTAAGCTGAAGAAAAAGAAGGGAAAGAGTCTTGTGGAGCAGGGAAGAAACTAGTGACCTGATTGCCATTAGAGGGGGCAGTGAATGTGTGCAAAGATGATTACGGCAATTAGATCTGCCATTAGTGGGGGCGGAGGGAACACATATGAGGGCTAACGTAACTGCTCAGGTATGAACCTAGTAACCTCACAGGTATATATTTCATTCAATGGGAGTACAGCTGGGTAGTAAGAATGATGAGAAAACAAGAAAGGCTATTCGTTGAAATGGATATGCATATATATATATATATATACACACACACACACACACACACACACACACATACAAGAGAGAGAGAGAGAGTAGAGTCTCGCTTATCCAACATAAATGGACCAGCGGAATGTTGGATGAGTGAAAATGTTGGATAATAAGGAGAGATTAAGGAAAAGCCTATTAAACGTCAAATTACACTATGATTTTACAAATTAAGCACTAAAACATTATGTTTTACAACAAATGGACAGAAAAAGCAATTCAATACATGGTAATGTTATGCAGAAATTACTGTATTTACAAATTTAGCATCAAAACATTGCAATGTATTGAAACAGCTGTGGATCCAGGCAGGAGACAGACTGTGTTGGATAATACAGAACTCTGGGTGAGTGAAGATTGGATAAGCGGGACTTTACTGTGTGTGTGTGTGTGTGCGCACACACACACATACATATACACATATACATACATATACATACACACACACACACATACACACCTACGTATGTGTGTGAGAGAGAGTGAGCTAAAATAATCCAAGAACAGTTTAAATTTGGTTTAAAACATGTGATTTTGATGTTAATGGAGTTAAACTAGGGCAGGATCCTGCACACTGGCCCTGGGATACAGGTTTCATGTAGATTCAACCATAACAGTGTAATGGAATGGATTTCAATTGCAATGAAACTAGTTTGCACCGCTACATCCATTTCCTGATCTCGCAAAACAAGTGGGAAGATGATTTTGGGGATAACTGTAGCAATGTTTTCAAAGAAAATGCTTGGTTCTCACCCAGAAAAAAAATGTGCTGCTCTCTGATGGCTTTGTATGTGTATTGAAGAAGTTTCCTTCCATTTGGGATTCTCTGAGCAGCTGGATCGGTGCAGCTCATTTGGTGAGTAAGTTTCAACTGATGGACATCCTGAATTGTCCCCCATTTAGTTTCTCTTGAGGGATGACAGAAAGAGCATCATAACATATTAATCTCAACTAGATCAGAGCTAACGTATTATGTCACACTCTGTCAATCACAATAAACTCTTTCCAGTTCACTCTCCTTCAGGCATCTGCTACAATATGTGTAATCACTGCAGATGCTGATGTTAAAAACATAAAATAAGGAAAATTATACTCATGATGAAGCTGATTGTCAGGAAGCTTAAAGCTAGGTGGCAATGCCACATCAAATAGACTAGATGTCTAGCTCACAGACCCGTTCCAAAAATATAAGGAGTATCTGCAGCATTCAGTGATTATCACTCAGTGAAATCCAGAGCCAATTTAAGCCAAAACACTTGGATTTAAGATGCTTTTAGTCATTACATGAAATTAATGTAACTGGGCTGGGCTGAGTGGGCCTGCAGGACAGGCATCCTCTTGATCCTCAGCTCAAATCTGATTCGTGCCGATTCACAATGTTAATGCCTTTTCAGGGATGTCACACAATCTGAGTGTTCTGAGTACTAAAATCTGCACAGGGTCATTTGTTATCTTATGCCTACCCAAGATCCCCATCTCATTTATCTCATTTCCCCCCATCAGTGTGGGCTTTTGGAAGATTATGGTTTATTCAGAATGGGTTGGGTTATGTCATGGTGCATCAAAATAACATTCCATGGGATTTAATGCATTAACTTTGTGATCCTAGGGCATATGACTTGACATGGTTTTCTGAATCTTCCAGGAACAATTTTGCAGTTTATTAGAAAAACGGATTGACAGCTGGCTAAGGGAGGGAGGCAAACAAGTGGGTAACTCAAGTACCCACCCTTCCCTAGTGCTGTTGTTCAGATCGCAAGCAAAAGTTTCATAGCATCTCCAAATTCTACTTGATACTTAATACTTTCCATCTTGTACAATGTTCATCACCAAGATGTGTCCTGGGTTGTACACCAATTTTACCACAAATTTGTGAAGCAACCGAACACAACAACTTTGATTCTGCAAATCCATTAATAAAAGAATTAAGAGAGAATGGGTTGAGGGAACTACAGGAGTTGCTATCAGCACCAGTCAGTCTCAGTGCAATGATTTATTTATTTATTTATTTATTTTGGGTGTCAGGAGCTACTTGAGAAACTGCAAGACACTTTTGGTGTGAGAGAATTGGACGTCTGCAAGGACATTGGCCAGAGGACACCTGGATGTCTTACCATCCTTGTGGGAGGCTTCTCTCATGTCTTTGCATGAGGAGCTGGAGCTGACAGAGGGAGCTCATCCACGCTCTCCCTAGATTCGAACCTCCGACCTGTTGGTCTTCAGGCACAAGGGCTTAAGGTG
This sequence comes from Anolis sagrei, assembly GCF_037176765.1. Taxonomy (NCBI): domain Eukaryota; kingdom Metazoa; phylum Chordata; class Lepidosauria; order Squamata; family Anolidae; genus Anolis; species Anolis sagrei. Next base: position 218,115,483 of record NC_090023.1, on the reverse strand, counting down.
GAGAAACATTCCCTACTCCTGAATTTGATTTGCAAGACTGACCACATATTGGATGTGTTAGAAGTATGTCTCATCTCTCTGAAATGTCTGCTTCCCTCCTTCAGGTATTCTGTTACCTGTAAGATACATCAGGGACTGCATTACACCACCACTAGCTATAGCCTGAGAAATTGGTAGTTTTGGACAAAAACTCCCATACTTTAGGTACTTACTTAGGCGATCCCTCGTTGTCTGAGTATCATGGACTTCCAAGTTTTTGGAAGACACCTATGTGTGAGGTTTTTTTAAAAATGTTTTGAGTTCGGTGCACAGCCAATCAACAGACAGTCATCACAGAGTGAGGGTCCCAATCACTGGCATGGGTAACACAATGACGGTGGCTTTTCAATCTGTTGTAGCCTTATTCCGCCTTCACAGCCATTGTAACATGAACTATGTTGAGTAACCCTGATTCACCATTGAGGTCTTTGGATTGTGCTTGGTCTGGAACCTCCTCTGTGCCCCGCCCCCCCCCCCCCCCCCAACCTTGGAAGTGCATGATTTTGGTGGTTATGCCCACAGGTTCATTGGAGCATGCAAGCCCCTCACCATGACAAGGTGACAATCCATTGAGGGGGAAAACTCCTATAATACTCCAACCAACATGTGCATCTAGCTCAGATGCCAAAAGCTGGACCTGATGCCTCCTTCACACAGATCACGCTTTATGGGGTTGCTTGGAAAACAGAAAAAGGATGTGGTGTACAAAACTATAAAGTAAAGGGGAAATAGGAAGATATGTTAACAGCTGCCATACCCACTGATCTTACTGGTGAAAGAGTAAGCTGAGTCAACACAAAAGCCTTCCTATCCTATACCTAATGGATATACCTAATGTGAATCTACACCAGGCATCTGTCCTAGTTAAAAGGATAAGAGTACTGTATTTCTCATTTGCACTGATTAAGAAAATACATAGGATGAATTCACACACGCTTATATGGAGATCACTTGGTAACTTACCTCTAAATGAGCAGCTTGTTTCCATTGCAGACTATTGTGCCTGTGGTGATTTTGGGTAATTTGAATTCTTAGTTGTGTTTGATCTGTGATCAGCAAAATTATTTAAACTGACGGTGATAACCATTTTACATAAACTGCCTGTCATTTGATATTACAGTATTCAAAGGATTAACATGTCAATCTTAACTCATGCCTGTAACTGCATTAGAATTCATTCTGAAGAATGCAACATACATGATTTATTTTTGTCTCATCATGATATAGGCAGCTGTGTTGCTCTTGAGGAAAGAGAAGTGCAGGATCAAAAAGAAAATGAATCTCATTAAACAAAAAAGTGTAAAGATAAACATTAACAATTTGTAATATTTTATATGTTCTTCCTTATACTGTCCAATGGAGGTCTAGATCACAGAATAGGAAGATTTACACAAATTTAATTCTGAGCTCCTACAGAATGTGAGTATTTTATATGGTTCTCCATATATCTCTTTCATCACTTCACCACTTGAGGGTACTGTTACACAAATGTGGCCATGAAAAACCCAGAGGAGTGGTTTAGAAAACTGTACTTTCAAAAAAATGAATGTTTAATGCCACTCACAAGCTTTGTCGTTATGAGAATGATCTGTATTGTAAGACTGAACCCAGTCCCTGGATCGTTGTACCTTGTGGACAGTCAAATAAAAAAACACCTTTGTGGGAACATCTTCTTTGATCCATGCCATCAGGTGTGAAGATGCTGATCACCTCTGTGGGTTGGAGGTAGTGGAAAGCAGTTAACGATGCCAAGTCCCCCCAAAATACTAATGACCTCGCAAAGATATGGGCAGACATCTCATCAAGTAATGGCCATTACGGAAATGAGATGCCAGTGAACTGCTCCTAAACCATAGTAAGGTGAGAAACAAACTTCTAGGGATTGTAGATTTCATCTCAAATGAGAAGTGAGCTGAACAATATTCTTCTCTAATGTGCTCAAAATACAGTCTTAGGGAGTATTTCTCCCATAGTGTATGTATATGTGTATGTATGAGTGTGTGTATGTGCATGTGCATGTGTGTATGTATGTATATGTATGTGTATATATATATACCATATATACTTGAATATAAGCCGACCTGAATATAAGCCGAGGCACCTAATTTGTCACAAAAAACTAGGAAAACATATTGACTCGAGTATAAGCCGAGGGTGAGAAATGAATCCACTATGGGTCAATTTCAAAATAAAAATAGATACCAATAAAATTACATTAATTGAGGCATCAATAGGCTAAATGTTTCTGAATATTTACATAAAACTGTAATTTAAGATAAGACTGTCCAACTCTTATTAAACCATTATTCTAACCTCCTTCAATGTAAATGTAATTATTAAAATAATAAACATAATAAAATAATAGAGTAAAATAATGAAAATGCAATAAAAACAGTAATAATATAGTAAAATAATAAATGTAGTAATAATAGGATAAAATACTGTAAATGTAATAATAATAATATATTAATGATAATAAATATATTAAAATAATAAATGTAATAACAATAATAATAGAGTAAAACACTGTAAATGTAATAATAATAGAGCAAAATAATAAATAGAATAATAATAGAGCAAAATAATGTAAATAGAATAATAATAGAGTAAAATAATAAATGTAATAAAATAATAATAATAGCAGAGTAAAAGAATAAATAACCTTGACTCAAGTATAAGCTGAGGGGAGCTTTTTCAGCCTAAAAAGGGGGCTGAAAAACTAGGCTTATACTCAAGTATATACAGTGTGTGTATATATATATATATATATATATATATATATATATATTCCCCACAATTTACAATGTTTTCCACAGTGGTACAATGAGTTAAACCCTTGTGTCATCAGGACTGATGACCAACAGGTCAGAGGTTCAAATCTGGAGAGACTAGGTTGAGCTCCCACTGTCATCTCCAGCTCCCTATGCGGTGACATGAGAGCAGCCTCCCACAAGAATGGTAAAATATCAAAACATCTGGGCATCCCTGGGCAACGTCAATGCAGAAGGCCAATTCTCTCACACCAGAAGCGACTTGCAGTTTCTCAAGTCACTCCTGACATGAAAGAAGTGGGAAGAAGAGCAAACACTTGCCTCTTATCCTTCCATGTAGTTCTGTTTGAAGTCAACCCTATCATTAGGCAGAGTAAAGGGGGCCATTAGAAGTGGTTGATATTGGCTGATGCACTGCAGTACTGGTTGCACTTTTTTCAAGGGTCACACAACAGTGAGAGGAAAAGGCAGAGAATAACTGCAAATGCCAAGCAGCCTATTTCGTCAAGGCCTGAGTTCTTTCACAACTGCTGTGCCCACAACCTTTTTGGTATGCTTTTGTCATCATTTCTACCAGCTTCATGACACTGGCATAGTGAATCGACACAATTCCTGTTAATATATGTCACAAAAGGGACAAACGTGCTAGTTACTTAATTGGCAGTCTTCAGATTTCATTACTGGCAGTGACGAAGAAAGCTATGAGGATTTTTCTCCTCAAGTGGTACAACTAACTTGCTTGGTTCACAGGATCGTGCACCTTGACTTGGGTAATTGGTATCATTTACTACTCCACCTCAGGCCACAACATTATTTGGACTGGCTCTGCTGCTGCTCCTGTTGCCATCTCAACTTCAGATGAAGAAAAGAAACAGGCAGGAGGAATGTCTTCTAGGATGGGACCGATAGGAGAATTGTAGAATTGAGTGTGACAGTGTAAATTAATAGAATCTCTTCTCCCAAATCCTGATTATATTGTGAGAAAAATCCCATAGGTCTGATTTTTGTGTGCAGATGATCATGGATTACTCCCAAATCAATCTGAATCAAACTTCAGGTATTTTGCTAATCTTTTCTGTGGACAGAACTCTGATGGCAGGATGTCTTACTCTACTGTGGGTGGTTACATGAGCAAGATAGTCTGTATGTGGAAACATTTATCTGCACATCACCCACCTTTGCTGGCTTGAGACTGTTGCCTGCATATCAGCAGGTTAGTTGAACCTCAAATTCGTTACAATCTTCATGTCAAACAAGAGTAGCTGGACAGCAAAACAATGTTCTCTCCAAGGTGATCATATCCAAACTGGTGCTCTGCAGATGTTTTGGACCATATTTCTCAGTTTCCTAACCATGATTCACATTGGCTCAAAATGACAAAATTAAGAAGTCCAAAACATAGGGAAGATAATGTTCTAGACAACAACAATCATGCTTATTTTAACTGTACTCTGCATTAGCACAAGTCCTATTTCACTAAATTTTAGAGTATATCCTATCTCACAACATCATGTGGAAATACTGATGGCTTGGAGATCTAGATCCAAAACAGATTTTTGCAGGCCCACAAAATGTTCAGAGTAATGTTATGTTCATCTATGAAATGCATTATTAATTTTATAATATAATTTATTCAAACCATTACTAGTAGCAGCAATATGTGCCCTTAAGGACATTGATCAGAGGAAAGCTCCTCGGCATGGAAGATGGAGCAACAGCACCCTCCGTGGTCGAAATCGAGCACAGCCTCCAAGATGCCAGAACTAAGATGGGGAAAAACTGCCTTTGCCTCTGTGTGTGTTGTCTGTCCTTGTTAATTGTATAATCAGCATTGAATGTTTGCCGTATCTATGTTCTGTAAGCTACTCTGAGTCCCCTTCGAGGTAAGAAGGGTAGGGTATAAATAGGTAAAAGTTTTCCCCTGACATTAAGCTCAGTCGTGTCTGACTCTGGGGGTTGGTGCTCATCTCCATTTCTAAGCTGAAGAGCCAGCGTTTACCGTAGACACATCCAAGGTCATGTGGCCAGCATGATTGCATGGAGCGCTGTTACCTTCCTGCCGGAGCGGTACCTACTCACATCTGCATGTTTTCAAACTGCTTGGTTGGCAGAAGCTGGGGCTAACAGCGGGAGCTCACACCATTCCCTGGATTCGAACTGGTGACCTTTCAGTCATCCAGTTTTAGCAGCTCAATGGTCTAACCCACTGTGCCACTGGGAGCACTTCCTAATTTTGGACTTCCTAATTTTGTCCTTTTGAGCCAAGATGAATAAATACTGTAAATAAATAAATAATAAAATATAATAAAACCCATGAATTATTGCATGAGAGTCAGACCTTCGTGAATAAAAACAGACTAGGAGAAAGCAATGTTGGTTGATTCTCACTTGGCATTTATTATCAGAGGTTTCCATATAGAGACAGTGGGATACAATCATTACCAGATTCATGTGGCACAAGTGATACCCAACATATGGCACAGGAAGAAGCTGTTCAAGGCATCTTGGCACAGAGGAAAGCCCTCCCAGGACCATACTGGCCTAACCTCTGTGCCTCTGTCATGGCCCCTGAAACTCTTCCATCACCCTGGAGCACAACACAGGGTTTCACTCACTCGCCAAATCCCTTCCTGCCAACAAAAAGGAAGCCTCCCTCTGAATTCAAGATGTTTTTAGAGTACTGATGATGTAGTTGAGTCACAGCAGAGTCTGTCTAGGCCAAGCATACAATTCAGGTTTCTACCTTAATAGTCTTCAGGTATTTACTTTCCACAGGATAAACCTCTCCCTGTTCAGAGGGGCATGAATAATTATTTCCTTGTGGCAAGAGGAGGAGGTATGTAGTGTGTGAGAAGTTGGAAGCATTTGAGGAGCTACAGTTTATTGCTGAAATTGGACTGGGACAGATTCCATTCCTGATTCAGATACCTGTTCATTGGGCAGCTTGGGACAGTCTTCTCTCTTTACTTTCCCATCGTGTTATACGGAATGATACTGTGGGGACTCAGAGAAGTGGTGTCCAAAGGAATATATATATATATATATATATATATATATATATATATATATATCCCCAAAGCATTATATACACTAGAGGTGGGGTGAGGAACAGGAAGGAGGACATGCAGCAAGAAAGCAACCTGTGCATGCAGGAAACTGGATGATGCTGCACAACGCCAGAGCATAGTGGGAAAGGTAAAGCATTGCAGTGGGGTTTTTTTTTTCCAAAAAGCATATCTATGCCCAACTTCAAATTAGATTCCTCCTTTCTTTTCACCTTCTTTGCAAGAAAACAATGCAATAGTGATTTTTGACAGTGGGGTTGGAACTGTAGTGACTAGGGCTATATTAAATATTTACATACACACGTTCCCTGAAGATGCTTCTTGGCTGAACTGGGCCGAGCTAGTCACTACTTGCCGGTCCTTCCCAGTCATCCCCGGAGCACCTTCAGTGTGTCCCACCGTCTGTTAGCCACGCACCCATTCTCCTCTAGCACCACTGAGTGCCCTGTAATCCAGAGCATTGGGTGTGTTTTATGATGCATAGCTGCCATCTTGTGATCAGCAAGAGGCACACTTATGCCACTGCAGTGCCCAGACTCTAAGTGTGTGTGTGTGGGGGGGGGGGGATGTAGGCACTTGCAGAGGCAGCTGCCCCATAGCACTGTGGGCATCAAATGCTCTAAGCACGCAGCATGTCTTCAGCACCAGGGGTGTGACATGCAGAAAGCAGCAGACAAAGGCAATAGCTAAGATGACATGTCAGTGCAATGCTCAGGGGGAATTGGATGGTGCTACTTGGGGAGATAGTTATTACAGGATCCCAAACACACCAGTCCCCTCAGCCAGCCCCATCCCATCCCAGCACACTGTGCTGGATTCATCCTTGCTAAGCCGTTTGACATTTAGCAAGAAGAGATCACAATTAGGGATGATGGACCTACAGCTTGTGGTGGGGACAGAGCAAAGGCAATGACACATCTGGGCATCTGGAGTGGCACAATGTCACCAGGAGCCCATGGGAAGTGTCAGTGCCACAAGCTATCAAGGCTTAAGCCACAAGGAGTGGGATTCTTGGAGGAAGACGGTGACCCCCACCCAGGCAGAGGCCATGCTTTCCCTAAGAGCGGCATTTTCCTTACGAGTCATGGCAAACCCAAGGGTATTGAGATACTCCTTGCTGGCCTCCCACCCACCCACCCCGGGGTTGATCAGAAGCGGGTGCTCTGATAACGCAGTCGACGGATCTCGGAGACACCATCGTCCCGGCAGTACAAGTCCCTGCCGGGACTCTGTGCCAGTCACCGACCCCCGGCTCCCCCGCCTCCACCCCCAGCACTGCTGCTGGCGCTGCTGGAGCTTCCTGAACTGGAACTGCTGCAACGGTCCTCATAGATGGAGATCTCGATCTGTAGGCAGGAGGCTAAGGATATCCAGTAACAAAAGACTCTGAGAGCAGGTCCATCCTTCTCCATACATCCATATAGGAGGAATCCTCTCCAGGGCCCCCATTCCAGTAAACTTTTGGGGTTGTACTTGCCTCAGACCAAGGAGAGCCTAGATGTTGGACTCCACCACCATTCTTTGCTATTTGTTATGCTTTATAGGGCTGTTGGGAGATGCAGTACAACAACAGCCAGATAAAGACATATACTTCACCCTACTTAGAGCCAGAGGTTGACAAGGTTATACAGCTTAAGAAAATATGGTCAATAGCTTCTGGGAGATGCTGAGAGTTGCAAGCCAGAAGAGAAAAAATGTTTCCACTGTCCTCAGAATTATCTCCACAGCATCCCTATAAGCACTGGAAATATGTTGAAAGGCTCAATATCACTTAATACATCTGTTAAAGTATGAAATCCACAAAAGCTTATTTGTGAAGCTTTCAGATGCAACCAGGATCTATTACTGCAGCAGAAAGACATAACTGCATTTCTAGGAAGGACCACACTGGAGTTTTATCACATGCGTGCAAGCTCATTTTCCGAATCTCTTTCCATCTCCATTTCCCTTGGGGTCAGCATAAAAGGATACAACTCGCATGCCTCGTTCCACTGGGTCTGTCAGCAGTAACCCCCGTGGAGCATAAATTTTCTCATTCTGCTCTTGGATATACTTGGAAATCTTCTTCAGTACCTGGGAAGGTAAGTAGACTACCATTTAGCAAATGATTGGCAAAGATCGTATTCAGTTAGAGAACCTAGAGAATAAGAGATACAAGATGGAAGAAAACTCCTCCAATGGCATCCTCTTGGGTTTCCTTGGAAATATTTCAGACTTTACTTCATGCATCCTGAAGAGATACATTTCAATGAGTGGATAAAGTTTTTATGCCACCTCAAGGCTACAAAATGTGTTAAATTGTTTTGATATTTTGCCACTAAATATGCCCCAATCCGCCTATAATGAGTGGAATAATTTCACCATGTTTTGGCCCTGCGACCCAGGCCATTGTTGGCCCAGGAAATAATTTTTGAAAACAGGAAGTAACCAGAAGGTCAATTTGTGTATACTTCTTGTTAGGAAAAAAAATGCTCTTTCCTGGTATGAAAATGGCTCAAAGAGGATAAAGATAGCAAAAAGGGACCATACACCTCTATGGAGCTTTGTTATTTGGGAACAAAAATCAATTTTTGCATGAAAATCTGGTATTTAATGCTGTCCTTAACAGCTGCACACCCTGATATATACACTTGCCTATGAGTAAGTCCCATTCAGATCAATAGGGTTCACTTCTCAATAGGCACATACAAAAGAATGGACCATTAGCCTTTCTCACATATCAGGTATGTAATTAAAGTAAATCTGTATCCAAAAAATATAATGTATATGAAGGCTATTTATGGAAGCAAAGAGCAGTGGGTTTCAATCATGACCACAGCGATACTGTTAGCTGTTCTTAAGCAGAGCTGTTCTTTCCCCACCTTGTCAGAGGAGAGACTGGGAATTATTTCTGAAGGCCCTTCCAGATAGACCCTTTATACCAGGATCTGACCCCAGGTTTTCTGCTTATCACAGATCATCTGGCAGTGAGGACTCATATAATCCAGTTTAAAGCAGAAAACCTGGGATCAGATCCTGGGATAAAGGGCCTGTCTGGTAGGGCCCTGAGAAAGCTACTAAGGGGATAATAGTGCTCTTGCTTCTTATAGTATATACACATGTCTTGTCCAATTGTCAGCTTTGATTGAGCAGGTATTCCTGATCTGAAAAAAGGTAGATATCAATGGAAGGAAACCTTCTACTTCCTTTGGATACTGTGAGCTAGAATGGCTGTACAAACCAACATTTGGAAAATTTACTCATTCCAAAAAGCATATACTACTTTAGAGTTATGGTCCAAAAAAGTAACTTTCCCAAGCTCTAGTGCAATCCATGAAATGTGGATCTGTTAACTCTCAACAGATCAAATCTCAATCTCCCTGTTTCTCTCTAGCTCAAATGTACTAACAACATCCACTTTTAGAAGAAGGAAGGCAAGCTAGCAAAATCAAACTTTGGATCTGAATGCATTTCTCAGGTTACCACTTGTTTGGCCACAGGATAAATCTGTTGCCAGCTAATCAATTTTGCTTTGATTTCTCTGTTATTCACTGAAGCTACATGTCTTCCTTTTGTTACAGCCACTGTAACAAAAGAAATGTGTGCAGCTTCTGCAACTAGCAGGAAAATTAAAGCTTCAAAAACGGGGGGAAATCTCTTCAAAAGGCAAACACCAAGCATGTGAGTATACAGCATCTCAAATAAATACTTTAAGTTATAACACTAACTAATAGGACCTCACTTCCTGGAGACAGAATCCTAAAATATGAATATGTGTAGAATAGTTAACTACATATACCTTCCACTATGATGAAGCTGAAGACTGTCATGTTAAGAATATTGTAAAAGGAACAATTATCTAAAATGTGATAAGAACATATCAGAGAGTTCAGAAAATTGAGATTGATGATGTTTCCTAAATTGGGTAAATCATAATAGGGGAGCGGGGGAGGGAAAAGGAAAATATTCAAGGTTGCAGAATACATGACCTATATACATAGCAATGTTGAGGTTGGTTCATCTGCCTGACATGCTGCGTATTGGCCCATCTAATATATTACAACAGCATTCACAACATCAATTGTTCTCCTTGCTCAATTGTGTCTGCCAAACCTTCTCATAATGGGTTTCCATGCAAAGAAAGATGAAATAGGCTGTCGCGCAGGCCAGGCATCCCTCCAGATAAGAGCTGCCTCCAATTTTCTCAGCTTCTGCGTAAAAGTTGTTGAGGGTCTTTACTGTATCCTCAAAAAGGTGCCGTTCAATCTTTGGCCAGGAGAAAAAGAGAGAGAAAGAACATTGTAAGGGAGAGATGCAACAGGCCTTTGGTCTCCTCCTTCAGTCAGATATATCAAGACAGAGGAGTGGCATTTACATGGAAAAGGAGAGCTTTAAGCAGTGCTTCTCAACCTTCCTAATGCCGTGCCCCCTTAATACAGTTCCTCATGTTGTGGTGACCCTCAACCATAAAATTATTTTTGTTGCTACTTCATAACTGTAATTTTGCTACTGTTATGAATCGTAATGTAAATATCTGATATGCAGGATGTATTTTCATTCACTGGACCAAATTTGGCACAAATACACAATACTCCCAAATTTGAATACTGGTGGGATTGGGGGGGATTGATTTTGTCATTTGGGAGTTGTAGTTGCTGGGATGTATAGTTAACCTACAATCAAAGGGCACTTTTCCCCCAACTTGAAGGGACGCAAGCCTTCCTCCAGCCTCGCTTGCTCTCCCTCACCCACACATATGCACCACACTGCCATGTGCCGAGACACCTGTTCTCCCCTCCTCGCTTGGAGTCTCAGAAACACCTCTTCCTTTGGCTGAGAGGCCAGCTGAGAGGTCAGATAATCACAGCAGGAGGAGGGCTTTTGGTGGGAGGATTCACCCTCTATTTCCAAAAAGGAAGAAAAGGACAGGTAGAGAGATCTTCAGCCTTCTCTGCCAAAGGGGTTCATAAAACCATCAGAAATATGTGTTTTGTGATGGTCTTTGGTGATCCCTCTGAAACCCCCTCACAACCCCCCCCCCCCCCCAGGTTGAGAAACGCTGCTCTAGAGTGCCATCCATGTATACCTTGTGAATTAAAGGCCAATCCAAAGCTTTCTGCTGCCTGAAGGCAGAACAATACGTGCATGGTAATGCAAATAAAGCAAATATAATAGTCTAGATGTGAACAATTTTCAGTTATTCACTCTTAAAATTTGGTGAGGGAAGGAAAAAATATTTTCAGGAGCAAAATTCCTATTTGGGAAGGCAATTTCTTCTTTGCCTTCACTCCATAGCTATACTTATTAATGGTTCCCCATTCCTTTGACATATACGAAGTATTTAATACATTTTAAATACCCAAAACAAAGGAGAACAAAGGGAAAGGAGAACAGACCCCCAATGCTTGAGGGAAGAAACGAAGATAACTGGAGAACAATAGTGGCTACAAACCACTGTCCTTTCTAACTTGTCACATTATTATTATTATTATTATTATTATTATTATTATTATTGCTGCAGCTGGTAATCTTTTCAGCGCCGATTGTGTTTAAGTGCAGGCCAAGGTCTCTGGGAGCAGTGCCTAAAGACCTTGGCCTGCACTTAAACACAATCGGCGCTGACAAGATTACCATCTGCCAGCTGCAAAAGGCCACCTTACTGGGATCTGAATGCATTATTCACCAATACATCACACAGTCCTAGACATTTGGGAAGTGTCTGATGTGTGATCCAATACAACAGCCAGGAGAGTGTCTGCTGTGGACTCATCTTATTGTGTTTCAAATGATAATAGTAACAAAGCAACAACAGCAACTTTATTTTTATACCCCACCATCATCTCCTCTAAGGGACTAAGGCAGCTTACATGGGACTAAATGTCCATAAGACAATAAACAAACAATCCATCAAACAAAAACACAATTTAAAAAAGAACATAATCAAATGGAGCATTTGTCCAGTTAAAAACAAAGTTAAATAGACATAGAAGTATAAACCATCAGCATTAAAACCATCCAATCAATACTCAAATCCAGGGACCAGGCTGCTAAGATGGGCATTAGGCAACTATATCAGCCTACCTAGTGAGAGAGAAGTATATTTACTATATATTTTATATGTGATGACCACAGCTGACAAGTTAAACGAAATCCACAAAAGAGACAAGTTTGATATTCCCAGGTCTGCTAAAAGATAGCCAAGTGTATTGTGAAACCAAGGTCTCCAAACAAATAGAGTAGCCTTCATCGATCCAGTGTGTTGGATTTATTGCTCCCATGTGGTCTCTTCCAACTCTGTGATTCTATGATCATTCTGAGCCTTCACAAACAATTTGTGTTACGCTGATTAAGCCTTATTATATAATATGCCAGTGAGACTCTGAACCACAACAACCCTGTGAAACAACTGGCCATACCCGACTGTCCAGCTCTGGGGGAAATTTGGTTTGGAACTGGCAGATGGTCCCATCACTGTAATCCCGTTGTACAAAGACCTTGGTGGCCAAAGAAGCACTCCGCCGTAGTTCTTGGAGATTGTGGACCTGAATTTAAAAAAGAACACAATGACAGGTGGTTATAACAGGCAAAAACATCATCCAGAACAGTGGAGGAACTGTTCAGGGGTCCTTGTACCTGCTGATTATGTAGCTGTTACTTTTGGGATGTGTATGGATTGGCATCACTTCACCATGTCTTCACCTCCAGTTTTCCACTGAGAGAAACCTGTTGATTCTCTCTCAGTCACAACAATTTCACACACTAGTACTCCTTTGGACAATTGTCCCAATAATGACTTCAAAAAAAAGAAAAGAAAGAAAATGCAGAAAAGCAAATGGCATGTTCCTAGGAGCCCATGTTCTGCTAATTTCCTACTAGAATATAGTCTCCCTGGGGTTTTCCTTGAAGATATTTTTGAGGCGGCCGGTAGCATGGAAAGCAAGTATTGACAGAAACCATGGGAGGCAAGCTTTTTGCTTCTGTTCTAGTATCTCTGAACTGGCTGCCTATAAGCCATTGGGCTCTTTTTAAGTTGTTGTCTGTTGTTATGTCCCTTCAAGACATTTCACACTTAAGATGACCTTAAGGTGTTTTCTGAAGTTAAGAATACATGACGTGCCCAAGATCACCCAGTGAGTTTTCATGGCTGACAAAGGATTTGAACTCTGTTCTCCAGTCATAGCCCAACATTCAACCCACTACATCAGCGTTTCTCAACCTGGGGGTCGGGACCCCTGTGGGGGTCGAGAGGGGGGTGTCAGAGGGGTTGCCTAAAACCATCGAAAAACACAGTATTTTCTGTTGGTCATGGGGGTTCTGTGTGGGAAGTTTGGTCCAATTCTATCATTGGTAAGGTTCAAGGGCTCTTTGATTGTAGGTGAACTATAAATCCCAGCAACTACAACTCCAAAATGTCAAGGTCTATTTTCTCCAAACTCCACCAGTGTTCACATTTGGGCATATTGATATTTGTGCAAAGTTTGGTCCATATCTATCATTGTCTGAGTACACAGTGCTCTCTGGATGTAAGTGAACTACAACTCCAAAGCTAAAGGTCATTGCCCACCAAACCCTTCCAGTATTTTCTATTAGTCATGGGAGTTCTGTGTGCCAAGTTTGGTTCAATTCCACCATTGGTGGAGTTCAGAATGCTCTTTGATTGTAGGTGAACTAGAAATCCCAGCAACTACAACTCCCAAATGACAAAATCAACCTCCCTCCAACCCAAACAGTATTCACATTTGGGCGTATCGGGTATTTCTGCCAAATTTGGTCAACTGAATGAAAATACACCCTGCATATCAAATATTTACATGACGATTCAGAACAGTGGCAAAATTACAGTTATGAAGTAGTAATGAAAATAATTTATGGTTGGGAGTCACCACAACATGAGGAACTGTATTAAGGGGTCGTGGCATTAGGAAGGTTGAGAACCACTACACTACATCAAGCCAAAATTACTAAGGACTCAAGCCTTTGGGGAATCATTTTGTCCAACACTGACTCACCACAAATTTGAGATTGATTGAGAGGATTCACTTGACCTATTTCTAGAGCTGCCCTGCATGCCTTTTATGAAGGTTATGTATGGAACAAGTTCACACATGCACGTTTATTGTGGAAGCCAGCATGGTGTAGTGATTTGAGCATTGGAGTATGATGATCCGTGTGTGAGGAAATACCAAATAGTGCACAACACAAACATGTAAATTAGGTGAATTCCTTTCTTTTCCAGCAAACTTTGGAGATTGATTTAAAAAATGCTTTTATGGTGCTGTACCATTTTTAATCTGTTTCGAAGATTTTTATTGGATTTAATTATGTTATTTATTATTTTTGTATTTTTAATTATATCTGTTTTATTGTATTCTCTGCTTTTTTGTAACCTATCTTGATTCTCAGCTTGGTAGAAAGGTAGAATATAAATAAAGTAGTAGATTGAATCAGTTCTCACACTGTATGTTATGGATTATCCTATCTCAGTGTGCAATTAATATCGGTTTGCTGTTAAAGGGCAAGAGGATTTTCAATATGATGAATGCTGAAACCAGAGTGGTACAGTTATCTCTGTAGCAAAAGATGGAACAGATTTCCTGGGCTGGCCAAGTCTATTTTGAAGCCCAAGACAAAGAGAAAGGTGCTTTTCACCACCACTATTTCATGTACAGAAGCCAACTGGACTGGCAGCTGAATCATAGGATTCTTAATAGAAAAGGATCCTCTTCTACACTTGAGGGCAGCACTCCAATGTGTGGGATACAGGGCAAGCTGTGTGTACCATAAAACTTTCTCCTATAAGGAAATGAAATGGTTGGAGAGCTAAATAGAAAGAAATTGCAGAGCAGTTACCTGAGGAATCTGCCCAAATGGTCAGTCCAGCAGCCTGTTTCCCAGAATTGCTAAATGTTTTTCCTTTCTCCTCTAAGGTGTCAGCCAAGTTTGAGATGAAAATAACAGACTCATCCTACTTCCATTATGAATCCCAGCCAAAGACAATGATTTGAGGTTAGGCCAGGAAAGAAAACATGGATCAAAGGAAAGAACCTCAGGCTGATGAGTCAAGGAGCCTTGAAGCTGTCTTTCTTATTTAGTGTAGAGCCAAGAACTCCAATCTCAGCCCCTAGATGAGTGTTTCTCAACCCTGAGGCTGGGACACCTGGGGGTGTTGCAAGGAGGTTTCTGAGGGGTCACCAAAGGCCATTAGAAAACATCTGATGGTCTTAAGAGCCACTTTGGCAGAGAAAGATGAAGATCTCTCCATCTCTCCTTCTCTTCATTTTTGGAAACAGACTGTGAATCCTCAAAGCAAAAGCCCTCCTTCTGCTGTGACTGACCAGCCTCTCAGCTGGCCTCTCAGCCAATTTGAGACTTGAAGTGGGGAGGGGAGAGCAGGTGTTCTTGGTGCATGGCAGCGTGGTGTGCATGTGCTGGCAAGGGAGAGCATGTGAGACTGGAGGGAGGTTCGCACCAGCAAGTCCCTTCAGGGCATGGGGGTTCTGTGTGGGTCCAATTCTATCGTTGGCAGGGTTCAGAATGCTCTTTGATTGTTTGTGAACTATAAATCCTAGTAACTACAACTCCCAAATATCAAGGTCTATTTTCCCCAAACTCCATCAGTGTTCACATTTTGGCATATTTAGTATTTGTGCCAAGTTTGGTCCAGATCTATCATTGTTTGAGTCCATGGTGCTCTCTTGATGTAGGTGAACTACAACTCAAGATCAATGCTCACCAAACCCTTCCAGTATTTTCTGTTGGTCATGGGAGTTCTGTGTGCCAAGTTTGGTTCAATTCTATCATTGGTGGAGTTCAGAATGCTCTTTGATTTTAGGTGAACTAGAAATCCCAGCAACTACATCTTTCAAATGACAAAATTAATCTCCCCCAATTCCACCAGTATTTAGGAATATTGGGTATTTGTGCCAAATTTGATCCAGTGAATGAAAACACACCCTATATATCAGATATTTACATTACAATTCATAAAGGGTTGCGGCATTAGGAAGGTTGGGAAACACTGCCCTAGATCGTCTATAAACAGGTGCCTGTCACATAATTGTAGGAAACAAAGGCCTGCATAGTCCCTGAGGCTACACCATTATGAAAAAAACACAAATCCACTAAAAGTTGTGGTACATAAATGACAAAGGTCAATATTGCCTAACAATTTGTATATTACAATATTCAACAAATGACAAATTTATATGGTATAAACAACTTGTCTTCAGGGCATAAGATCCCTTGCTTTAGAGTATGACAAGTTGCCCTGAAGACAAGTTGTCTTTACACCAAAAGACTCTTTATGTTATGTATGTGTAATCTTTATAAACAACTGGCTGTTGTTCATTATACACTGTGTTATGCCTATACCATATAAATTTGTCGTTTGTTGAATATTGTAATATACAAACTGTTAGGCAATATTGACCTTTGTCATTTATGTACCACAACTTTTAGTGGATTTGTGTTTTTTTGTATTGGTGGGAATCCATTGTCTTCTTGTGCTACACCATTATGAACACTTTATCAACTGTTAGGAGTAATGCACACCTCCTCTAGATGTTGAGAATAGATTAACTGCTGGATTTCAGATCAGTTTAGTCTGGAAAATTTGAACTAAATGTCTTTGTTGTCCACCCTCTCCAAAGCCTTGGAATTGTTGTTCACTTGATTTTGTTATGGAAAATAAAACATTGCAGTTTATAAGCAGTATGCTTCAATGGCCTGATCATTAGTCTTGGCTCTGGGAAGCAGATGCCATCTCCCCATTTCTGCTCTGACCTTAATGTGCAACAGTCATAAATAAACTGTAATCAGTTCCATATATGAAACAGTAGGTTGAATCACAGATTCACAGCAAGGTAACACTTGCCTCGGGGATTATGTTTGGCAAATGTGTCTAACCTTTTCAAAACTCTCCCTCTCCCCGCCCCAACCCTGTATTTGTGTCCATTTAATACAGGCATTTTCTAAACCCAAACCAATCTGAATCTTTGATAGTCCCATAAAGCTGAATTTCTTCTCTGAGAAAAATCCAATTTATAAAAAAAGCTAAATTGGTGGTATGAATTGTATTTGAATTATTTTAACATGTGTTTTAATGTTATGTCTATGTGTTTACAATTATTTTATGTTTTTATCTATTGTTTTTTAATTAAGTTGTAACCTGCCCTGGGCCTTGGAAGGAGGTGTGAAAAAAATTCAAAATATATTATTTATTTACTTACTTACTGTATTTATAAACCACCTTTCTCACCCCTGGGGGAACTTAAGGTGGTTTACAACATACTAATGGCAAGAATTCAATGCCAACATACAGTACAAAGAAATCATAATAACTACTACATACAACTATGAACTTAAAATCACTTAAAAACCATTAAACATAAGACACACATAAAATTTAAACATTCAGACAAGCATAAAATCATCCTAGTATAAACATTAAAATCCCATGATCCAGAAAACATATACCATAGCTATTCCAAATTGTCATTGCACATGTTCCTTAATCATTCTTTGTATTGCATCACTTATTAGCCAAAGGCTTATCCCACAACCACATCTTTGTTCTCTTTCTGAAGACCAGGAAGGAGGGTGCTGATCTAATCTCACTAGGGAGGGAGTTCCAGAGCCAAGGAGCCACCACTGAGAAGGCCCTGTCTCTCATCCCTGCCAACTGCACTTGCAATGGAGGTGGGACTGAAAGCAGGGCCTCCCCAGATGATCTTAACCTCTGTGATGGTTCGTAGAGGGAGATATGTTTAGTCAGGTAAGCTGGACCTGAACCGTTTAGGGCTTTATAGGCTAAAACCAGAAATTTGAATCGTGCTTGGTAGCAGACTGGCTGCCAGTGGAGCTGGCGTAAAATGGAGGTTGTATGCTCCCTGTACCCTGCTCTGATGACTGCTCCCTATTGGACCAATTGTAGCTTCCAAACAGTCATCAAAGGCAAACCCACGTAAAGTGTGTTGCAGTAGCCTTTAAGAGATGTAACCAGAGTGTGAACTACCGTGGCCAAGTCTGACTTCCCAAGGTACGGGCACAATTGGTGCACAAGCTTTAGTTGTGCAAAAGCTCCCTTGGTCACCGCTGAAACCTGGAGTTCCAGGCTCATTGATGAAGTTATTTATAACTTCATATTTCTCTTTTTAGAATTGATTTTATATATAGAAGCCTTGATAAGCAAAATAAGTATTTTCCTTGGTTGCAGAATGTTGGTGATAATTTATGTATTTGTTCTTTAGTCAGTCACAGCATTGTTGCAGAATGATTCTTGGTGGAAAGGGAGACCTAACTTGTCTGGGCAGATGCACAATTATTGATTGCCAACATGCTGACAACAAGCTTTCAGAGAACCCTCTATTGAGACAGAATTTGTCACAAATTGACACACCACTGGGTTAGAACTGTGAAGGGTGAAGGTCTTCTTAGTTCTAACTCAAGATGCAATGCTCAGTTTGCATTCTGACTACAGCATTCTATCTATTTTGCAACACCATAAGTTTACAAATCTAATTGTGGGTGCAAAAAAGGCCAGATTAAAATGATTGAGACCCAGGAGAAGTATCAGAAATAGGGGTCTCCTTCTGCACATTGAAGTCTTCTAGGAGTGATGCCATAGAAATGAAATGGATGTATGAATAAATCTATACACATCATAAAAGTGAAAATATGTATGTATGTGTGTGGCTGGAGTGACCACTTCCACAAACAGCTTTAACCCATAGTGCTGAGAAGCTACCAAAAGCCCTCCCTCCATTTCAGGTTATAGTGAGCATCATGACCATGTAGCCCAACCCCTGCCAATGTCCTCCCCAAACACCATACTGGCCACCACTCAAAGAATGCTTTAATTCAGGAACAATTTCATCCTAGTTGGTATGTGTTTCCTCCACCATAGACATCCCAGTGTTTCTTACTCTCTCCATTGGTGTGGAATTTGCATGCTCCCACCCACTGCCTCCCCCTTAACCCTTTCCTACGCTTTTGAACTCTGTCTGCACAACAAACAGAGCAAAACTAATCAGCAACTAAACATACTGGGGGAGTTTGGGGGATTGACTCCACATGATGGAAGTTGTAGTTCACCCTGCATCACATCAGAGCACTGTGACCCCCCACTGACAATGAACCTGGACCACATTTGGCATACAGAACCCCCATGACCAAAGAAAAATGCTGGAGAGGTTTGGGGGGGGGGGGGCTTGATTTATAGCCATTGTAGGTACTAGGATTTATAGTTCACCTGCAATCAAAGAGCACTCTGGACCCCATCAGTGATGGCCCTGGACCCAACTGGGCACACAGAACCCCCATGACCAACAAAAAACACAGGAGGGCTTTGGGGGAAATTCACCTTGATTTATAGGAATGATAGTTCACCTATGTCCATAGAGTACTGTGAACGCAAACAACAATGGATCTGCACCAAATTTGGCACGCATACCCAATATGCTAAAATTTGAATACAGGTGGGGTTTGGGGAGAATTGGCCTTGACATTTGTTAGTTGTAGGTACTGGGATTTATAGTTCACCTGCAATCAGAGAGCACTCCGAACCCACTGATGATGGTTCTGGATCTAACTTGGCACACAGAACCACCATGACCAATTGAAAATACTGGAGGTCTTTGGGAGGAACTGACCTTCATTTCTGGAAGTTGTAGTTCATTTACATCCAGAGACACTGTGACCACCAACAATGAGGAATCTGGACAAAACTTGACTCACAGAACCCATATGACCAATTGAATCTACTGGAGGGATTTGAGGGGACTGGTCCACCATGGTGGGAGCTGTAGTTTATCCTGGAGCCAGAGATCACACTGAACCCCACCAACGATGCATCTAGTGCAAACTTGCCCAACATGACAAACTTTTATGGAGTTTCAGATGGTTAACCCGGCATAATGTGAGTTGTAGTTCACCCACAACCTTATGCATTAGTTGTAAATAAAAAACAGAGGCACAAAACATGTGAAACTCTTTTCAGTTTTACATCCTTGGCGACACTAACAGCCTGGCCTCGTATGTTTTTGCTCAGCTACTCAAATAACACTAAATCATTGGCAAAAATTGAAACACTGAGAGATTCATTGGGAAAGAGGAAGCATGGTGTCTCTTTTGACCTCATTGCTGGGCCTTAATGCAATTGCACCAACATAACCATAGATCATGCAGCCCTGTACACCACATTTTATATGACATCTATATTTCAAGACAAACTTTGTATATGGTTCCAGTATTGCTTGTACTCTAAGATGGCTAGACAAATGGCCTTTGGGGGCAATTGTCCCATTTGTGGTAGCTTCTCAAGACCTAGATACAGATTTGCAGTCAGACAGTTAATCTGACAGGCAAAATGATGGGTAAGCAAGAGCTGCATGGCAATATTTTCTTCCATTCAAAATCTGTATCAGAGAATTGGCATTGCCCAATTTTTCACAGTATCATTGCATTATTTCTCCATCTTGTTCTATTCCTTTAAGGAACAAATGAATATATCACAAGTTTTTAGTGGCAAGATTTGTTCAGAGTTGGGTTGCCTTTGTCTTTCTCTGAGGATGAGAAAGTGTGACCTTCCCAAGATCATCTATTGTGTTTCCATGGCCAATTTGGGGATTCAAATCCTAGTCACCAGAATTATAGTTCCGTGATTAAACCACCATACCGTACTAGCTTTCTTTCTTCATCTTATTATAAATAAATACATCTCTAATTCTTTAGAAATCTATTCTCTGTGCACCACTTTTAATGATGTTTCTGTGGGGTTACTGAGCTGATCAAATTAAACACCAGGAGATTATCAATGTCATAATTGTACCATCAGCCACTGCAATTTCAAAAAAAGAGGAATAATTTAGGATTGGATACGGAAGAATGGTTTAATGATGCACTGAATACATTTTCACTGCATCATTAAAATTATCACATCTTCTTTGACTCCATGAGAGCAGAAAAAGAATTAATAGAACCAGAAGCTATGGGGGAGTAAAACTTACTTCACAATGTCCAAGTTGTACCAATTCATTTAAAAATATTTTTGTGGAAATAATTATTGAAGGTTTAAATATTTTCACTATAAAATATGTAGTGGTGTGTATATATATATTCACTACCACTATGTCTATTTTTAATCTTGATTGACTATGTTGTATGACATCAATTATTTATTATTTGGGTTGTTGTAGGTTTTTTGGGCTCTATGACCATGTTCTAGAAGCATTCTCTCTTGACGTTTCACCTGAATCTGTGGCAGGCATCCTCAGAGGTTGTGAGGAAGCCTGCCACAGTGACAATTTATTATTTAATTGTCTAATGTGCTAAGTGGAAGCTGTGGCTAAAGCAGGCATAGGCAAACTTGGGTCCTCCAGGTGTTTTGGACGTCAACAATTCCTAACAGCCTCAGGCTCTTTACTTTTCCCCTCAGATGCTTAACTCCAAAACACCTGGAGGGCCAAAGTTTGCCCATGCCTGGGCTAAATGCTATGGAAAATAAACTATTATTGAATATTGTACTTTTGTGAGTCACTAAATCTTTTTAGTATTCAAAGTCAGTTCTCTATGTATTTATTGATGCATGTATTCACTGTGCAGTTTCACCTATCTAACGATTTTGTTGTTTGTTGTTGATACATGCCTTCAAGTCAATTCCAACTTATGGTGATCCTCTCATAGGCATTCATGCCAACATTTATTCTGTTATTGTCTTTTTCTGAGAATGAGAAAGGTCAGTGATTAGGAACGGATAGACATCCAATGGAGTAATGAAGCCTAGCCTCAACTCAGCACCTTCCAGAACAGCTGGGTGACATCTCCCTTCATCCCCAGTTACATGACCATTGGTCACTGGCCATGTGACTTGGGGATTATACAGCCATTTGCCCAAGACCTCTAGAAAGTGTCAAGTTAGAGAGTGCTGTTTTCTTCCAATTTTATCTGCTTTTTTTGAGGATCTGAACTCTGGTCTCCCAGAGTCCTAGTCCATCATTCAATTCACTACCATGTCAGCTCTTGGCTGAAATAGAAATAGAATTAATGAGAATGAAAGCAGGCTATGTCTAAAGCAGAACTTCTTACGCTGTTCCACTCAAGACCCTTTTCCACTCAAATTTGTTTTTACATGACCCCAGGAATATAGTATATAAAATAGGTAAAAATCAAATATTTGCAGAAAATAAATCAGCATTTGCAAGGCTTGCTAAACAGGCTGTTTCCCCTTTTTGTGGTGTACAACTGAAGCATTTTCTGCAGAGTCCACTTTAAACACTGCACGTTGTTGCTAACAGATTTGTGTACATCAGGAAACTTTTACCATTGCCAATTCTTTCTGGACCCCAACATAGCTTCACTCTATGAACTATCTCAGAAATTAAAATCTTCTGGGGATGCCCTGCTCTCGGTCCCACCTTCTTCACAAGCACAACTGGTGGGGACGTGAGACAGGGCCTTCTCAGTGGTGACCCTGCGGCTGTGGAACTCCCTCCCTAGCGACATTAGATCAGCCCCCTCCCTCCTAGCCTTCAGAAGAGGAGTAAAAACCTGGCTCTGGGACCAGGCCTTCGGAGAAGCAGTGCAAGAATATAATATAATTGGAATATGTGCAATGACTATGAAACAGCCTCAGATTACAATTTTTGGATGGCATGATTTTAATATTGAATGTAATGTTTATATGTTTAATATGTATTAATTCAATGGATTTTAAGCTTAATGTTCTATGTGTTTAAGGTGTTGAATAATTGCCATATGTAAGCCGCTTTGAGTCCCCCTTGGGGTAGAGAAAGGTGGAGTATAAATAGAGTAAATCAATAAATAAGAGGAAAAGAGTAAAGGGGGTTGTTTTTAGTTTGGTTTCAATGCATCCAAAGGTGCACCTTTGGTCTTGCAGTGGCCAAATGCAGGACATGTTGTTCTGATCATTTGCAGGAAAATGCAAGCTTTACCAACAGTCAGTGCGAACTGGCATGTTTTGAGCACTGGATTATGACTCTTTGAAACCAAGGACTGAATCTCAACTCAGCCATGGAAACTCATAGGGTGACCTTGCTGGAGTCACATATTCTCATCCTCAGAGGAAGACAAGGGCAAATCTTCTCTGAACAAACCATGCCATGAAGATCCCTGAAGGTAAGTTGGAAACAACATGAAGACACACCAAACCATGTAAGCAGGAGAGCTTTTTATGATATTTTATTCTTTTTCTAAAAAAAAATCTATATGCTTTTTAGAATGCTTTATGCTATTTTGTGTCATTTAATTCTGAATATGTTTAATTGTGTTGAAAGATGCCTTGTGTCCCACTAGGGAAAGACTGATGTCTTTGGGTGCATCGACACTGTAGAAATAATGCAGCTGGACACCACTTGAACTGCCATGGCTCACAGCTATAGAAACATGGGTATTGTAGTTTGGTGACACATCAGCACTCTTTGGCAGAGAAGGTTAAAGACCTTATAAAACTACAACTCCCTTGATTCCATAGCACTGAGACACAGGCAGTTCAAGTGGTATCAAACTGCATTAATTCTACAGCGTAGATGCACCCTTGATCATTGCGAAGGGAATACATTTGTATATGACCTCCCCCTAGAATTCTTGGGTCTGCTGGAAATGATCCCTGCTTGAGCAGGACATTTTGCACTCAGGGGCTTCGTTCCTTCAAAATCAATGGCAGGAAAAGGAGATTTGCTGTGGCTTTGGCAGGGTTGCTTCCATATTTTGAGTCTCAAGCCCTTCCTCCCCCTAGTAACCCACCATTCATTGGTTCTTTCTTCAGCGTCTCAGTCCTCCTTCTCCTGCTCAGGACTCCATCCCGCCTTGGCCTCAGCAGCATGACAACAATGGTATATCAGACTGGGTCTTATTGGGGGAGGGGAGTGTGGAAAGCCTTCCCTGGCTCGATTGATATAGCAGGGGGTGAGGACAGCACACAGGGATGGGACTGCACCCACACTGTAGAATTAATGCGGCTTGACACCACCCGAACTGCCATGGCTGAATAATATGGGCTCCTGGGAATTGTAGGTTTTACAAGTATTTAGCCACCTCTACCCAAGAGTGCTTGTGCCTCACTAAACTACAACTCTCATGACTCCATAGCATTGACACATGACAGTTCAAGTGACACCAAACTGCATTAAGTATACAGTACAGATCAGACATGAGCAAACTTGGTTCCTGAGGCTTTTAGGAATGGTGGGAGTTGAAGTCCAAAACACCTGGAGGGCCCAAGTTTGACCATTCCTGGTATAGATGCAGCCTATGAGGCAAGAATCTCAAGAATGAACTTTGTGGGATCCTGGGCTGTGGCCCTTTTAGAGGCAGAGCTCCTGGCAAACTCACCCCTTCCTCTAATTTGATCCCCACAGCAAGCAATGGCCCAGATCCAAGACTTCATCCAAGACTACAGGAGACTCGCTGAATCCTGTAGAATCAATGCAGATTGATACCACTTTAGCTGCCCTGGCTCAATGCTATGGAATCCTGGAAGTCACACTGCATTAATGTCCCAAGATTCCTTGGTACTGAACTATAGAAGTTAAAGGGGTGTCAAACTGCTTTTTTCTACAGTGTAGATCAGGCATGGGTAAACTTAGGCCCTCTAGGTGTTCTGGACTTCAACTCCCACAATTCCTAACAGCCTCAGGCCCTTTCCTTTTCCTCCTCAGATGCTTAAGTGAAAAGGAAGGGGCCCGAGGCTGTTAGAAATTGTGGGAGTTGAAGTCCAAAATACCTGGAGGGCCCAAGTTTACCCAGACCAGGTGTAGATGCACCAATATCAACTTACATGAGAATTGATTTAGTAAGTTCCCATTTATTTTAGTTGATCTATTCTAGCTGGGGTAATCAATGGACTGATGGGGGCACAGGGTCGTGACCCTGACCCAAAACAGGTTAAGGCGAACTGAGCCGGCTTGAACCCTCCTGGAAAAACTGGACGACCAAGGGTGCTGTGTAACTGAACCTCCCAAGGGATCATGAATCAGAAATGTACTAAAAGATCAGGCACTAAGAGGTATTGACACTGTGATTGTACTTGAACTTTTCCAGGAATAATCAAGACTGCCTGCCTGCAGCCTCCCTTCTGTGCCCTTTTGCTTGGGAATAAGCTGCACTGCCCACATGGTGCTTTTAAGAACCTTTACAGTAAGTCAATTTGCTGTCGTAGCTCAAAGCTATTAACATAAAACAGTTGAAGTACACAGTCATTAAATCCGCAACTACAAAGCCATTTATGAATAAGAAGGGAGGGAAACACACACACACACAAGGCAGTGATTGCACCAAACAACTAAAGCAAACAACACACATAGAAAATCTAAAATAGCTTGGTTGCTGTGAGTTTTCTGGGCTGTGTGGCCATGTCCCAGAAGCATTCTCTCCTGACATTTCACCCACATCTATGGCAGGCATCCTCAAAGGTCGTGAAGTCTGTTGGAAATTAGGCAAGTGGGGTTTATATATCTATGGAATGTTCAGGGTGGGAGAAAGAACTCTTGTCTACCTGACAAGTGCGAATTTTGCAATTGGCCAGCTTAATTAGCATTGAATAGCCTTGCAGCTCCAAGGGCTGACTTTTTTCTGCCAAACAGGAATCAAGGAACATGAAAGGCACTGCAGACTCACTCAACCAGAGAATTCGGCCATAGCAGAGCACTTGAACCAACTTGGACACAGCATATTATTTGAGAACACAGAAGTGCTGGACCACTCTAACAACCACCATGTCAAACTACAAGCATGTGTACAATTTCAACAGAAAGGAGGAAACCACAAAAATGAACAACATCTGGCTACCAGTATTTTAAAAAAAACTTTAAAATCACGACAGTAAACAACAACACTCAAAAACATGGGAATTCCAGACAACCAGGGCCAGCTAACACCTCCCAACATAGGATCCTCCCAGGCAGGAGGCAGCCAGGCTTTGAAGCTGCAAGGCCATTCAATGCTAATAAAGGTGGCCAATTGCAACATTCACACTTGCCTCAAGCAGACAGGAGTTCTTTCTCTCACCCTGGACATTCCACAGATATATAAACTCAATTTTCCTACTTTCCAACAGACCTCACAACCTCTGAGGATGCCTGCCATAGATGTGGGTGAAATGTCAGGAGAGAATGCTTCTGTAACCTAGCCATACAGCCCAGAAAACTCACAGCAACCCAGTGATTCCGGCCATGAAAGCCTTCGACAACACATAAAACAGCTTGCTTCTTCAAACCGGCCAAAGACATACCCGCAAGGAGTCTTGATACATTTAAAGGAGGGTCACTGCAAACAGGGGAAAGGAATAACAACCTGCTCAATAGCAATGTTGAGCTCTTCTCCTTAAAGGCAGTTCAGGGGTCCCGGGCTTTGGGCTGGCTGCGCTAGTGGCGACTCTGAGCGAATACATAATTCATGCCAACTCGAGAGAACTCACTGAATCTTAAAGGGAGGCATCTACACTGTCAAAGGAATGCAGTTCCCTGCGCGATGGGCCCTCGCCAAAGAGAGAGCCACGCCACAGGTGTCCCCCTTCCTTCTCCTCCTCCTCCTCCTTCCTCCAAGGCGCAGACAAGGCGCAATCTGGGTCTGCAGAAGGGAAGCTGCCTCCCTCTCGACCCCAGTCCTCTTTGGCTGGCCACCCTCCATCCCTGCGACCTCCTCTTCCTATGCGTTCAGGGGGAACCCAAGAAGCGCTCCCTTCCTGTCTTCATGTCTCCGCAGTTTACTCCCAAGTGAGGAGAGTAAACAGCGGCCTTTCTGGATCCCTATTCCTCCAGGTTTCCTCACCTCTGCCTTCCTTTAGCTGCAGAGGCTGCGGGGAAATCGGAACAGGGCCAGGA
Organism: Anolis sagrei; assembly: GCF_037176765.1. Lineage (NCBI taxonomy): Eukaryota > Metazoa > Chordata > Lepidosauria > Squamata > Anolidae > Anolis > Anolis sagrei. The sequence goes on along the minus strand of NC_090023.1, from coordinate 218,088,792 downwards.
GAGGGGGTTTGGGTATCATTGATTTGGGGTGTCCTGCCGCATCGGGGGAAAGCCAAGGAAGCTTGAACGGAGATGTCCTGAGAGACAGGACTTGAGAGACAGGGCGCTCACCTCGGTTGCCATGTCGTGCCAGCCTGGGCGCTGATCCGAAGCGGATCCAGGAGGAGGAGGAAGAGGAGGAAGAGGAGGAGGCGCAGGCGGGGGGTTTCCCAAGGATCCGTCCTGGAGGCGCTGTCCCTGGTGCTGAAGGAGGCGAGCGGGAGCCGAGAAGATGGAAGCAGCGACGCGTTCTAATGCTGCGTTCTAATGCTGCTGCTGCTGCTATTGCCGGGGAGGGGGGCTCAGCGGCGGGTTGGGCGCTCTCCTTGGTGCTGAAGCCCGCGTTTGGAGGCGGAGGGGAGCGGGGCCGGCACTAGCGTCGCGCTCGCAGCCCACCCCTTCGCCAGCCCGAGCCTTTCAGCGGGCAGCCGCTTCGCCTCGCCTCGCTCGCCCTCCTCCTCCTCCTCCTCCTTCCCCTCCTCCCTGGCCCAAGCGCTCCATCACGAAGGGAGGGGAGGGGGCGGGCTGCCTGACTGCCTTCGTGGGCGCCGCATCCTCCCAGGGCGTCCCCCGCGATAGAGAGCCCGGCTTTGGCTCTGGCTCCGACTCGGAGGGACGCGGGGAGGCGGAGCCGACAAAGCCAAGGAAAGCACAACTCGCGTCGCTCATTTCCTGCTTCTCCCCCCCCCCCCCCCACCCAATCATCCTGGGGCTATCAGGCGTTGCTGCTAAACGGGATTGCGGGTGGGGGGGGGGGATTCTGACAAGCACTGTTGCTGCCTCCTCCTGAGATAGATAGATGTGCTGTGCATACACTGCCATTTTAACCATTATATAGTATGCATATATATATATACACACACACACACACACACACACACATGCATATACAGCAGGCATAGGCCAACTTGGGCCCTCCAGGTGTTTTGGACTCCAACTCCCTCCATTCCTAGCAGCCTCAGGCCCTTTTTCCTCCTGAGATGGATTGATGTGCTGCGCGTCTCGTGGTGCCAGAGCACAGTCTGTTCAGTGCCTTCCAAGTCGCCCAGTCTTCTGTGTGCCCAGGGGGAGTCTCTCATTTGGTATCAGCCATTGGTTGAGGTTCTGGGTTTGAGCCTGCCACTTTTGGACTCTCGCTTGCTGAGGTGTTCCAACGAGTGTCTCTGTAGATCTTAGAAAACTATTTCTTGATTTAAGTTGTTGACTTGCTGGCTGATAGCCAAACAAGGGGTGAGTTGGAGATGTCTCTGCCTTGGTCCTTTCACTATTGGCTGCTACTTCCCTGCGGATGTCAGGTGGTGCAATACTGACTAGATAGTGTAATTTCTCCAGTAGTGTAGGGCGCAGACACCCCGTGATAATGCGGCATGTCTCATTAAGAGCCACATCCACTGTTTTAGTGTGGTGAGATGTGTTCCACCTTGGGCATGCATACTCAGCAGCAGAGTAGCATAGCGCAAGGGTAGATGTCTTCACTGTGTCTGGTTGTGATCTCCAGGTTGTGCCAGTCAGCTTTCGTATGATATTGTTTTTAGCACCCACTTTTTGCTTGATATTCAGGCAGTGCTTCTTGTAGGTCAGAGCACGGTCCAGAGTGACTCCCAGGTATTTGGGTGTGCTGCAATGCTCCAGTGGGATTCCTTCCCAGGTAATCCTCAGAGCTCAGTATGCTTGTCTGTTCTTAAGGTAAAAGGCACATGTCCTTGTTTTAGATGGATTAGGGATCAGCAGGTTTTCCCTGTAATAGGCAGTAAGAGCACCTAGAGCTTCGGAGAGCTTCTGTTCAACCATCTCAAACTCCCTGCTTGAGCGGTAATGGCACAATAATCTGCATAGATGAAACTCTCTGTCCCTTCTGGCAGTGGCTGGTCATTTGTGTAGATGTTGAACATGGATGGAGCGAGCACGCTCCCCTGAGGCGGACCGTTCTTCTGTTTCCGCCATCTGTTTCTCTGGCCCTGGAACTCAACAAAAAAGCTCCAGAAGGAGAGTAAAAACCTGGCTCTGGGATCAGGCTTTTGAAGAATGTTGTTGTTCATTCGTTCAGTCGTCTCCGACTCTTCGTGACCTCATGGACCAGCCCACGCCAGAGCTCCCTGTCGGCCGTTACCACCCCCAGCTCCCTCAAGGTCAGTCCAGTCACTTCAAGGATGCCATCCATCCATCTTGCCCTTGGTCGGCCCCTCTTCCTTTTGCCTTCCACTTTCCCCAGCATAATTGTCTTCTCTAGGCTTTCCTGTCTCCTCATGATGTGGCCAAAGTACTTCAACTTTGTCTCTAGTATCTTTCCCTCCAGTGAGCAGTCAGGCTTTATTTCCTGGAGGATGGACTGATTGGATCTTCTCGCAGTCCAAGGCGCTCTCAGCACTTTCCTCCAACACCACAGCTCAAAAGCATCGATCTTCCTTCGCTCAGCCTTCCCTAAGGTCCAGCTCTCACATCCGTAGGTGACTACAGGGAATACCATGGCTTTGACTAGGCGGATCTTTGTTGCCAGTCTGATGTCTCTGCTCTTTACTATTTTATCGAGACTGGACATTGCTCTCCTCCCAAGAAGTAAGCGTCTTCTGATTTCCTGGCCACAGTCTGCATCTGCAGTAATCTTTGCACCTAGAAATACAAAGTCTGTCACAGCCTCCACGGTTTCTCCCTCTATTTTCCAGTTGTCAATCATTCTTGTTGCCATAATCTTGGTTTTTTTGACGTTTAGCTGCAACCCGGCTTTTGCGCTTTCTTCTTTCACCTTGATTAGAAGGCTCCTCAGCTCCTCCTCGCTTTCGGCCATCAGGGTGGTGTCATCTGCATATCTGAGGTTGTTAATGTTTCTTCCAGCAATTTTCACCCCAGCTTTGCATTCATCCAGCCCCGCACATCGCATGATGTGTTCTGCATACAAGTTAAAAAGGTTGGGTGAGAGGATGCAGCCTTGCCGTACGCCTTTCCCAATCTTGAACCAGTCTGTTGTTCCGTGGTCAGTTCTGACTGTTGCTACTTGGTCCTTGTACAGATTCCTCAGGAGAGAGACAAGGTGACTTGGTATCCCCATATCACCAAGAACTTGCCACAATTTATTATGATCCACACAGTCAAAGGCTTTAGAATAGTCAATGAAGCAGAAGTAGATGTTTTTCTGAAACTCCCTGCCTTTCTCCATTATCCAGCGGATATTGGCAATCTGGTCTCTCGTTCCTCTGCCTTTTCTAAACCCAGCTTGAACATCTGGCAACTCTCACTCCATGTATTGCTGGAGTCTTCCTTGCAGGATCTTGAGCATTACCTTACTGGCATGAGAAATAAGGGCCACTGTACGGAAGTTGGAGCAGTCCTTCGCATTTCCCTTTTTTGGTATGGGGATATAAGTTGATTTTTTCCAGTCTGATGGCCATTCTTGTGTTTTCCATATTTGCTGGCAAATGGCATGCATCACCTTGACAGCATCATCTTTTAAGATTTTAAACAGTTCAACTGGGATCCCGTCGTCTCCTGCTGCCTTGTTGTTAGCAATGCTTCTTAAGGCCCATTCAACCTCACTCCTCAGGATGTCTGGTTCTAATTCATTCACCACACCATCATAACTATCCTCAATATTATTATCCTTCCTATACAGATCTTCTGTATAGTCTCGCCACCTTCTCTTGATCTCTTCAGCTTCTGTTAGGTCCCTGCCATCTTTGTTTCTTATCATACCAATTTTTGCCTGAAATTTACCTCCAATGTTTCTAATTTTCTGGAAGAGGTCTCTTGTCCTTCCTATTCTGTTGTCTTCTTCCACTTCCATGCATTGCTTATTTAAAAATAGTTCCTTATCTCTTCTAGCTAACCTCTGGAATTGCGCATTTAACTGGGCATATCTCCCCTTACTATCACTGTTTCCTTTTGCTTTCCTCCTTTCTTGGGCTACTTCCAGTGTCTCAGCAGACAACCATTTTGCCTTCTTGGTTTTCTTTTTCTTTGGAACGTACTTTGTTGCCGTCTCCTGAACAATGTTGCGGACTTCTGTCCATAGTTCTGCTGGGACTCTGTTTACTAAATCTAGTCCTTCAAATCTGTTCTTCACTTCCACTGTATATTCGCTAGGAATGTTAGTGAGATCATATCTAACTGGTCTGTGTATTTTCCCTGATCTCTTTAGTTTTATTTTAAATTGAGCAATAAGAAGTTCATGATCTGAGCTACAGTCAGCCCCAGGTCTTGTTTTCACCGACTGGATGGATGTCCGCCACCTTTGGCTGCAAAGGATATTTGAAGAATAGTGCAGTGCAATATAATTGGAATATGTGCAATGACTACAGAACGGACTTTGACTACGATTTTTGGATGGTGTGATTTTAATTTTGAATGTCATTTTAAAATGTTTAAAATGTATTAATTTTAATTCAGTTGATTTTAAGCTCAATGTCTGTATGTGTTTAAGGCATTGAACAATTGCCATATGTAAGCCGCTTTGAGTTTCCCTTGGGGTAGAGAAAGGTAGGGTATAAATAGAGTAAATAAATAAATAAAGTGGCTAAACACTAAAAACTGTAACAATGTGTAAATTAAAGCCTAATGCGTATAACCATTAAAATATAAACATGGAAATATTTTTAAAATACAGGCAGTCCCTGAGTTACAAACATCCAATTGGCAAACAACTTATACTTAAGAACGGGAGTGAGACAACAGGAAGTGAGAGAAATCTACCCCTCAGAAGGGAAATTCACTCCTGAACAAGTTATCATGGAGGGAAAGGTGTCTCAGCTGAAGCTTTATCCCAATCCTTGTTTCTACAACAAGCCAAATTTTTCAAAATCCAATTAACACAGGGACAGAAAGTGAGATGAAATATCTGAATAGGGGCACAGACAGCAAAACAAACACTACAGGAGTGTTAACCCTTTCCTATGTTATCCAAAGCTAAAAATACTTTTTTGGCAAGAGTTACACTTAAAAATGTACCTATTCTGACTTATAAACTAATTCAGTTTAAGAACACCCTACATAACCTATCTTGTTTGTCACTTGGGGACTGCCTATACATAGAAATAGATACCTAATATGACAGCAGGGCCTCTAAAACTATAGGAGCTCAGCCAATATGTTTGTTAGGATTCTTCCACACTGCCCTATATCCCAGGATCTGATCCCAGATTATCTGCTTTAAACTGGAATATATGAGTCCCCACTATCAGATAATCTGGGATTATATCCTGGAATAAAGTGGTAGTGTGGAAGGGCCCTTAGACTATAACTCTAGATCCAGGGTTCAATTCCCCACTGGGACATGGAAACCAACTAAATGGCCTCGAGTGAGTTACATGCTATCACCCCCACCCCCCAAAAAACTCTGTGATACATTCACATTAGGGTCACCATAAGTCAGAAATTGCTTAAAAGCAAATAACAGCAGCAAATATGCAATGCATATTATCCTTTCTACTTGTTTCAGTTCCCCAAGTCTTCATTTTAAGGAGGAAGTAGCATTCGAGACCAATGGCTTTTGTTCCCCCTGACAGCTTCATTGCACTTCATTTGCACTTGTATTTGCATCTGTTGAAATAACCTCAGTCTACAGGGATGTGTTATTGCCCCAACCTTATTCTCCAGCTTCATCACTATGATACTTCAACTTGTTGATGGGAAGCTTTCCAGTGGAGTGGAAATTATCTATCGGACAGATAGCAAGCTATTTAACCTCGGCAGACTGAAAGCCAAAACCAAGGTCACAACAACATCTGTTATAGAACTCCAATATGCTAATGACAATGTAGTCTGTGCACATTCAGAAGAAGACCTACAAGTCACTCTAAACGCCTTTGCAGAAACATACAAGAAGCTCAGCCTGTCACTGAACATCGAGAAAACCAATCATCAGCTAATCCCTCTGCAATGCTAGAAATACAGCTTCATGGTGCAACATTAGAAAATGTTGACCATTTCTGCTACCTTCGCAACTACCTCTCCACAAAAGTCAACACTGATACTGAAATACTGAAATACAACACCGCCTGAGCTCTGCGAATGCAGCATTTTTCCAAATGAAGAAGAGAGTGTTTGAGAATTGGGACATATGTAGGGAGACCAAAATGTTTGTTTATAAAGCTATTGTCCTCCCAACCCTGCTATATGCCTGTGAAACGTGGACTGTCTACAAATATCACACTCAACTCCTGTAACTATTCCATCAGCGCTGCCTCTGAAAAATCCTGCAAATCTTTTGGGAAGCCAGGCAGACAAATGTCAGCATGCTGGAAGAAGCAAAAATACCTATGCCATCAACTCCACTGGACTGGCCACATTATCCAAATGCCCAATCACCGTCTCCCAAAACAGTTACTATACTCCCAACTCTAGAACAGGAAATGTAAAGTTGATGGACAGGAAAAGAGATTTAAATATGGGCTTAAAGCCAACCTTGAAAACTGTGGCATAGACGGTGAGAACTGGAAAGTCCTGGCCCTTGAGCGCTCTAACTGGAGGTCAACTGTGACCAGCAGTGCTGCAGAATTCGAAGAGGCAGGAATGGAGAGCAAAAGGGAGAAATGTGCCAAGAGGAACGTGTGTCAAACCAACCCTGACCAGGACCACCTTCCACCTGGAAACCGATGTCCTCACTGCGCAAGAACATGCAAATCAAGAAAAGGGCTCCACAGCCACCTGTGAACCCACCCCCAAGATACCAAACTTGGAGGACCATCATCCTTGAGCTATGAGGGATTGCCTAAGAGACAGGAAGTTTATACCAGAAACATCTTTCAGTCAGTCTCACTTTACTTTAGAGTAAAACATATTTCTTCAGAATAAAACCTCTTACTTCCTATGACAGGGGATGATATGTACATATACTGTCATTGTGTGTCTTCAAGTCATTTCCGACCTATAGCAAAGTGAACTTATCACAGGGTTTTCTTGGCCCCTTCAAATTTACCACAGCCTAAGTCCATGACAGGTAGACAAACACACTATGCAAAAATGCGTAATAAATTTCCTCCAAAAATCTTGTAATTCAAGCCAATACAATGAGCAATATGGATTGTCGAAAAGCTTGACACTGAAAAAAAAACCCTCTTCATCTTTCCATCAGCAGAGTGGATGATTTAGAGTCAATGCTATTCCAGCTGTTCACTGTCATGAATAGGGGCACTGCTGCATTTACCTGAACAGAGTCTGAAATGCTACCTGGTTTTCCAAACCTGCATTTATCTGCAGTGCAATTTTGCAATGAAAACATTTTAGCATACCTCCTTGTCTAATGCTGTTCCATGCATTAATCTGCCAAGTGTACCCAAAGTTGCATTGACAGATCTGCAAATACCATGTCCCTCTTCCAAACTTCACAAACAGAAATAAATGTTCAGCTGCATTTTGTAGATCATTGTGTAAATTGGTTTCAAAAAAATATGCTAAAATATTTCCTTCACTTCATGTCCAGCTCACTGTAAGCATCAAAAATCCCAGATTATTGGACTTATAAAATCTGTTCAGGCATTTTACATAGACTGCAGTTTGGAAAGAAAGGGAGAGGTGGCTGAACAGTAATTCAGCGAGGGTGTTTTGAGACCTGGGGAAGGTATCACATTTGTGAAAACAAGCTGATTTGGAACTATCCAAGGTAAAGCCAGTGCCATATATGCTAATCATCAGGAAATAATTAAGAGGTCTGATGAGACAGGTCATATGCATCAGTGTTCGCTTTAGAAGAATGCTGATTAGATTTCTGGTAGAATGAATGAGTAGGGCCCTGACATTCCTTAATACAGGCTGAGCATCCCTTATCTGGAATCCTCAAATCAAAAATTGTTCGCATGGGTGGCTGTGATCCTAATATCTTTGCTTTGTAACGGTTCAATGTATATAATCTTTGTTTCATGCATCAAAGTGTTTTAAAATATTGTATAGAACTACCGTTAGGTCAAGTGTATAAGATGTACATAAAACACAAACGGGTTTCATGTTTAGACTTGACTCTCATCTCATTATGTGTGCAAATTCAAAAATTTTAATTCCAAAATCTAAAAACAAATTTGAAACCCAAAATGATTTTGGTCCCAAGGATTTTGGATAAGGGCTACTCAATTTGTATTAACAGCCATGGCTTGAAAAGATTTCACACCTCTAGCACTGGAGCCCCCAGTAGTGCAATGGGTTAAACCCCCTGTGCTGGCAGGTGGGTTGGAACAGGTTGGAAATTCGAATCTGGGGAGAGCATGGATGAGCTCCCTCTGTCAGCTCCAGCTCCCCATGCAGGGAATGAGAGAAGCCTCCCACAAGAATGATAAAACATAAAAAAAATCCATGTGTCCCCTGGGCAGAGTCCTTGCAGACGGCTAATTCTCTCACACCAGAAGCAACATGTAGTTTCTAAAGTCGCTCCTAACACACACACACACACACAGACACAAACCTCTAGCACTTGGAAACGAGAACTACATTATTGTTTTATGCATTCTTATAGATGATAATAAGAAGTTAAAGGCCTTCTGAGATTAGGAGTAAAATGACAAACCATCATTTAGCAGGACTAAAGGTATATTACCTTGTAACATGGGAATGATGGATAGAGAGATAGATAGATAGATAGATAGATAGATAGATAGATATTTTTATTTATTTATTTACGACATTTATATGCCGCCCTTCTCACCCCGAAGGGGACTCAGAGCGGCTTACAAGGTATATATACATACAATATATTATTAACATAGTACAATATCAAGATAGATAGATAGATAGATAGATAGATAGATAGATAGATAGATAGATAGATGACCCTGAAAGAAATCTCAGTGTGCAGTAGCACTTTGCAAGATAGCATAACCAAAGGTTTTGGGTCTCTGTCCAAAGAGGTTACAATCATTCTAAACAGTCAAATCCATGTTCACATGCATGTGGAACAGCTACAGCAGGACTAGACAACTCTACAAGAGTCGGTTGGGGGGAGGGGAATCCCCTCTTATTCCCCAGCTGAGCAGCTTCTTCAGGCAAGGCTTTTTGACCAACATTAGAACTAGATTAGAACAGCCCCTGTGTTGTCCTCTTTTAGAAAGTGATTCAAAACTTACTTATGCTCCCAGGAATATGAAAAGCTAAATATGTGAACATCTGGCTTGCCAAATAAGGACTGCTTTAAGGATATGGCTTTTGAGTCTGGACATGGCCTTTTAACTATGGATATTGCTTTTAACCCCATTTATTGCTGCTGCATAATGTGTTTTATTGGTTTATTATTATTATTTATTTTTACAATTGAATGTTTACATTGTTCATTTGTTTTGCTTAATTTATTGTTCGTTATTTCATGTTGTAAGCTGCCCTGAGTCCCCATGGGGAGTTGGGGTGGGATATAAATAAAGATTGATTGATTGGTTACCATTTTGGCTAGAATACAGAATAAAAAAGAAATGAGGGACTCTGTGAGTGGTAGGTGTAGTTCACTTGTTTGTTTTCATGCTTGCTGAGAACTGGCTCAATTTACAGGCAGAAATTGCCTTGATAATAACAGCATTTTTGTTAATTGGAGGGTTTGGGAGGCTTTGGGGGATGGAGGCGTAGCTTCAGATTTACAAAGGTGATGTTCAGGTACCACTTGCAACCCATAGGCTATACTTTACCCACCCCACTCTATAAGGTAAAGGTAAAGGTTTCTCTTGACGTTAAGTCTAGTCGTGTCTGACTCTGGGGGTTGGTGCTCATCTCCATTTCTAAGCCAAAGAGCCAGCGGTGTCTGTAGACATCTCCAAAGTCATGTTGCCAGCATGACTGCATGGAGCGCCATTACCTTCCCACAGAAGCAGCATCTATTGATCTACTCACATGTTTTCAAACTGCTAGGTTGGTGGAAGCTGGAGCTAAAAATAGAAGCTCACCCCGCTCCCCAGATTTGAACCACCAACCTTTCAGTCAGCAAGTTCAGCAGCTCAGTGGTTTAACCCACTGCACCACCAGGTGGCCCACCCAGTCTATAGATATAGCTAAAAATAAGCATCTAAGGTGAAACAAGGAGGTTCTGAATAACTGAGGTCATTCCATAATTCCTTGTACTGCAATCACCAATGGTCTGTGTTCCAGGGTGGACTTCACTCCATCACTACAGGATTGTCCTTACGCCTCACCCCTTGGGTGACAGTGGAGGGATTAAATCTTCTTGCAACTCATTAATGAAAGGCTCGAAGACAAACATAGGAGGCTTTCCCTTAGCTGCTGTCATTTCTCCAAAGATTTTGCTGACATTTGAAAAACAATTTGCCTGCAGGACGCGAGTTGCCCTTGGGAAGGAAACATGCTTCACAAATCACTTGTGGCATTCAGTGGAGAGAGGAATCTGCCAGCATCGCTGGTTTACGGCAAGCAATTACGCCAGCTGCCTAATGGGCTCAAGCCAACCCCTTTTAGGTCAAGACTGCATCTGCCGCCAGACTCATTGTGAGCCTGACTGATTCACAGACAGAAACATTCATTGCATTTAGAGGAGGAATCCTGCATGGTTCTTGGACTCAGGGACACAAAGATGGGGCTAGGATTGCAACTGCAGCAAAAGCAAAGGTAGGCAAGGAGTAGCAAGGGTCACCTTCTCCATTGTGGAGTTTTGTCAAAGTTGGCACAGGTAAAAGTTGCTCATATTAGAGTTAATCAAACGCAACAAGTTTATACAGTTTAGTAGTACTGCATAACATTGCAATTTAATAGACATGCTGGCACTGGTTTCATCTGATCACTGTGGGCTGAACAGAACACAAAAATAACCGTTTGAATAATGTATTGAAAGTATATAGTCTACTTGCTACAAATTGGGAGGGGGAGATCTATATGTTTATATGCTCATTTCCACAGAGGAGGAGTTGGTAAGTGTCTGCCATTTGCACTGTGGTTCTCTTTCAATATTAACTCTACCAATTAATCAGACTGCAAATCTGAAGTGCAACGGAAGCCTTAGTTGATTAACCTACCAAGAAAATTGATCATTGCTTCCAGCTCTGGCTGACACTGATACAGGCTCTATCAGTCCTATTTAATTTGCACATGACATGAGTGGCCTGGCTTTCACACCAAATGAAAAAGCAACGGGAGGTAGTACTGCTGACCCAGCAACTTCTCTAAATCCAATAGGTTTTTAAGTAGTTATGGCAACAATTAGGAAAATAGTAATGCAGATGTAGGTCTAGAGAGCCATGCAACCAGCCTGGGACACATTATTTTTCCCATAGATACTGTTAAATCAGGGATGTGGAACCTGTGACCAAGTGGTATTTTGGATGACAATTATCCTCATCCCCATCGCTGCCTTTAGGCAATGGAAGTCAATGTTCTGTACCTGGAGGATCTGTAGTTCTCCGCAGAGAACTAAACATTTCCAAATCCTGCACTAAAGCAGAAACATTGGTTTAGAAGTTATGCTTGGCATAATAATCAAAGGGGGTTGTTCAGATAAGATTAGAAAATAAGTAAACATGACAGATTCATTGCAGAAACTATATATTATCTAAATAAACATTTTGGGATTTATATCAGGCCACTAAGATCAATAGCAAAGGCAAAACTAACGTAGATATTGTATGTCTCTTAAAAATAACTATAGAATGGGAAAGGTATTTGTAGAACAGGTGATGTTTTTTGATTACAGGTTCCATCAGCCATTACCATTTATGATGCTGGCTAATAATATTGCAAGTTGTAGTCCGAGAACATTGGAAAAGCCACAAGTTGCCCATCCTGAAAAATGCATGTCCAATATAAATACTCAGTTTCAGATAGAGGGAGCTCATCCGCACTCTCCCTGGATTTGAACCTCTGACCTGTCAGACTTCAGTCCTGCCAGTACAAGGGTTTAACTCATTGCACCAATGGGGGGTCCTATTAAGAAATACAATAATAATATAATACTTTATTTATATCCCGCCACCATCTCCCCTAAGGGACTCGGAGCAGCTTACACACAAAACATACATTTCAGTATGATAGCACATGTGTGTGTTACAATCATCCTTTAATTAAAATAATCTCAGGGAGGAGGGGTTGCTTGGAAAAAAAGAGATTTAAAAATATGGAACATTAAAGAGGACACTCTACATATAGCTTGCAAAACGTAACACTGCGACAATAATGGGATGTGTGCTTCTACGGCTATTTAGTGCTGTTTAGTATTCAAGAGAGTGCTGGAATAGCATCCAGATGCAATTTTACAGCCTGGCAATGAGTGAAGATATTGCTTTTTTGAATCTCCACTTAATACATGCAGATCCAGAGAAGAAAGCGCAGCCAGCTATTGCAGTGCTATCCTTTGTCATCCTCCGGTAACTGCTAAATGGCCAGGAATATTGCCTTCCTCATGAGGCAGAGGGAGGTTATTAAAGGAGAAGGGAATACCCGTTTCTGTCAACTCCATGAAGTGACATATATAGGCATAACCCAGAATAAACCAGTCTATGTCACCAACAGAATTCAACTCCTAGTCTAATAGGAGGACTGTCCAGAATCTGAAAATAAATCAAGAATTTCCAGAGCACACTCTAATATGATCAAAGTTTTTAAAAGTTATTTTAAAAAATATTTCTAAATTATGCTGGGCCATGGTGGCACAGCGGGTTAAACCACAAAGCTGCAGAACTTGCTGATCAGAAGGTCAGCGGTCTGAATCCGTGGAACAGTGTGAGACCCGGTTTCTGTTAGCCCCAGAGTCTGCCAACCTAGCAGTTTGGAAACATGCAAATGTAAGGAGATCGATACTGTTTCTGCAGTAAGGTAACGGTGCTCCATGCAATCATGCTGGCCATATGACCTTAGAGACATCTAAGGACATTGCCAGCTCTTTGCCTTAGAAAGAGAGATGAGAACCACCACCACCACCCCAGAGTCAAAATCAATTAGACTATGTCAAGGGGAAACCTTTACCTTTACTCTTACATTATGTTGCTCCATTCTGTACTCTCTAGATTGACAGGGATTATGTTTGAGCACCACAGGAAGTCCAGACAGCAAAACTTAGCTAGGGAAAATTATCTGTTTGTTGTTGTTGTTTTTTGTTTGTTTGTTTTTGGACAAATTTGACATTTGTGTTCCTTTAGTGCAACCAGAATCCATCTAGAAGTACTTTCCAAAAAATCATCCTCCATTGTTCCAGAAAACAACACAATGCCTGTGTTTTAGCAGGGTGGGAGCAGAAACAGAAATTATTTGTTCAGAATGAACAGAACAAGCTTTTCACAAAGACATGGCCCAATAGTGGTAGTGTGTCCCAAGAATCAGAACATTTTACTAAATTAACCCTTATGCCCTATGGCTATTATTTAAGGAAATTACCAATACACACACATTGGGTTACTGTTCAAGAATTCCCTGAATATAGAGATAAATATAGAATTGACTAACGTGCTGTTTTCCTCTTTCAATAGCAAGCCCCCTATGCAATGGTCCCATTTTCCACACCTTCCTGAGCCACGTGGACACCAGCCCTTCTGTGACGACAATCAGGAGTCCTCTTCCCAGCAGGCAAAAGGGACATGTTGTGTTTCTATGGCAACACTTCTGCCTTTGGATATATGAATAAAAGATTTCCACTTGTGCACTCACAGCGGTCTTCCACTGTAAAGGGCTCAAGCCTTGCTATTCTACCCCGGATCGTTTTTTTCTCCAGAGGGGAAATCTACACATACACACACACACTCACAGAAAAAACCACAGCATCTCATTGATGTCCATTCCTCAGTTGCTCAGCTAAGGAATTCTCCACCCAACACAGATAGTGCAATCTGGAAAAAGTAACTTTTACTACCTCTAAGAAAAGGTATAGCTACACTTTTAACCAACACCACTACTGACTGGGAAGAATAGTGGGGGGGTTTTTTACCATTTGTATTTAATTTGCTAATAAAATCCTTTAGCTGGTTCAACCAGAGGTGGGTTCTTTTGTGATTCTCTAGATATACAAGCCTTCTACCTGACCTTTTGCAAATATTAGAGGCAGGACTGATTGGAGCATTTGGTTGCCCCCATTTCCTCACCAAAGCCATGAAATGTCTGAAGTGAAGAGAATGGGATGTTTCAGCAGTGAATCCTCCTGAAGAGAATATTCAGCTGGGCTTCCCTATTCTGTGTGCTTCGTTGTCTCTTCTGCCCAGGGCTAGTGCTGCACTGCATTACTCCAGCCATCACTCATGCCAGTGACAGAGAACCCAGCAGAAGTCACTGCTTGTACAGCGCTGCTGCTATTCTGTGCTATTGTCACATAGGCATGGGGCTTGTCACATAAGGCCTGGGGTGATGTGACAAGCCCCATGCCACAAATAGATAGCAACCCCACATACCACGCACTGGCATCTTTTGCACTTCAGCCTGGTATAAGAACCATTCATCTGGGCACACAGAAGGAATACTGCTCAAACCTCCAGATAAGATTGACCAAAGGAACTCTGAACTATTAGCCCCCATTCCTACATCCATCCGCTGTTGCCAGAGGAATGTTGAGCCTCAAGGTCAAGCATCATTGTAGAGAATGTATCTGGCTTTCCCATTACACTAGCAAAAAGCCTCATGATGTTCTTCTGACCAAGCCTGAAAGGTTATAGAGATGGAGCAGGAGGAATAAGAAGGCCTGGGGAGACAAGCCAGTATAAGCCTACTACCCACAACCTATTTATTTATTTATTTATTTATTTATTTATTTATTTATTTATATATCGGAAGCAAGTTGAGGCTACAATTAAAATGCATTTAAAAACACAAAGTTTTAAAAACTTGGCATTATGTTAATTGTCCTTTGACCAGAAGCTGGCCACTTGGAGCGCCTCTGGTGTCGCTGTATAAGGTCCTCCATTGTGCATGTGGCAGGGCTCAGACCACATTATAGTAAGTGGCTGTGGTTTGCTCTTCTCCACACTCGCATGTCGTGGACTTAACTTTGTAGCCCATTTCTTAAAGTTAGCTCTGCATCTCATGGTGCACCTTCCAGGTCGCCCAGTCTTCTGTCTGCCCAGAGTGGAGTTTCTCATCCGGTCTCAGCCACTGAGTAAGGTGCTGGCTTTTAACCTGCCACTTTTGGATTCTCACTTGCTGAGGTGTTCCTGCAAGTATCTCTCTCGATCTTAGGAAGCTATTTCTTGATTTAAGCCATTGGCATGCTGGCTGACAGAGGATGGACCAGAGATTTCACTGCCTTGGTCTTTTCATTATTGGCTGCTACTTCCCAACAGGTGTCAAGTGGCGCAATACCACTTAAACAGTATAATTTATCCAGTAGGGTGGGGCATGGACATCCTGTGACAATGTGGCATGTGTCATTGAGAGCCCCATCCACTGTTTTAATGTGGGGTGATGTATTCCACACTGGGCATGCGTATTCAGCTGCAGAGTATCAAAGCGCAAGGGCAGATGTCTTCACTGTATCTGGTTGTGATCCCCAGGTTGTGTCAGTCAGCTTTTATACAATATTATTTCTAGCACCCACCTTTTGCTTGATATTCAAGCAGTGCTTCTTATAAATCAGAGCATGGTCCAGAGTGACTCCCATGTATTTTGGTGTACTGCAATGCTCCAGTGGGATTTCTTACCAGGTAATCCTCAGAGCTCGAGATGCTTGTCTGTTCTTAAGATAGAAAGCACACATCTGCATTTTTGATGGATTTGGAATGGATTAGGAATCAGCTGTAGTAGTCAGTAAGAGCACCTAAAGCTTTGGAGGGCTTCTGTTCAACCATTTCAAAGCTCCCTGCTTGAGCGGTGATGGCACGATCGTCAACTTAAATAATACTCTCTTTACCTTCTGGCAGTGGCTGGTCATTTGTGTAAATGTTAAATACTGATGGAGCAAGCACGCTTCCCTAAGGCAGGCCATTCTTCTGTTTTTGCCATCTGCTTCTCTGGCCCTGAAACTCAACAAAAAGCTCCTGTTTTGTAGCAGATTTCCTATGAAGCAGGTGAGGTGGTAGTCCTTTGTGATATTATAATTTTTTTCTGAGGAGAAGGCAATGATTTACAGTATCATATGCTGCTGACAGGTCTATGAAGACAGAGCCTGTAATCTGCTGCCTTTCAAAACCATCTTCTATGTGTTGAGTCAGTTTCAACACTTGTGATGTGCAGCTTTTGCCTTTCCTGAAACCAGCTTGCTGTGGAATCATACATTTTTTTTCCATAATTCTATGCAAAATAAGTCTCTCCAGAACTTTATAGAGATGGTACAACAGGAAATTGGTCTATAGCTTTTTGGATCAATGCAGTCTTTGCCTGGTTTCAAAATGGCTATGATGCTTGCTTTCCTCCAAATTTTAGGGAAATCTGTGTTCTTCAGTCAGCAATGGGGATTCCATCTGGCACAATCCCATTTCCTTCCTTGTGTCTCCAAAAGAGAAACTCTATCAGTATACCTCTCCAATCAGCCTATAGGAGAAGGACATTATAGTTCAAGGCACGCATCAATGTTCTGAAGAACTAAAGGAGCAGTGTAATTGATGGTGACATTAACTACTGAGCTATCAAGGCAATGTGGCATTTAGAATTTAGACACCATTTCAACAGACATTCACTTTTGAAAGCAGTCTCAATGGCATTTTAGTAGCAGGCTAGAGTTTGTGAGAGGAATGAAAATGGTGAGAAAGAAATATCTCTATTCAGCACTTACACCATTATTTCTTTTATTTCAAACTTTGCTCTGGTGCACAGGTAAGAAACATGTAGCTCAACCTCCAAAATTTGTTGGGTTTTGTCTCCCATCATCCCTAGACAGCACAGCCAATGTAGGGAGATCATGGGAAATGCTGTTTTATCTACAGCAATTGCTGTATTTTATAGTTTTTACCAGAGGCTACTGTGAATTTATGATGTTGTGTTGATTGTTTATTGTCTACTCTTATGTTTTGTTTTGCACTTAATAATAATCATCATCATCATCCTTATTTGTACCCCGCCACCATCTCGGGGCTCACAGAAGCACTCCAAGTGCCACATGTAGACAACAATACATAATTATAAATACAATGGCATAAGTATAATCAACAGCACATAAAAATCTCATTGATAAAATTATAAAATTTTGAAAATTATAAAACTCCTAAAACGCAGTGGAACCTGTGGGCCAGCTATCTGTCATAGCAATCAAAGTGCGGGCCAGTACTATAAATGTTTCATCACATTAGCTATGGATTACTCAGGATCAAATGCCTGTTTGAAGAGCCATGCTTTTAGACTCATGCAGAAGGCCTGAAGAGAGGGGTTTAATGTAATTTCTTTAGGGAAGGTATTCCAGAGTCAGGGAGCCACTACCGAGAAGGCCCCCTCTCTTGTCCCCACCAACCATGTTTGAGACAAAGGTGGGACCGAAAGAAGGGCCTCCACTGCAGACCTTAATGCCCACGTCAGTTCATAGAAGGAGATGCAGCATATAGGGCTTTCTCTGCACTTTGAATTGGGCCTGGAAATTTATTAGGAGCCAATAGAGCTGCTTTAAAAGGGAGTGGTATGCTCCCTAAAGCTTGCTCCAGAATCCAGATAATATTCTGGCTGCTGCTCTTTGCACTAGCTGCAGTTTCCGAGTCATCTTAGAAGGCAGCCCCATGTAGAGTGCATTACAATAGTCCATTCTGGATGAAATAGTCCATTCTGGATGTAATTAAGGCATAGACCACCATGGCTAAGTCAGGCTTCTTGAGGTACAGTCGCAGCTGGCACACAAGTTTTAACTGTGCAAAATCCCTCCCAGCCACCACTGATACATGAGCCTCAAGTGTTGTTGTATTTTGCATGACATACCTTGAATGTTTTCTGAGCCTCCCCAAGTCCCTCTGGGAGAAGGTGGTAGATATAAACAAAACCATAGTATGTCACAGCAGACGAGATCTACATGCTGGATTTCGTATCACGAAATCACAAGTCGAACACTTCCCAAGCATCTAGGACTGTGTGATGTATTTTCGAATGATGTGCGCAGATCCAAGTAAGGTGGCCTTATGCAGTTGACAGATCATGATTTTGTCAATGTTTATTGTTTCCAAATGCCAGCTAAGATCTTTTGGCATGGTACCTAGTGTGCTGATGACCACTGGGACCACCTGTACTGGTTTATGCCAGAACCTTTGCAGTTCGATTTTGAGGTCCTGATAACGGCTGAGTTTTTCCTGTTGTTTTTCCTCAATGCGACTGTCACCCGGTATGGCGACATTAATAATCCAAACTTTTTTCTTTTCCACAATTGTTATGTCTGGTGTATTGTGTTCCAAAACTTTGTCAGTCTGTATTCGAAAGTCCCACAATAAACAAATTATTGTTGTTGCTGCTATTATTATTATTATTATTATTATTATTATTATTATTATTATCTGCTGGAGGACTACGTAATCGCCACTTCTGCTCACGTCAAATATAATTTGTGGGATTGTTTTAATAATTTAAAAATTCTGCAAAAGTCATTTGGCAATAAAGAAAATATTCTAAGAGAAATACTACTAGAAAACTGGAACAAACAACTTAGATTAGTTCAGAAATAATTGGATTTCAATTCCTATCTTCTCTGGATGACTGAAGTTGACAGGAAGCGAAGCCCAACAAGATGTAGAGATCTGTATATGGGATAAGCTTTGTCTGAGAACAGGCAATTGCTCGCAGTGCTGAGAATTGTGTTGTGACTGAGCAAACAGGCCAGAACATCAAATGTGACTTGTCTCACGTGGAGACAGTGATAAACAAATGATCTCAGCTATCTTGGCTGTCATCTCTGTGATTCAGTTTTATCCTAAATGGCTGGATGTTCCTCAAACCGGGGAGATGGAATTTGTCACCCCATATGCACTGGGGGAGGCAGGAGAGGGTGTTCACAGGTTGTTGGGTTAGGCAATGCAGAGTTATTTTTAGAACTGGTGCAATACTGACTCAGTGTACATTTATGCAGGTTTTGTTCCATATTCCCAGCTGGTATATATGTGAAAGCTCAGAGATTTTCTCGCACAATCCATCCCAGGTTTTATGCTGCTCTGGGAGATAAGGGAGCACTTAGAGAAACAGCTAGCGGTGAGTTAGAATATATTGTACTATATACCATATAATTAAAGTTGTCTGCCTGGTTGGCCCCAAAGGCATCTCTCTGTTTCTGTGTCTCTCCTTTCATCCAGCTTCCCATCTTTTGGGACACAGCAACACACGGCAGCATTTGAAAGGAGCATGGAGAGAAAAGGGAAAATGGGGAACGTGCTGATGCTACAGAAGACCCAACACTCTTGAGACTTTTCTCAGAAAAATCGAGCAGGTCCTAAGGGAACAACATTATATAATCTCTCCCTTACTACTAGCATAACCCTAATATCGCATGGAAGTTGCTACCATGGCCACGTCTCCCAAAGTACTTGAAAGCCATATACAGCAATCATGCCATTATTGTTACTAGGTTGTTTACTTTTGCACAAAAAAATTCAGGTTTTGCAAATATTTTAAATTCCATTCCTTTCACACATAATTTGAGAAAATATTATTATTATTATTATTATTATTATTATTATTATTAGCTTTATTTGTACCCTGCTACCATCTCCGCAAGGGACTCGGTGCAGCTTATATGAGGCCAAGCCCAAAGTACATCAAACAAAACATCAATAAACAATCAATAAAATACAAATCATATAAATCACACAAACAAAAAACAATCAATAGTGACATAAACAATTTTAAAAATGGCCGGGCCAAATGTAATAGATTAAAATTGAAAATATGCTGACGTGAACAAGGTAAAATATAAGTAGGATAGGATTTTTCGGAGAGCAATGTGGGAGCACAGTCCATCCTAAGTCAGTATTAAAGTGCATTTTGAGGACATATTGTTGAGAGTTCTCCTTATTCTGGGAAGGCACACTGGAACAACCACGTTTTCAGGCTCCTCCTAAAGACTGCCAACATTGGGGCATGTCTAATGGCCCTGGGAAGTGAGTTCCAGAGTCGGGGGCCACCACCGAGAAGGCCCTCTCCCTCGTCCCCACAAATCGCGCCTGCGAAGGAGGTGGGAGCATAAGCAGGGCCTCACTAGATGATTGAAGAGATAGTGTGGGTTCGTACACAGAAATGCAGTCACGCAGGTAGGCGGGTCCCAAACCGTTCAGGGCTTTGTAGGTAAGAACCTGCACCTTCAGGTAGGATCTTCCCAGCATATATACACACACAAAGGAAGGATATGTCTCCACTCATTAGACATATCTATAGACTCTTCACACATGCATTTTCCATGGTTTTATGAAGAGAAGACTTAATTCTTCCCTAATCTGCAGTCAAAGAGGTTTTTACAGAGAAGTGTACAATTCACTTATCTGAACCTTGCTTTTTGCACACCGAGAACTGGCTTTGATAGCACCTGGCAGATGGTGCACCTTCCCAGGAGTCCCTTGTTATTGCCAAGGCAGTGACATCACATGGTAGAGCAAAACAAGGGAAATTAACCTTTTCATTAAGTCAGCTGTAGATCAGGATCCCAGCCAGTGTCACCCACCTGAAGAATACTGAGCTGTCCCTATGTGTAAGGCATACCTTTATCTCCAGCATCTAAACCTCCACTCTTTAGGCAGGAGAGTAGATAGGTACTTAAAAGGTTTAGGACATATTTATTTCTTTATTGGTTTGCTTCACTTGTATACCGCTTTCTTCCCCCAGCAGGGGACTCAAAGCAGTTTCCAACATAATTGTGGCAAAATTTAATGCCTCTTATACAGAAACCTAACGTAACTATAATAACATACAATTATCAATAAAATTATAAAACACGAATTATAAAATATTAAAACATGGAATTAAAAACATATTAATATAAACATTTTAAATCACACAATCCAACAATCATAGTCCAGGCTATTCCAAATATCATATCTATTGCACATAATCCCTGATCGTTTCTTGTACTGCTTACTGCCCAAAGGTTTGTCCCATAACCAAGTTTTCACTTTTCTTCTGAAGGCCAGGAGGGAGAGTGCTGATCTAATTTTGTTGGGGAGGGACTTCCATAGCCAAGGAGCCACCACTGAGAAGGGCCCATCTCTCATCCCCACCAATTGTGCTTGTGAGGGAGGAGGAAGAGCAGGGCCTCCCTAAACTATCTTAATCTCTGAGATGGTCCATAAAGGGAGATATGTTCGAACAGGTAAGCTGGGCCGGAACTGTTTAGGGCTTTATAGGCTAAAGCCAGCACCTTGAATTGTGCTTGGTACAGACTCGCAGCTAGTGGAGCTGGCATAACAGAGGGGTTGTATGCTCCCTGTACCCTGCTCCAGTGAGTAATCTGGCTGCCATCCATTGGACAAATGGAAGCTTCTGAACAGCCTTCAAAGGCAACCCTACGTAGAGTGCATTGTAGCAGTCTGTACGGGTTGTAACCAGAACATGGACTACTGTAGCCAAGTCTGACTTCCCATAGATCTAAAAAAGAGGTAGGATCTTCTACTTCTACTGTATGCACAAAAGATCAAGGCTGAAGTAAATTATTTATATGTATGCAAATGTAAAAAAAAAAATCAAAATTTTATTGGAAATTCACAGAAGGTAAATTAATAAATGTCCCATTTAAATCACTCCAAATAAATTCTTCACGTAATTTATCTCCACCCCCCAGATGACCCCAAACAATAATTTCTTTTTACTGGGAGTACATTAATTGAAGAGGAACTACTCTTGTAGACTCATCTATCACTGAGATTCAAATTAATTATTTTTAATAATTAAAGGAAATTTTCTTATCACGATATGAGAACAAATGCAATAGAGGCATACAATGTGAGTAGAGAAATAGCAGGTTGCTTCTTTCCAAGGCTACACATTAATTAAAGAATTAATTTTCCACATAGATCTGGATTGTTAATCAAATTCCCCTCGAATTAATTATTTCCATTCATCATAAATGCTACCTTTATCAACAGTAGGTCTAAGAAGGAGGGAAAACATCAGGAGGTGTAAAAGAAATTAAACACCGTTCCCAAGAGTAGAATGAGTGCACATGAGAGTTATTTAGCACTGATTACTC
Organism: Anolis sagrei; assembly: GCF_037176765.1. Lineage (NCBI taxonomy): Eukaryota > Metazoa > Chordata > Lepidosauria > Squamata > Anolidae > Anolis > Anolis sagrei. The sequence goes on along the minus strand of NC_090023.1, from coordinate 218,066,798 downwards.
AAAGTTCTGATTTATTGTATTAGATATTAAAGATACACACACACAGCTACCACCCTGTTCAGCAGTACTGTAGTTTAGTAGCCAAACTTATGATCCTGTAACTTTTGGAATTCACAGTTACATTTTTAATGATCCAATATGACCCTTAAAAAGTATCTCTTAAGCCAGACAGGAGCACGAGCAAAGAGTTTACAAGGCACTGCAGATGAGGGAATTGGGAAACTACATCTGCATCATTATCCTAGTGCTTTGAGAGAAGAAGCTGCACCAGGACCGCAAGGGGTCTCTCGCCAACTACCTGTCCTCAAGGTTGCCCATCTTTTTGCACACATCTCTTCCTTTCTCTCTGATCTACATCACCTAGGAAAGACATCTGCTGAAGTACTGCTAGCTGCAAAAGGTACATTTGGACCAAGTGGTCTCATCTGACATAGCTATGACAACTGAGCTCCATTGCCATAGTTACATCTCATAATAGAGCATCTCAGCCAAACATTTTTCAAATGAGAGTTTCACTTTGATGGGCTTTCTGTCTGCATGCGCAGATGTGGCAATCCTGACATGTAGTTTAATAAAGGCTTCCAAAAATTATCCAAGCACAGATTAACCCCCCCCCCCCCCATCATCACTTTGCAAGGCTCAATTTTTTTTAAAAAAAACTTTCTTCATATATTTGCAGTTTGTGATTGGTCCCTGAGGAATATTGTTCAAATGCAAAGGATCTTGTAATGAAAAAGTGTGTAAAGAAAATGAAAAGGTTATAGGATGACAGAGTAGGGAGGACACAAAATTTTGAAATAAGGAATAAAAGGTGACATTAAGTCACCCTAACATTAAGTCTAGTCATGTCCGACTCTGGAGGGCGGGTGCTCATCTCCATTTCTAAGCCAAAGAGCCAGTGTTGTCCACAGATGCCTCCAAAGTCATGTGGCCAGCATGACTGCATGGAGTGCTGTTACTTTCCCACTATTGATCTACTCACATTTGCATGTTTTCAAACTGCTAGGTTGGCAGAAGCTGGGGCTAACAGCGGGAGCTCACCTCACTCACCACATTTGAACCGCCAATCTTTCAGTCAACAAGTTCAACAGCTCAGCAGTTTAATGCACTGTGCCACCAGGGGTCTCAAAAATAAGGAATATAAATGCAGAATTTGCAGGATTCAAATGCTTATGGGAAGATAACCAGTAGGCTCAACCAGGGTATACGAGTCTTGTCTTTTGCCTCACCAGATTTTGTACTGATGCCAGTCCTGCCAAGTACAAAGATTCAAAGGAGGGGGGGCACCATGAGGGCAGGTAGCTAGAGAGACACCTTGGGGTTCTGCTGCAGTTGCTTCTCTCAAAGAACTGGGATAATGATGCAAATGTAATTTCCCATTTTTCTAGAGGTTATCTATAAAAATCCAAAGGTCATATCGACATTCACATAACTTGAATGCCGCTTCATACCAATAATTTAAAAATAAAAGCTTCTCATATACTAAACTTTAGGAAGAATGTTTCCTTTACCTTTCCCTAATATGCTAGTTTTCTATAGGCAGGAGATATCTTGTCTGTCTGTCTGCATATCTATAATCTCATCTATTTATCTGTCTTTGGAGAAGCCAATATGTGAGCCAACTCCCCATGCAAAACAGAAATAAAATTAGAAATTCCAAAAACAATAGGGATAACAGAAATTTGTCAATGTAAACTCCCGCATTGAATTAGGATCTAATATACCCTCTCCATCAAGATATCTATTACATTCCGTTTACTTCACAATCTCATCACTGTTAGTTCACTTCCAGATGAAGGTTGAGTCACCCTTATCCAGAAATACGAAATCCAAGGTACCCCAAAAACTGAAGGTTTTTGCTGCCAACTGCTCACTTCTGTCTTTAGGGAAAGAAGGCTAGTTCAGTACCCACTACATTTGTCTTCAAGGAGCCCTGATCGAGGAAAGGGAAAAAAGAGATGAGGGGAAAGATCCCACTTATACAAAGCCCCTTTAAAAAGCTAAAAGGGCAAAAAATGTGCTGACAGTCCAAGAGGAAAAGCTCAGGAGGCATTATACTCCTATTCCATATCCCCCATTCATTACATATACGCAAATAGTAGGCTTGGGTAACAACAGAAAAATTTGTTTCTAAACTCGTTTCGTTTTTAGGGGTCCATTGTGTTTCGTTTTTTTAAAGAATTCCGAAATTTTCCTTTTAAAAATTTTGAAATTTACGAAATTTTGTATAATTACTAATCAATTGGTTAATGGCGGACGTGATTGCGCAATATGCTAAAAAAACCTCCAAATGGGACAGGGGGAACTTCTGAAGCTTCCCTCTCCCTCTGTTGTTGACTGTTGGTGTGATAAAACAAACAACAACTATAAAACTTGCACCAGACATGCGAAAATAATTACGAAATAATTACGAAATAATTACGAAATAATTACGAAATAATTACGAAATAAATTGAATAAATTGTTTCGAATCTAATTTACTCCTCACACTATTCCTGCATGGGTCAATATTGGATCGTAAGCTAATTTAAATACAAATTAATAACAAATTACGAAATTAACGAACGAAACTGCCCAAGCCTAGCAAATAGTTATTCTAAAATGCAAAACACTTCTGGTCTCGAGCATTTCAGACAAGAAAGAGACTCAACCTATATTACTATACTTCTACTCTTGTCATCTTTCTCTTCTAGTCAGTTGGGGCACAACCTGGGGATCACAACCAGATACAGTGAAGACATCTGCCCTTGCGCTTTCCTACTCTGCTGCTGAGTATGCATGCCCAGTGTGGAACACATCTTACCACACTAAAACAGTGGATGTTGCTCTTAATGAGACATGCCACATTATCACAGGCTGTCTGCACCCTACACCGCTGGAGAAATTACACTGTCTAGCTGGTATTGCACCAACTAACATCCACAGGGAAGTAGCAGCCAATAATGAAAAGACCAAGGGACATCTCCGGGCCTTCCCCTATTCGGATATCAGCCAGCACACCAACGCCTTAAATCAAGAAATAGTTTTCTAAGATCTACAGAGATACTCACAGTAACACCTCAGAAAGCAAGAGTCCAAAAGTGGCAGGCTAAAACCCAGGACCTCAATCCATGGCTGATGTCAAATGTGAGACTCCCTCCTGGGCACACAGAAGACTGGGCAACTTGGAAGGTGCTGAACAGACTATGCTCTGGCACCACGAGATACAGAGCCAATTTTAAGAAATGGGGCTACAAAGTGGAGTCCACAACATGCGAGTGAGGAGAAGAGCAAACTGCAGACCACCTATTACAATGCAGCCTGAGCCCTGCCACATGCACAATGGAGGATCTTCTTATGGAAACACCAGAGACACTCCAAGTGGTCAGCTACTGATCAAAAGACATGTAATAGAATGACAAGTTTTTTAACTTTGTGTTTTCTCAATTACATTGGTTTGCTTCTAATACAATAAATAAATAAGTTGGGGCTATTAGAAATTGGAATCCTGGAAGGTAGTTGGTTCCTGGCATCTGCTATGGATCAATGCTATAGAACAAATAGATAATGTGAAGCAGATTTCATATCTCCAATTGCAGTAAAAGCAAAAGGGGAAACACAGTGAAAGAAACTGTGTTTACACTGAGATGTAAACAATGTTTATTTGCCAAATCTGCAGATGTCCCACCAAGTCCCACCATCCCTTGTCATTGGTTGCACCAACTATGGCTGATGGGGACCATAGGCCAATAATATCAGGAAGGCCACTCATTCACCGTCCTTGCTTGTCACGTGCTGCTTTCCAGACTGTTACACATCACCTTCTGCTGATCCAAGTGTTTAAGAAGGACAGCATCACTGCAATATGCCTCTCTCCTTTAACTTTCATCACCACCTGCAGCTGCTGTACCGCTTCACTAAGTCTATTATGGCCAGGCTGTCATCAACTGCCTGCTCAAGCCCTCTTCAAAGTAGCACAAACAGAATGAGCAGTTTGGCTAAGAGCCTGTCAGCTGCACTCCAAAGCAAGAGTGGGATGGGGCTGACACTGATTGGATTCTTAGTAGCACAGCAGCCAAGCCAAGTGATAGCAAAAGCTGCTGGAGATAGACCCTGACCTTTCCAGAGAGGAACCAGGTGTATATCGAAGAGGAATTTCCAGAGTCCTTTTTCTATGGGGACCTTTGTGAGTTGGAGACACATTCACATGCATGACCTTTGGGGGAACAATTTGAAGGAGGCTTCATCTCCATGGTCCCTCTCTGTCCCTCCCCAGATTGGCAGACACAGGTACCTGAGGAAAGAGCATGACTAACTGTGAAAGGAGGTGGAAAGAAAAGGAATTAAGCTGTTACTTCTCCAAATGGAAGGACATTGCTAACATTGATTTGGAACAGAATTTCTAATGTCAAACTCAGGAACAAACCTAATGGAAGCAGAGCCAGGAAGTATCCAGGCTTATAGTAATCATAAACTTAAGTTCTTGACACAGCTTGGGTAATGAATCCTCTAACAAGCACACAGGAATTCTGGGAATTGTAGTCCAAAAGTTCCCCCTCCCCTTCCCCCATCTTGCCATGTCAATATTTATCTGGCCAAAAGAATGACAAAGAAATCATTTTTCCATGTCAGAAGCAACTGAGAAACTGCAAGTCACTTCTGGTGTGAGAGAATTAGCTGTTTGCAAGGACGTTGCCCAGGGAACACTCGGATGTGTTACCATCCTGTGGGAGGCTTCTCTAATGTTCCTGCATGGGAAGCTGGAGCTGATAGACGGAAGCTCACCCTGTCTCACAGATTTGAACTGCTGACCTTTAGGTCAGCAGTTCAGCTGCCACAAAGGTTAATGCATTGTGAAATTATAATGATAGGGTCTTAGTGCAAAACCTTAACAAACCGGCTAGGAATCTGCTGAGGCTCTGTGCTTCCATTCTCTTTTTTAATATATCTCTATAGGAGCCCCCAGTGGCACAATGGGTGAAACCCTTCTGCCGGCAGGACTGAAAACCAACAGACTGCAGGTACGAATCCGGAGAGAGAGCAGGTGAGCTCCCTCTGCCAGTTCCAGCTCCCCATGCGGGAACATAAGAGAAGCCTCCCCCAAGGATTGTAAAACACCAAAATATCTGGGTGTCCCCTGGGCAAGGTCCTTGCAGACGGCCAATTCTCTCACACCAGAAGCGATTTGCAGTATCTCAAGTTGCTCCTGATATATATATATATATATATATATATACATACATACACACACACACACACACACACATCTCCCAAGCATGAGTCAAGTGCAGCCCTCAAGATATTGGTGACTAAAGCTCCCAGCATTCTTCACCACTGGCAAAACTGGCTGATGGGAAATGCAGTCCAGCAGGCCTGTAGCCAGGATTTTGATTGGGGGGGTGAGTTTGGTTTGGGGGGGCTGAGTCTGAGTGAAAGAGGGTCTACCCTAGCAAACCTTTTGTATCGTTACCTCAATACCCCCATGCATATGGGATATATTGAGCATGGTGATCAGATCATGATATGAATAAACGTAACAGTTTAAATAATGTTCCAGTAAGGCCTTCTCGCGGACCACCATGAGAATTTCGGGGGGGGGGGCTGAAGCCCTTCAAGCCCTCCCCCCCCCCCCCCCCCCCGGCTACATGCCTGCAGTCCAGTAATAAAGATTACCCACTGCCCACACTTGGTGCCATTTGGGATCATTCTCATCAAGAGTTAATTCCCCAAGAAGTTGGAATTCTATCACAGACATATTTGATTTCTCAATTACTTCAACATTAGTGTGGGGAGAGAGAACAATGGGAATTATAGTTCAACTTATCTGGAAAGCCCTGGGATCAGAAAGCTGGCATTAGGTCTCCCAGATGTTGCTGTACTACAAATTCTATTCCCTTCCCACATTGCTATGCTGGCTGGAGATGATAGGAGTTGCAGTCCAAAAATATCTGGAGCATCATCCCTTGCTGACTCATTTTAGAGGAGCCTGAACTGGAAGCATGGCAAGAGAAATGTTTTGCAGTCTCTCCCATCAGCCCTCAAGGGAATCAGCAAGTAGTTGTTACTGCAAGCATGGAGACACCACCCAGAAACTCTCTGCAGCCACACTGCTGGGAAGTATTGTCAGAGGACTTTCGGCAGAGCTTCTGATCTTAAAAAGGCAACTTAGATGGTGTTGTCATATTCTCAACTGAATCTACGCAGTGTGCATTTGGGGATTCCCTGTTTATAAAGAGCTTTTCTATTCAAACTTCATCTTCTCCCAGTTATCCACAGTTGGCTAACTTATAGGGAGGGCATTTGTATACAAAATAGACGGCAGCCCAAAGAATGAGGAAAGAACCTCAAATACCCAAAGTCCCTCCGCACCTTACGTACTACATTCCCCGATATAATTCTCAGAAAACGGACTCAGCTGCTGAGTGTAGAAGAACAGTAATCAGCAAATATCTCTACAGTCGAGGGATGAGAGCCAGAAAGGATTTATTAGTATGGGAGTCAGGAGCTGCAACAATAACAGCATGGCACAGGGCACAAGCTAAGTAGCCTCTCCTTATGTGTTTGACTAATTCCTTCCCCTCCCTGCCCAGCCAGCTTCACAGGCAGGCTGAGTCTTGGCCAAAGATACATTCCAGCATTTCAGGGAGGACACAAATGCAAGTGTGTGTCAGAGAGGTGAGGAGAGTTTGTCAACCATGAGAACTCAAGAGCCCACCAAGTTTGTCTGTGTGCATGTGTGCGTGTTTGCGCAATCGTACAAGTAAAAGGCCTCTGTGAGGGACACCACTTCAAAGTGTCTGACTATTTCATGTTCCTGGGCACACTCAGAGTTGCCATCAGCTCATGCCAGGAGATGGACTTTCGGCCAACTTCAGAGAGATTGCCACACACCTGCTACCATTAACTTTCCTCACCCTACTTTTTAAAAAGGAAGGGAGCGTGGGTATATGTGTTTTCAAAGGCTTTTATGGCTAAAATCACTAGGTTGCTGTGAGTTCTCCAGACTGTATGGTCATGTTCCAGAATGTTTCTGGAACATCGCCATACAGCCTGGAAAACTCACAGCAACCCAGGGTGGATATAGTTCTCTACCATGCAGTTCTGTACTGTCTGACAGTGTCCTTAACTTTAATAGCACAATTTTCCTCCCCACAAAAATACAGAAGACATTATGACAGTGCACATAATCTCTATGCTCCATCACTTTTCTTTTCAAGTATTGTTCATTTAGGACGTTTAAATGTCTTCCCAAAGGGATTTTTGCATAGCTCCAGTTGAAGCCATCTCTCCCCTTACAATCCCGTCTATAACCTTCTGCATTGCTGCAGCCTGCAAACTAGAACAGCCAGTTGTAACCCAGAGACTCCATAAATCTCAGGCAGCAGAAAGAGCAAGTGACAAGGACATGGAAGGATCAAAGCCTGGAGTGGAGTGGAGCAGAACAGAGTCAGTGGTGAAGCAAAACTCTGTTCCAAGAGGCATTTTTCACCCAGGCTGGGCATTTCCTGGGCAGAACAGGAGAGGACAAAGCAGGAGCTGACAAGAAGCTGTAAATCTAGCCAGACCACAATATTTTGACCTTGAAGCCTTCACCTTGTAAAAAGGATAAGCTATGTGATAGAGTAATAGTAGTGGCAAGAGGCTAGGAGTTGGACATCAACACCACTGGGTGAGAAGGGGATGTTACCTGTGATGCAAGGGTTGTCTCAGCCTCTGCTGCAGGCCTTCCTGTGTTTTCAGATGAGCTTCCAGCCCCCATTGGCCTGCTGCAAGAACAGCCCTCTTCCTGACTCCCGTGCTGCCTTGCTGAATGCAGCCTGTCACTGACAAGCACAGGTGTTCATTAGGCCCTGCCAGGGAGACTGACAGTCACTCATCTGCCGAACTCGGTCCCCTTGCAAAGGCTGCTCTTGGAGTTTAAACACTAGGGACCAGGCAGAGAAGGTAACTGCTGGAGAGGTTTAGATACCTGTGTTTATTACTTGCTGTGGGTTTGGGTCAGAGACTCACCTCTGGCTTGTCCCTGAGATATGAGGAAGAGAAGAAGGAGGGAGAGGAGGAGGACAGGAAGAAGTCGTCACAAGAGTTCAAAGACAAAAACCAAGATGAAGGGAAATCCAAAGCAATTGTCACTGTGTGGTGTCTTTGATAACAAGTGACCCAAAATGAAGGCTACAAGTGGCAAACAGTCCTGGAAAACCAGTAGCTTTTGGATTTGACCATTCATATCTTGATAAGGAGCCCCCGGTGGCACAGTGGGCTAAACTTGTTGACCAAAAAGTCTCAGGTTCAAATCCGTGGAGCGGCGTGAGCTTCCGCTGTCAGCCTCAGCTTCTGTCAACCTAGCAGTTTGAAAACATGCAAATGTGAGTAGATCAATAGGTACCACTCCGGTGGAAAGGTAACAGCACTCCATGCAGTCATGCCGGCCACAACACCTTGGAGGTGTCTACTGACAATGCCAGCTCTTTGGCTTAGAAATGGAGATGAGCACTAACCCCCGGAGTCGGACACAACTGAACTTAATGTCAGGGGAATACCTTTACCTTTACCTATCTTGATAAAACCAGACTTCTACAGTAATGTGTTTTGGAAAATGAGAATCTCCATAACCATTTGGTAAATGGGATTCATAACCTTTTGGAAAATCACTGGTCACTGGAAAGACGTGACCTTGTCAGAAATCACAACCTTTTGAAAAATGATGTTCACCAGCATTCATGCAAGGCAACTAGGTCTCTCAGCTGTTAAATTGATGTACCTAGATATGTCTTTGAACTGTTAGGGCCAAAGACATGCCAATGCACAAATAAATATATTCAGCAGTGTTTCAGAAGTGTTCCTTTAGTTGCCCACAAAATCTACTGTGCCTTAAAATATATTTGTCTTCAAATCATGCTCTCAAGAGACAAAATAAACAGTAACAGAGTTGGTTTACTCACAAAACTTCATGTATACAGCATATAGGCACTTTGCTTTTGAATCCAGTTACAAAAGAAATTTAAGTAGATTCCCCTTATAGGTAACACAGGGCATCTTCCTTGGAAATCAATAGCCCATAGTGCAGAGCATAACCCACAGTGACTTCTGAAAGCATATAGATGGCATATTCTTAAGATTTTAATGGCTTCTACAAAGTAAAATAGACTCTTGGTATTGAACATATCCAGAACTGATCACATGGTCTGCAGCCCCTCCCACAACAAAGAGATTAGGTAAAATTGCAAAGAAATCACACATACAATACAGTAAGCAATTATATACATAACAAACAACTAGTGGAGGATTTAGAAGGTTGCTATTTCCAACAATGTGTTCAGTGTTGAGCTAATTTTGAAAATCTTTTGAAAACTATGATTAATAAACAAGACAAGAATGCTAATTGGTATATCACCCATAAAACAATTACCTCCTCCTTTGCACTTTATAGGCTCTCAGCTGGCTTCTTAGCCCAGTTCAAATATTTTTTCTTACCTTCAAACAGGGTGTAGTAGCAAACTAGGAACCAAGACAGTACAAAATAAGAATTAATTGCTCTATGGCCCATGTACTAATTAACATTATTGTCCCCATGTGATAAAGTGGGGTAGGCAACTTGTAGCTCCCAGATGTTTTTGATTGTCACTCCCAACATCCCTCACTATTGCATGTGTTGGCTAGTGGTGATAGGAGTATGCAACAACATCTGGAAAGCCATAATTTTCACACTCCTGAACCACATCCTTCCATACAAACGTGTCCATTACTAGAAGGGTAGAAGAAGAGGGATACATGGCAAAAGAACCAGACTAGAGACACACAGGGGAATGGAGAAGGTAGATAGAAGAGGGGGAAAGACCAGTGTGATAGTCTAGAAAAATGAAAAGAACAGGGACAGAATGAAAACCTACCAGAGAGAACAGACAGGTGAGATGAAGAGCATTCTAACTGTTGTTCTTTCTCTGTCAAGAAGGTTTCTGAACATTTTTCTTGGAGAAAATTGTTGCAGGGAATGAGGGATGCATTCTGTCTGGCTTATTGTTTATATTTATAAATAAAGTTGTTGTGTTCTGTATCTCTTGTTACTCTGTATTGTGTCTGTGAGTAAATCCATCCTCATTTTGGGTGGGTGAGTGAGAATTGTTTTTTTTCCTCAAAATTAATGCAGCTGTCTTCCCCCGCTCCCCCCCCCCCAACTCAAAATAGAGAAAAAAAGAGTGAAAGCATGAGCAAGATTTTTAACATGCATTCTGGTAAAGTTTTTAGTGCAATGATGTGTTATTAAATATAAATGCCATGTTGTTAAAATCAACATATATGGATGTATATTGTGATATTCTATAATGTTATGCATAGCTAGGGAGCCCCTGGTGGCACAATGGGTTAAACCGCCGAGCTGCTCAGTTTGTTGTCCAAAAGGTTGTATGTGGATTTGTGTCCCGGCATTGAATGTTTGCCGTGTATATGCTGTGCTCTGCCCTGAGTCCCCTTCGGGGTGAGAAGGGTGGAATATAAATGTTTTAAATAAAATAAATAAATAAATTTATATTTACCTTTATGCATAGTTGACTACACAGAAAAAGCACTAAGGAATCCTCCTAATGAACTATAAAGATGCATATCAGGGGATCGACAAGTCCCAATGGGGAATGGGCTCTATTAATGTGCATAGGCATTCCCTAGCCAATATACCAAGGCATATCAGTCCCACTGTGAGCTGGGACCCATTGTACATCAGTCCTGATACACAAACGTCACCCCTGATGCTAATTTAGTAGAGCAGAGGTTCCCACCTTTGGTCCTCCAGTTGTTTCTATAATAATAATAATAATAATAATAATAATAATAATAATAACAACAACAACAACAACAACAACACACTTTATTTATATTTTGCTCTATCTCCCCAAGGGGACTCAGAGTGGATTACAACATACACAGATAGACAAAATGTCCAATGCCTTTAATACAGTGGAATAACAATGGCATACAAATACACAGAACAAAGGTAAAGGCTTCTTCTTTCATCTCTGGCTTTCCGTAGGTGGTGCTCACTCTGGCCATGAAGAGGTGCTTCATTTCCTAGCCAAGGAGTCTTTTGTCTGTAGATATCCCCTTGTTGTGTTGTCAGCATAGCTGCATGGGCACCTTAATTACATTCCCACCAAAGTGGTATCTATTGATCTACTCAATTTTGCATGTTTTCGAACTGCTAGGTTGACAGGAGCTAGGGCTAATAGCGGGAACGCACCACGACTCAGGGCTTCAAACTGCCAACCTTTAGATCAGCAGATTCAACAGTTCAGCAGTTTAATCCATTGCACCACCGCAGCCCCCTTTTGATGTCAGCTCCCAGAAATCCCGGCCAGTTTACCAGCTGTTAGGAATTATAGGAGCTGAAGTCCAAAACACCTGGAGGGCCAAAGGTTGGGAACCACTGTAGTAGAGGTTGACCATACCTTATCCAAAATTCCAAAATCTGGAATTCTGGCTAGGAGAGTAATGCCTTTCCTTGCCAATGGTTCAGTGTGTATGGACTTTGTTTCATTCACAAATTAATTAAAATATTATTTACCTAAGGTGTATATGAAACAGAAATGAATTTTGCATTGAGCTTTTGTTACCATCTCCAAGATACCTCATTATATGTAACAACATGCAAATATAGGTATTCCAAAAATCTGGGGAAATCCAAAATTCTCCTTATCACAAACTTTTCGGATAAGGAACATTGAACCTACACCAGCTCCTTGCTGAATACATTTCAACTACTCCATGTCTTGTAGATTTAGGTCTTCTTACAAAGATCAAAAATCCCGAACAACATAATTAAAATGCAGTATAAACATAATCCAGTGAAGCTTCTTAGTGTCAGCATCATAAGTAGCACTTTTTTCCACTAACTTTCCTACCGTTGGTTGAGACTGTGTGAAAGAAAGAGGCCCTACTCAATCAGCCTGAAACAAGTAGCCTGAGTGTACAGCGCCAGTGTTTCTTCCTTCCCAAAGGTCAATGTTCCCTGTACCGCTGGGAGATCAGAGGGTGCAGTAATGAAGGTGTCTTGACAGACAAGGGAAACAGGCCAACTGGCTGAGGGCCCACCTTGCACAGGCCTTTCATAATCCCCTGATCAAAAAAGCAAATCTCTGGCCTTTGAGTTCTCTCTCTCTCTCTCTCTCTCTCTCTCTCTCTCTCTGTCTCTCTCTCATGTTTAGGATAATGAATTAGATGCTATGGTGACAAAGCTCAGACCGGAGCTGAATACCAGAACTTGGAAAGATCATTTGGACTACAGCTCCCAGAATCTCCTTGTGGGCATGCTAGCAGAGGGATTCTAGAAGTCATAATTCAAATTTATGTTCCAATGCTCTAATGAGCACTTGGCTTCACATCTCATAACCAAGGCTCAGAGAAGCTGGAAGTCATAGAATCTCAGGATGAAAACAACAACAACACTGGATGTTGTTGTTCTTTATTCGGTCAGTCTCTTTCAACTCTTTGTGACCTCATGGACCAGCCCACACCAGAGTTCGCTGTCAGCCGTCACCACCCCCAGCTCCTTCAGAGTCAAGCCAGTCACTTCAAGGATACCATCCATCTTGCCCTTGGTCGGCCCCTCTTCCTTTTTCCTTCTATTTTCCCCAGCATCATTGTCTTCTCTAAGCTCTCCTGTCTTCTCATGATGTGGCCAAAGTACTTCATCTTTACCTCTAATATCCTCCCCTCCAGTGAGCAGTCCGGCTTTATTTCCTGAAGTATGGACTGGTTGGATCTTCTGGCGGTCCAAGGCACTCTCAGAATTTTCCTCCAACACAGTTCAACAGCATCTATCTTCCTTCTCTCAATTTTCCTTATGGTCCAGCTCTCACATCCGTAGAATACCATTGCTTTAACTATGTGGATCTTTGTTGCGAGTATGATGTCTCTACTCTTCACTATTTTATCAAGATTGGTCATTGCTCTCCTCCCAAGAAGTAAACATTTTCTGATTTCCTGGCTGCAGTCTGCGTCTGCAGTAATCTTTGCACCTAGAAATACAAAGTCTGTCACTGCCTCCACGTTTTCTCCCTTTATTTGCCAGTTATTAATCAGACCGGTTGCTAGAATCTTGGGTTTTTTGATGTTTAGCTGCTACCCAGCTTTTGCGCTTTCTTCTTTCACCTTGATTAGAAGGGTTTTCTTCGGCAAGGAAAACTAAGAGGTGATTTTGCCAGTTTCTTTTTCTCAAATTAACCCTGCAAAACTTGGTATTCATTGGCAGTCTCCCATCCAAACTCAATGGAAGGATGTTCTTCCCTTACAGTAGAGTGCAAACTGAACATAAATGCTAGGAGAGGTGTTTCAACTTGTGGAGAACCTGAAGGCTTCAAGCTTAGGATGCCCCATATTATCCATGTAACGCTAGAGGGCACTATACTACTTCCTTGGGGAAAGAGAGGGTGCTCTTATAAAAGAACCCATAAAGAAAGGTAGAAATTGTCAGATTTCTAGTCACCTTAGCAGCCCATATGCTAATTTGAAAGTTTCTAAATAATTACCATGAACTTTTGTTCCATTCATTTTTATTGAGTTATAGCTTCTGAACTTTCTTCACCCTTCTAGATTCATTTCACTAGAGAAGCCCCTTCTGCTTAATATAGGTAATAATTTATAAACTGAATACCATGCCATTCTGCAACAAAAAAATTCCATCAAAAACGACAGATAGAATTCAAGACATTAGGTACCACCAACAGATTGTAGTCACAACAGTATTGGATTGGGACCTGAGATAACCAGGTTCTAGTCCCGATGAAATCACTAAATTCTTTAGTCAGTCACAATTTCTCTTGTAAAGTGATCTACCTCATAGAGTTATTGTAAGGCTAAAATCAGATGGAGGATAGCTATAGATTACCTTTCATTCATGGAGGAAAGGTGGAGCCGCAGTGGTACAATGGGTGAAACCCTTGTGCCAGCTGAACTGCTAACTTGAAGGTTGGTGATTCAAATCCATGAGACAGGGTGAGCTCCCATCTGTCAGCTCCAGCTTCCCATGCAGACACATGACAGAAGCCTCCCTTAGGATGGTAAAACATCCAGACATCCTCTGGTCAACATCCTTGCAACAACCAATTCTCTCAAACCAGAAGCAACTTGCAGTTTCTCAAGTCACTTCTGACATGAAAAAAAAATGGAGGAAAGGTAGGATATTTATTTACTGAGAAATATTTATAAACTGTTTAGATTGAAAAATGTAACCAGTGTGCAATAATAACAAATTGGACATTGTATAATGTTATCTGTCAGTTTAAAGTGACCCCATGAATTTCATAATACAGAGATGTAAAATACAATGTTTACATTGTCAATGAGAAAGAGGGCAGGTTGAAGTATGAAGAGACAGCCTTTGAAAACAAGCAGGATTTCAACATGCCTCTATAAATAAAAATGGTTAGAATGCGTCAAGTATCAGAGGGACAAGCATCACCATGCGAAAACTAAACAACGGCAGAGTGGGTCTCAAGAGTATGGGGCACTACCAAAAAGGCTCCTCCAGACTTAAGAAATTGGATGTATATTAATGTGTTATCATACTATCCAAGTATTCCTTTCCAAAGTAATTTTATTGATTACAAACTATTTACAATACCTTAAAAAGCAAGAAAAAAGTAAAGCATAATAGGGCATAGAAGTATAGGGTTTCTCGCCTAAGCGTAACAGGGTATAAAAGTATAAAGTGCACTAACAATAATATTAATACTACAAACAATTAAATTAAATTTTTAAAAAGACCGAAAAACTACAAAAAAACTACTACACAATTATATTTCTATTACCTAGAGAATTGGGAAAGGGAAGAATTTGGTCTAAAAGGGGAAGGAAGAAGAGGAAAAAAAGTAGGAAAAAAGAAAAGAAAAAAACTTCCAATCCTCTCCACCATTGTCTTAGATGTCCTTTCATATGTGTGTGTGTGTGTGTTCTGCAGCATTACTTCCAAACTCAAAAATGGAAAACAGAATGTTGGTGGACAGGAAAAGAGATTTAAAGATGAGCTTAAAGCTAACCTCAAAAACTGTGGCATAGACACAAAGAACGGGGAAGCCCTGGCCCTTGAGCACTCTAACTGGGGTTCAGCTGTGACCAGCAGTGCTGCAGAATTTGAAGATACATGCATGGAGGGTGAAAGGGAGAAATGTGTCAAGAGGAAGACGCATCAAGCCAACCCTGACCGGGACTGCCTTCCATCTGGAAACTGATGTCCTCACTGCGGGAGAACATGGGGATCAAGAATAGGGCTCCGCATCCACCTACGGACCCACCGCCAAGACACCATATCTGGAAGACAATCATCCTCGAGCTATGAGGGATCGCCTAATTAAGTCCCACATACTATCCAAGAGTTCCAAATTGTTAGGGACAGCCTACTTTTTCAGCTGCTTTTAAAATGTCTAAGCATCCTTCTATTTCCTCTCTGTTCTCAGCATACTTTGTCTGTTGAAAACTGAGTTCAGGGTACAAAGATAGTTTGCACTCAACTATCTCAGAGGAAAAAGAGGACAGGAGATACAGGAATCTTGCCTTTGTGCCCAGGAAAAAAGCAAACTGCTGTGCTTCTTCCTCGATCATAACTTTTGCCATCTTGACCTCATGCCCCAGTTTTCATCCATGAAATGCTGGAGGGTATGTGAGATTCTGGCCATCATTGCTTCAGCCCATTTCATTGACTGCTTAAGGGGAATTATTGCTTTCTCCCAAAGAGACAAGAGGCTGAGGTTCTGTGGTTCTACGCAAGTAGATCTACTCATTCAGTGACAAAGCTGGAAGGAAATAATCAATGTCTCCGCATTCATTGGAGGGGGAAGCTGGACTAGAGGAAGCAAAGACAGCTTCTTCTTCTTTTTGGTCGTGTCAGGAGCGATCTGAGAAACTGCAAGTCGCTTCTGGTGTGAGAGAATTGGCCGTCTGCAAGGATGTTGCCCAAGGGATGCCCGGATGATTTGATGTTTTTATCATCCTTGTGGGAGGCTTCTCTCATGTCCCTGCATGAGGAGCTGGAGCTGATAGAGGGAGCTCATCCGCCTCTCCCCAGATTAGAACCTGCGACCTGTCGGTCTTCAGTCCTGCCGGCACAGGGGTTTAACCCACTGCGCCACTGGGGGCTCCAGCAAAAACAGCTGAAACTTCAACATGGGGAAAAGGACAAGAAGTGGCCAAATAGCAGGATTTGCAGAAAGCAGTCAAGTTTGGGCCTAACGTTTCCAGCCAGTAATATTAATTGGCATCTTATGACTGGCTGAGCTGCAGGCACAAGGGTTGTGTATGCTGGAGTTCTCTGAAGAGACAGTAATTGCACAAACCGGAGGCATGGCTGAGTTTCGATGGATGATGAGCAGATTGGCTCTAATGAAGGAAGAGCACTTCAAGTGCAGCACTATATAAAGGTGGTGGGAAATGCAGGGGGAACGGAGAACTGAAATACACAGTTGGTGCCCCTATTATGATGCATATGAGAGCTTAGCGGCACATTCCTGGCAAGAAAATGATGTGTTTACTTTTACATGCCAGAGAGAAAGGCAACAGGTGCTCTATGTCTTCACACGGAAATGCAGGCATGGCTTCAATTGTTGAATTTCTGCCTTGTGTGCATCTGTAAAGGTCCAGGAATCCAGTTAGAGAAACAAGTGTAAATCCTAGCACTAAATGGTGCTACATAAGGGACCTCAGCCCCTGGCTCCCTTCCCCAAACCAAGTTATTCTCCTGAAGTGAAGCTGAGGAAGTTTATTAGAGCAGATAACACATGAATTCAATGCCCTTGGGTCTTCATTAGAGCCAACCAAATCTCACCCAGGTCATTCTTCAACTCTATGCACCAGATCCCATCTGATCTCAAAAACTAAGCAAGGTCGACCCTGGTTAGTATTTGGATGGGAGACTGCCAATGAATACCAAGTTTTGCAGGGTTAATTTGAGAAAAAGAAACTGGCAAAATCACCTCTTAGTTTTCCTTGCCGAAGAAAACCCTTCTAATCAAGGTGAAAGAAGAAAGCGCAAAAGCTGAGTAGCAGCTAAACATCAAAAAACCCAAGATTCTAGCAACCGGTCTGATTAATAACTGGCAAATAAAGGGAGAAAACGTGGAGGCAGTGACAGACTTTGTATTTCTAGGTGCAAAGATTACTGCAGATGCAGACTGCAGTCAGGAAATCAGAAGACGCTTACTTCTTGGGAGGAGAGCAATGTCCAATCTCGATAAAATAGTGAAGGGTAGAGACATCACACTGGCAACAAAGATCCGCATAGTTAAAGCAATGGTATTCCCCATAGTCACCTACGGATGTGAGAGCTGGACGATAGGGAAGGCTGAACTAAGGAAGATAGATGCTTTTGAACTGTGGTGTTGGAGGAAAGTTCAGAGAGTGCCTTGGACTGCGAGAAGATCCAATCAGTCCATCCTCCAGAAAATAATTCCCGACTGCTCATTGGAGGGAAGGATAGTAGAGGCAAAGATGAAGTACTTTGGTCACATCATGAGAAGAAAGGAAAGCTTAGAGAAGACAATGATGCTGGGAAAAATGGAAGGAAAAAGGACGAGGGGCCAACCAAGGGCAAGATAGATGGATGGCATCCTTGAAGTGACTGGATTGACCTTGAAGGAGCTGGGGGTGGTGATGGCCGACAGGGAGCTGGAAGAGTTGGAAATGACTGAACGAATGAACAACAACAAAGAAAATCCAATGACATTAGGTGACTTGAAGGCGCACGCACACAATCATAATGGCAATGTCTTTGTTTGATTGTGTGTGTGTGTCAGGAGTGACTTGAGAAACTGCAAGTCACTTCTGGTGTGAGAGAATTGGCCATCTGCAAAGACATTGCCCAAGGGATGCCTGGATGGTTTTTGATGTTTTTACCATCCATGTGGGAAGCTTCTTTCATATCCCCGCATGGAGCTGGAGTGGATAGAGGAAGCTCATCGGCACTCTCCCCGGGTTGGATTCGAACCGGCAACTTTCAGGTCAGCAACCCAACCTTCAAGCCATCAGTCCTGTCAGAACAAGGGTTTAACCCACTGCGCCACCGGGGGCTCCTACAATGTGTTTGACGAAATGCCCAGTGATTGCATCTCCTACTCATCCTATTTTAAATTAGGCATTTGTTTTCATTCTGCAAAATACATTTCCCTGTAGCCCCAGGCTCAGCATTCTCAGAATTATCATTCTGCTCAATGTAGCCTCTGATTTATTTGGGAAGAGTTATCATCTGTGCGCCATCCCTCCACTTTCTCTTTAGTGTTCTGGCCCAGTTCTTTGGTCTGACCTCATAGCTCTCGCCTGCCAAGCCAATCATCTTCTTTGCTCACTTTTCCTCTGAACTCTCTCCAGATTGTCAATGAGATTGCCTTATTAAAGGGAGGGACATGGCTGAGCCTGAGAGGTGCTGAGCGGGGTGGAATAATCAGATCTTCTGTTTTAATACAGAGTTCTTTTTCCGAAAGCAGCACAGAATAATTTGCCATCCCTTCTGTGCCCTTTAATCTTAGCTGCTATCTTTGCAGCATCTCTAAAAGAACACAGTGGCAAGCCATCCCTGTTGTAATGCTTGGTCTTGAGTGGGCAACTGATAAATTAAGGCCCGATAGTATTACAAGAGAACTACTCCTGGTGGAGCTGAAACACCTAGAACTTCATCCTTGATATGATTTCACAGCTGTCTACATTTTTGGACTCTCCTTGTGGAATGTTTTTGGGGGGCTGCCATAACAAGCAGCTGCACTTTAAAATCTTTCATAGCATTCTGTTATGAACTTTAAATCTTGCAGACAGCTCTGGGCTTTGTCTCTTCAGCTAGGTAGGCTGTCACCTGTTCCTTTAAGTCCTACTCCGGTTCACTAGACCCTATCAAAACACAGGTAGAAGGCTTGTAGCCATGCTGCCTGAGAGATTTGGGGAAATAACTTTTTCAAGGTCTGCTTTGCTTCTTAAGGATAAAGCCACTCTCTATAAATCCTTTTTACCAATTTGGGACTCAACGTATCTTGCAACAATTAAAACAAACATAATTAAAATTCACAACATATGACATATTAAAAGTAATTAAACTATCATTGAATTAAAACCGGTTTTTTTTAAAGCGGCAAATAAAAATACAGGATATTATACAAGGCCTGTTTCCCCTAAAAAATCACCTGCTGGAATAACCTGCTTGTGGAAAAATTGTCAGGAGAATGAGAAGGGAGTACCAGAGCCTGAAAGCAGTCATTGAGAAGGCCCTGTCTTGTGTTCCCACTAAATGCATATATGAAGAGAGAAGAGCCTCCCCAGAAGATCTCAACCCAGTTTTCTATTTGCTAAAGCTAATGCATCAGGTACAGTCAATTCAAGAGAGAGCAGCTGTTATTGTTGTTTTAAATTGTTATTTTATGATGTTTTATACTTATTATTGATATATTTGGATTGTTGTTTACATGATTTTAATACATTTGGGTCCCATGAGGGAGAAAAGTGGAATATAAATAAAGATTTTATTATTATTATTATTATTATTATTATTATTATTATTTTGGACACATCAGTAATGCATTACGGATGGGTCTTGAGAGTCATGATATTGCCGGATCTCAGAGACTGGGCATCCTTCTACAGTCCTTAGGACACAAGCATTTCCTTGAAAGCTGTGTGGGTGTATATATATCATTGTTAGACTTTGTGTTTTTATTCACATGGTATATTTTATTTATTTTTATTTATTTACCAGATTTGTATACCACTATGAGTGATGCCTGAAGTATTATGCTTCATGGCCTCACAAAGGACTGGGCCTTATATCACTGTCTTTGTAACATCACAACAGCTTTCTTCACATAACCTCGCAAGAGATCATCGCTAGCTTTTTGGTCTTTAAACCTCATAACCTGGCATAGACCTAAGATGGCAATCCTATAATTCAAATGCTGGGGATTACTTTAAATGGCTTGGATCTCACAACCTGGTGCCATCCAGTTTCTTTGGACTACACTCCCATGAACACTTGGTATAGTATTTCCAGCCCAAACATCTCAAGTTTGCCTGTTTATCTTGAACTAGTTGACTGGCACAACCTGGGTATCACAACCAGACACAGTGAAGACATCTGCCCTTACACTTTGCTACTCTGCTACTGAGTATACATACCCAGTGTGGAACACATCAAACCATGCTAAAACAGTGGATATGGGTCTTAATGAGACATGCTGCATTATCACAGGATGTCTATGCTCCACACCACTGGAAAAATTATACTGTTTAGCTGGTATTGCACCGCCTGATAACCGCTGGGGAGTAGCAGCCAATAATGAAAGGACCAAGGTGTTGACATCTCCAGACCATCCCTTGATATCAACCAGCACATCAACGCCTTAAATCAAGAAATAGTTTTCTAAGATCTACAGAGATACTCACTGGAACCCTTCAGCAAGTGAGAGTCCAAAAGTGGCAGGCTAAAACCCGGAACCTCAAGCCATAGCTGATACTGAATGAGAGACTCCCCCCTGGACACACAGAAGACGGGGCGACTTGGAAGTACTAAAGAGACTGTGCTCTGGAAACACAAGATGCAGAGCCAACCTTAAGAAATGGGGCCGCAAATGGGAGTCCATGACATGCAAGTGTGGAGAAGAGCAAACCACAGACCACCTATTATGATGCAGTCTGAGCCCTGCCCCATGCGCAATGGAGGACCTTCTTATAGCAACACAAGAAGTACTCCAAGTGGCCAGCTACTGGTCAAAGGCCACTTAGTATAATGTAAATTTTTTAAAACTTTATGTTTTTAAAATACATTGCAACTGTACTCTCAGTTCACTTCTGATATGAAAAATAAATAACTCAGACTCCCTTTATGACCTCTTCTCTGGACACAAAATGAATAAGGAGCTCTGATGACGCTAGAGTGGCTTCTATATGATGGCATCTCACTTATGGCATACTCTTCCTGAAAGATTCCCTGGGCATCTCCTGTGATGTCTTCTTGGTTAATGCAAAATATTTTCTCCGGGCTTTTAAATTTTAATTTGCAGTGACATTGTTTTAATGCTGCTGCTCTTTTATCCTTCTATTTTTATCTACAGCTGTATATTACCAGGGTTTTTGAAAAGAATGTCTTTCTTGTAAGATGCCCTAGAAACATTTACACTGGTGGATATGTGCTATGCATACACAATTACATGAAGATTTAGCCTTCAGACAAGTAAAATGCAAACACTTTGTACTCATCCAGCTGCTAATGCTGTTTTTGCAACTCTCAGTGTCTCCAGACTGCCAGTAAGGTAATGGTCGAGTGCAGCTAATTTCTTTTTCTTTGAACCCAAAAATCCACCAACCACAGATAGATGCAAAAGAATAGCTTAAGAATGTGAACATGGAACGGTGAGGTCTAGCACAGCTATGTACACTCAGCCCAGGAATGTGTTTTCAGTACTACGATAAGCTTGCACACAAACCCTTCCACACACAAACCTGCTTTTATTTGCAAGGTGATCTACAACAGATTATGATTTCACCCAGCCCCATTTTCTGCATGGAGTTTCCCCTCTATTTCCTTCCTTTCAGGCATACCCCAAGGCCCCACTCCACATTTCCAGGCAGGCGTCTTCTTGTCTCGAAGAAATGTCTCTCAGCAAAAAGAGCAAATAGAGAGACCCTACAGGGAAATTGATTTACCCCTCCCAACCAGGACAGGGCCATAGCTAGCGATTTCTTCCCACTATAAGGATTAACCCCTTTGCTGCCATAACTAGCCACTGGAGAAGGTTAAATGGCCTCATTCTTTTAGCTCTGGATTAAATCTTCTTTCCTTGGTTAAGATCAGGCATGGGCAAACTTTGGCCTTCCAGGTGTTTTGGACTTCAACTCCCACAATTCCTAACAGCCTACTGACTGAAGGCCACATCAGTCTTATGGTTGCCTTCAACGGGAGGCTGGATTAATGTAACTATGTTGCTGTATTAATGTAACTACCCTGTTTCTCCTAAAATAAGGCATACCCATAAAATAAGCCATAGCAGGATTTCTAAGCATTTGCGCAATATCAGCCATACCCCGAAAATAAGACAAAGTGATAGGCATGGCTATGCAGCGTACAAGGTTGGCTACTTCTGTCAGGTCCCAGTTGTTTTGTGCGTCCTGCAAGCTGAGGCAAGAGGGAGACATAAAAAGTGAAAGTCGAAGTCTCCTCAGTGAAGTGAGGAGCAGGACGCTCTGCTTTAGGTATTGAGCGTCCTCAGGAAGAAGTAAAGCTGTGGCTGCCATTTTACTCAGCACTGTGGGTCTCTCTCCTCCAGCACCAACCAGCAACAATCTGTGGGTCTCTCTCACCACACACAAACATTAGTAAAGCTGCTGCTCCCCAGCGCTGACCAGCAACAGTCTGTGGGTCTCTCCCACCCAACACAAATACCAGGGGATGAGGGAAAAGCTTCAGCAAGCAGTCTGCTACTGAGCCCAGAGAGATCATCCCATAAATGCAGGTTGTTGTATTATTCTTCATAAAAATAAGACATCCCCTGAAAATAAGCCATAGTGTGTCTTCTGGAGGAAAAATAAATGTAAGACAGTGTCTTATTTTCAGGGAATCACAATATGTTGCCCTGGCATTGAAAGCCCTGGCATTGATAGTCCCACCATTTCATTGAAAGAATGACACGGTGGTTCAGATTAAACCATACGTTTTTGACATGTTGAATCTAGATAAACAGACAGGTAAGTAGCTGTAAC
The DNA here is from genome assembly GCF_037176765.1 of Anolis sagrei. Classification (NCBI taxonomy): domain Eukaryota; kingdom Metazoa; phylum Chordata; class Lepidosauria; order Squamata; family Anolidae; genus Anolis; species Anolis sagrei. The sequence continues at coordinate 218,044,106 of NC_090023.1, read as the reverse complement.
AGCACCTTGCCAGCATTTCCATTCCAATCACAGAATTTTCACTTTACTTTCTTTGAAGACTATTGTTTAGGACAGGGGTCCTCAAACTAAGGCCCGAGGGCCAGATATGGCCCTCCAACGTCATTTACCCAGCCCTTGCTCAGGGTCAGCCTAAGTCTGAAACAACTTGAAAGCACACAACAACAACAACAACAACAACAACAACAGCAATCCTATCTCATCAGCCCACACTTCCCATTGAAATACTAATAAGTTTATATTCATTAAAATTATTCTTGATTTTAATTATTATATTGTTTTGGTTTTTGCCAAAAGTTGGTTTTTGCACTACAAATAAGATATGTGCAGTGTGCATAAGAATTCATTCATGTTTTTTTTTTCAAATTATAATCTGGCCCTCCAACAGTTTGAGGGACTGTGACGTGGCCCTCTGCTTAAAAGGTTTGAGGACCCCTGGTTGAGGAAACTGATCACACAGATTGTTACAGGGCAGTTACAGAGCAGCTAAATAATGAAACATTCCAAAATCCAGACAACAGTTTTTACTGTATCTCTTGGGTAAGAACAGGGAGTTTTTACATATGTTGGCTACAAAAGGGCATTCCAGCCTGACAACATATACCTCATGAAATTATCTGTCCTGCATCCCTTTTATAGGTGCAGGAAGTCTTCTCTGACTGCTTGCCAACCCTGCCATACTTAGGACATTTTCCAAACATAGTGCTAAATAGAATTACCAAATTCCATTATCTGAGTATCCTTCTTATGATCTTCAGAAAGAGTGAAACCTCACAATGAAAGAGTTCAGAGTTAAGCAAACCAATAGTTTTCTACTTAAGTTGAGTGGGGCATTTCCTTTTAACTCTGATCTCATCCCCATCAGGTTTTGTCCTTTAGAATCTAATACAGTCAGCTCTTACCTTCACTAGGATCACTTGGGATGAGGCAGGAGAGGATGTATTTTGCTGTCACATGCAAAACTTAATAATGATGTTTTATCCCATCACATGCAAAAATGAATAATTACTGTAATTTTCTCCCTGTTTGGAAGAAAATAAATGTTTGCACAGTATTCTCCCTGTATTTGAGCATTGCAAAGTGTTTTGTACAATTTTTGGTGCAGGAAAACATGTTTTTTCCACACAAAAATGCATTTTCTGTGCAGAAACACATTTTGTGTTTTTCCATTTCAATATTGAGATGAAAATTATGTAAAGTTCTGACTAATCTAAACACCGGGACTGTGACGCAGCTGGCTGGGAGTCAGCTGCATTAAGATCACTACTGACTGAAAGGTCATGAATTCGAAGCCAGCCCGGGTCGGAGTGAGCTTCCGACCAAATTTGTGTAGTTTGTTGTTGACCTTCGCAGCCTGAAAGACAGTTGCATCTGTCAAGTAGGAAATTTAGGTACCACTTTGTGGGGAGGCTAATTTAACTAATTTACGAGGCCATAAAAATCTCCAGCAAGCATGCAGGAAATGAAGAAGTACTTCATCGGTGTCACGGATGGACAGTGAAGTGACAGCTCCTCTGGTGGCCAGAAAAAGTTGGAATATTAAATAGCCTCTGACTGTCTGTCTATATATGTTGCGTGTCTATGGCATTGAATGTTTGCCATGTATATGTACTTTGTAATCCACCCTGAGTCCCCTGTGGATGAGAAGGGTGGAATATAAATACCATAAATAAATAAATAAATAAATAGATAGATAGATAGATAGATAGATAGATAGATAATCTATTCCCAACAGGGGGCCCTTGCTGTTGGGGAACCTATTTTTTAACTGGGAAATTAATAAAACGGAATATTCTTTCCATCCCAACATGCTCCAGGGTTCATGTTGGAAGTACCAATGAAAAAGATTGTGTTTCTAGCCAGGAGTCCTGGAAATACTCATGTTCAAACAACTTTTAAGACTGACCTCTCTTCTTCCTGGTTTCTATTGCAAGTAATGTGCATGAAGGTATTTAATCAAGATCAGTATTTGTACTCATCCCTTTGCAACTAGGGGGAAAGGGACGAGAGAAGGAAGGGGACCTTAGAGGTGCATGTCTATAAAATATGTTCCAAGGATCTGGCAGGACAGCTTGTCCTTGGATCTCTCCTCTCCACCCCACCCTTGGTCCACGTTTATTGGGGCTTTTCTTCCTTTCCCATTATTCCAGCATCTGGGAATGATTAGTCCTTGACAAGGAATAGAAAGAAGGCAGGCAAGCTAGCTGGCGGGAGGGACTGGAGCTTCTAGAAAATGTTGTTGCACACACATGGCACTTTTGGGGCACACAAAAAAATATACATCCAGCATCTCACAAAAATATGTGTGTGGTCACTTTGCATATAATTTCTCACTTGCGCTTCATTGAGTAGCCAAGCAGTGCAGCCACTGATTTAGACCACTAACTGTAAGTTTAGATGTATATATTCTGGCAGATTTCTCTTTCAGGAAGAAGAGAAAAAGCATTCACTTTCTCACTTAATTTTGTTTAAGTCAACATGCTTTAAGTCACTAAAAATACTAATTCGCACACACTTACACCCAGCTTCACACTCTTATAAACCCCCAATGCGTGGTCTAACCTCCTGACTCTCACATGAAGGCAATACAATTCTCCACTTCCTTTCCCCACCCATCCTCCAATTCTGCTCATTACCAGATTCATTCCAGCACATTCATCACAAGTCAGTGATTTTCTGTCAGCCCCAGAGGTTGCTGGGCTTATCTTGTTCCCACCTGAGATAACTGGGGGCCTCCGGCCACCTCCCCTCACTCCAGTCATGGGGCTTGATAAAGCCATTGCTTTATCTTATCTGGGCTCTCCTGTGGCAGTCACAGATTAATGGGACTGAAAGTGGGCATCTCTCCAGTACAGCTAGGAATGCCAACACTGGTTTCCAGTTAGAGGTCTAGTCTACAGAAATGAAATGTGGTCATGGAGATGTGCGAAGAACTGCATGTGGTAGCAGCCAAAAAACGAGCAAGTATTACATGCAGATACATGACAACAGTGACAATGGCAAAGTAACATCACTTGCAGTGCAGAATGCACACTTATCATAGGACCTTCAAAGGCAAGCCACAGGTATTTCCTAGCCTTAAAAAAGAAAATCCAAAAAGCTGCAAATCTATGCCTACTTGACTGCCAATAAGTCCCACTGTATTCAATAAGGAACACATTTGAGGGAATGCAGATGGATGTCCACTGTGAACAGTTCTCTTTGTCATGAAAAGAATCTGGATGGTATCCAGCCAGATAGGGCAAGATGAGATGAAAATCTGTTTCATCCTTTGTCACTCTTAATTCAGTAATGCACAGCCCCATGTGATGTCAAATCTGTCCTCATTTTGCCGAGAAGAGGAGGAAATGATGATAGTGAAAACTTTTTTTTTTCATGTCAGGAGTGACTTGAGAAACTGCAAGTCACTTCTGGTGTGTGAGAATTGGCCATTTGCAAGGGCATTGCCCTGGGGATGCCCGGATGTTTTGAAGTTTTACCGTCTTTGTGGGAGGCTTCTCTCATGGCCCCACATGGGGAGCTGGGGCTGTCAGAGGGCATTCATCCACGCTCTCCCTGGATTCAAACCTCTGACCTGTCAGTCTTCAGTCCTGCTAGTACAAGGGTTTAACCCATTGCACCACCAGGGGCTCCATAGTGAAAACTATTATTATAATAATAATAACTTTATTTTTATACCCCGCCAACCATCTCCCCTAAAGGACTCGGAGCAGCTTACAGGGGACACGCCCAAGATTACAATTGAAACACACATGTAAAACACTTTAACCAGTTAAAACATCAGATAAAACAAATAATAATACAATTGAAAGCAATATAAAAACAATACGGCTGAAAGAAACACAGCTGAGGTACAGATTCAATGAGTGCAATACACGTTTACAAGAGCACAGTAAAGTGCAACAATATAGTAAACTGGGCAGGAAATACTGTCATAACACATATTGAGGTAGAACGTATGCCAGTGTAAAGTGCAGGCTGGTGTAAAGTGCGGGACTTCAAGCAGGGACAAGAAAGTTACTGGTGAGCTGCTTAGTCAAAAGCGCACTGGAACATCCAGGTTTTTAGTTGACTACGAAAGGAGGACAAGGTGGGAGCCTGTCTGATCTCCCTAGGGAGGGAGTTCCAGAGCCGGGGGGGCCACCACCGAGAAGGCTCTCTCCCTTGCCCCCATCAACTGTGCATGTGATGGTGGGGGGAGAGAGAGCAGTGCCTCCCAAGAGGATCCCAAGGTATGCACTGGTTCATATGGGAAGATGCGATTGCGAAGATAGGCAGGTCCCGAACCATTTAGGGCTTTATAGGTGATGACCTGCACCTTGAATTGGGACTGGACATTTATTGGAAGCCAGTGGAGCTGTTTAAACAGGAGGGTTGACCACTCTCTGTAACCAGCTCCCGTGAGTAATCTGGCTGCAGATCTCTGGACCAACTGTAGTTTCCAGACCATCTTCAAAGGCGTACATAGAGCGTATTGCAGTAATCCAACCTAGAGGTGACTATTACTACTACTATTAGTTATTTGTATTCCACCTTTCCCCTGATAGTTAACACATTGTGGTTAGCAACGTATTAAAACAATGCAAATTAAGGGCAAAAATCAGCATATAAATGAAAATATGTGTAGTTAAAACAATTAAACCATTTGTAGATGAAAATATAAAAAATATTTAAAGTACATTACAAACTACATACAAACAATCTGTTTGAAGCTGCAAGACTATTCCATGCTAATCAAGGTGGCCAATTGTAACATTCACACTTGCCTCAAGCAGACAAGAGTTCTTTCTCCCACCCTGGACATTCCACAGATATATATACCACACTTGCCTAGTCTCCAACAGATATCACAACCTCTGAGGATGCCTGCCATAGATGTGGGCAAAACGTCAGGACAGAATGCTTCTGGAATATGGCCATACAGCCTGAAAACTCACAGCAACCCACTACATACACACACTTTTAAAATCTTCAAACCAACTCCACACATCATTAACAGCTCAACCCTCATTAATTTGTAAAGACCTGATGGAACAAATATGTTTTTTACCTGGCACTGGAAGAAGAGCAAGGAGGAGGCCATCCTGGCCCACTTCTAGTCTGCCATATAAATCCAGAATATCAAAGCAGATAATCCACATTATCTGGTTTGAACTGGATTATATGAGTCTAAACTGCCATATAATCCAGTTCAAAGCAGATTATCTGTATTTTATACAGCAGTGTAGAAGAGGTCACCGTCCTTCAAATCGCCTGGACCCAAGCTGCACAGGGCTTTTATATGTCAGAACCAGCAGTTTGAATTGTGCCTGGAAACAAGTTGGCAGCCAACGGGGTTGATGCAACAAGGGAGTTGTGTGCTCAATTATACGAGTCCACACTGCCATATAATGCAGTTCAGTGTGGTTAAACCACATTCTTTAATTGCATTATATTGCAATGTAGATGGGGCCCCAGTAACTAGCTGTCACTCTTTGGACCAACTGAAGTTTTTGGAGGACTAATGTGTGTGGTCTTTGATCATTTAAGGAATAAAATCTTTTTGCACTTCAAGGTAGTCATTGGATAGAAAATGCCTGTTGTATACTCTTTCACAACACTTGCTAACATTGTAACTTGGGAAAGGGGGTTAAAGGAGAACGTTGCCAATTCGGTGCTTTTGGCAGCTGCCTGACAGACATAATTTATCAGGTGGAGAATTCTTATCACTGAAACCCTGCATTAAAAACAGAACAAAAAGAGTTGCCTGTTGCATTTTTGTCTGTCATGAAGCTATTTAAAGGCACTGAACCATAACTCTGGTTGATGGAGTGGGTGCACATGCACATTAATTTTTGTATGCATATGTGTAACATTCCTCCCCAAAATGTTCATTTCTAGCATTTCATAAAGCACCCACATCTTGCTAAATCCCGTTGTGTTCCCAACTGGAAGGGATTCTGCTTTAATTCTGTATGTTTCACAGTGATGAAGCAATGTAATAGGAGCAAACTAGTCTTGTGAAATGGTCAGTCTGTTTTTAGCTACAGTTTCTTCTTGGCAGTAATAGTATTTTACCATTTTTGCTGCTACAGATTTCTCCTCACAGGATCTATGAACATTATATTTTTAATGAGAAACTAGCAAGGTTTCTATCAGTATGACAGGCCCATTTCCTTTTCCTTTATTGTTTTCTGTAACATTGAAGGAAACAATAATCAGAAGGATGGCTTTCATTTCTTTGGCTGAAAGTAATGTGGTTACAATTAATGACACAAATGAGGTGAGAAGAAAACTGATGGAATCATCAATATCTGCAGATTTACTAGTCTTTTGTTCTTGCCTAGGATGGTCTGTTGTTGCAGTCATTGTACTTTTGCTCCTAGAAATAAATGCTTCCAGGTGTTCTCCACAAATCGGATCAGAGTTTAGAAAAGTAGCCGAGTGTTTATGGAAATTATAGTCCAAAGGAGTCACTTTTTCAACCTTTAAGCAAGACCTTTTTCCGACTAGACTTCCCCAAAGGTGTATACATTTATTTCTTTTTTAAATAATATTTTTATTGAAGAAAGAGATGAAAAGAAATACATTAAAAAGCCTCCTAGATATATAAAACTATCAAAATTACATAACTATATACCCTCCTCTACAACTAAACTGGGTCCCCTGGTGGTGCAGCGGGTTAAATCTGAGCTGCTGAACTTGCTGACCGAAAGGTTGGCAGTTCAAATCTGGGGAGAGGGTGAGCTCTCACTGTTAGGCCCAGCTTCTGCCAACCTAGCAGTTCGAAAACATGCAAATGTGAGTAGATCAATAGGTACCACTCTGGTGGGAAGGTAACAGAGCTCCATGCAGTCATGCTGGCCACATGACCTTGGAGGTGTCTATGGAAAACGCTGACTCTTTGGCTTAAAAATGGAGTTGGACATGACTAGACTTAATGTCAGATGAAACCTTTACCTTTACTTTACAACTAAACAACTATTTTTAAAAAGAAAATTACGAATTTTCCATTCTCTCTAGCTAATTATTGTTATCCTGTGGTTCCCAACCTTTTTTTTTTTTTACCAGGGACCACATTGACCAGGTGCCATTTGACCAGGGACCACTTGAACTGGGACCACTTTGACCAGGGGCCACTCTTAAAGATTAGTACCAAAAGGGTTACAAATCAGTTTTTTGTCAACTTTAGATTCAGTTTGGTTATTTTGGGTGCTGATTCAGAAAATTGCATTGGATAGACCATGGAAGGAAAAAGGAAGAGGGGCTGACTAAGGGCAAGATGGATGGATGGTATCCTTGAAGTGACTGGCTTGACCTTGAAGGAGCTGGGGGTGGTGACAGCCAACAGGGAGCTCTGGCGTTTGCTAGTCCATGAGGTCACAAAGAGTCGGAAGCGACTGAACAAATGAACAACAACAGACCACATCAGCTCTAATTTCTGATACAAAACATAGGCCATCCAGTAGTTGCGATCTGCTCGCCCACAGAAAACCATATCTAATAATCTAGAGCTGATATGATAGTAGTAATCTTTCATGGGTAGTCAGCCTCTCCCCTCTCAACATCCCCGTTGCCTCAGCACTATAAGAGGGTTTCACGTGACCAGTTCTTGTTGCTGCATGGTTTTGAGGCAACCGTGTAGTAATGATGAGGCCACGGGCCAATTTTTTTGTTCTTGCGGACCACTGGTGGTCTACGGACCACAGGTTGGGGAACCACTGTTTTAGATTATAATGTGACCACACTTTTACTTTTGGCAGAACTCAGCTAATTCTTGAATCCCACAGTTAATAAATACCCCACCATTGTTTTTCACAGATCCCAATCTTTCCAAAGTTAGTCAAATATTTCTCTTTAATCAGCATTGTCAATTTGTCTTTCCCAGGTATTTCACAGATCTTCATCGGCTATTTTTTCTTGCATTGGGAAAACTGGTTCCTCCCATATCTGAGCATATATAATTTTATATATAATTATATATAATTCTTTCTCCCCACAAACCACCACATTTGATAAAAAGTCCCAAAATTGTGCTCACATTTCCAATCTTTGCTAGAGCTGCCCTTGTGCATCTTAGAAAATCTCTATGGCATCAAATGGCATTTATATATCATCTTATAAAATTTCTTTCAAATCATCATTCAAAATGAATACTATATACATTTCATACAAGAAAAGTGGCTCCAGCACACCAGACATCCAACATGACTAAAAGATACCGACTAAATTGATACTTATGCCTATAATCTTGTTTGTTATGGGCATCTGGGTTTTATGAAATTCAAGGGGATCAATACTATAGCAGAGTGAACTCTTTTCTCATTAGAATTTAATATCTCATCCTCTAATGCTCTTTAGGAAAAAGAGTGAAGAAGCATCCATCACTTTTATTTAAGCCAACTAAAAAGGAACAAAGATTTGAACAGGTCTTTAATTCTATCAAAGTTTTTCATCAAGTCAGATATTAAGCAAAATGAAACATTGGAGGAAGAAAATATATGACTGAGCACAATGAAAGAGTTCCCATCTTCCCAGAAATGCATTGTGGCTTCTCCTGATAATGAGAGCTCAATGGAGTATGACTGGGGGCACATCTACACAGCAGAATTAATGCAGTTTGACACTTCTTTAACTGTCTTAGCTCAATGCTAGAGAATCATTGGAGTCTAATGTGGCACAACCACTATTTGGCAGAGAAGGTTAAAGACATTATTTATTTATTTTATTCATTTACGTTATTTATATACCACTTTTCTCAGCCCTCAGGCGACTCAAAGCGGTGAACAACATCGATACAAAACATCACAAGACAAGAATAGGGCAATTAAAAACAATTGTAACATAAATCATTAAACATCAGTATAACAATCATTAGCGCCTCAACAGTAAAATCAGAATCCAGTCTCATCATCCATTATTCCATATTCCTATGTTTGATTACACTGTTTAATCAAATGCTTGTTCGAACAGCCAGGTCTTCACTTTCCTCTGAAATGCCAGCAGGGAGGGGGCCGATCTGATATCTGCAGGCAGGGCGTTCCACAGCCGAGGGACCACCACTGAGAAGGCCCTGTCTCTCGTCCTCGCCAACACACCTGCGATGCAGGCGGGACAGAGAGCAGGGCCTCCCCAGATGATCTTAGTGTCCTAGTCGATTCATAGGAGGAGATGCGTTCGGGGAGGTAAGTAGGGCCAGAACCATTTAGGGCTTCATAGGCTAACGCCAGCACTTTGAATTGTGCCCGGTAGCAAACTGGCAGCCAGTGGAGCTGGCGCAACAGATGAGTAGTATGCTCCCTGAGTGCCACTCCTGTTACCAACCTGGCTGCCGAACGCTGGACCATTTGAAGCTTCCGAGCAGTCTTCAAAGGCAACCCCATGTAGAGAGCGTTGCAGTAGTCTATACAGGATGTAACCAGAGCGTGGACTACTGTGGCCAAGTCAGACTTCTCAAGGTACAGGCATAGCTGGTGCACAAGTTTTAACTGTGCGAATGCTCCCCTGGTCACCGCTGAAACCTGGGGTTCCAGGTCAGTGACGAGTCCAAGATCACATCCAAGCTGCGAACCTGCATCTTCAGGGGGAGTGGAACCCCGTCCAACACAGGCTGTAACCCTATGCCCTGTTTGGCCTTACCACTGACCAGGAGTACCTCTGTCTTGTCTGGATTCAATTTCAATTTGTTCGCCCTCATCCAAACCATTACAGCGGCCAGGCACGGGTTCAGGACCTGAACAGCCTCCTTAGTAGCCGGTGGAAAGGAGTGACAGAGTTGGACATCATCCGCGTACAGATCACACCATACTCCGAAACTCTGGATGATCTCCCTCAGCGGCTTCATGTAGATGTTAAACAACATGGGAGACAATATTGATCCCTGTGGAATCCCACAAGACAATGGTTGTGGGGCAGAACAGGTATCCCCCAGCAACACCTTGTGAGATCAATCCTCTAAGAAGGACTGGAGCCACTGCAGAACAGTGCCTCCAAGGCCCATTCCCATGAGGCGTCCCAGAAGGATACAGTGGTTGATGGTATCGAAGGCCGCTGAGAGGTCCAGCAGAACTAACAGGACACACTCCCCCTGTCTAGCTCCCAGCGTAGATCATCCACTAAGGCGACCAAGACTGTTTCAGTTCCATGTCCAGGCCTAAAGCCAGACTGTGCCGAATCCAGATAATCCATGTCTTCCAAGAATACCTGGAGTTGTGAAGCCACCACACGTTCCAGGACTTTGCCCAAAAAGGGGAGATTGGAAACTGGCCGATAGTTGACGAATTGGGTGGGGTCCAGTGATGGTTTTTTTCAACAGCGGTTTTATTATAGCTTGTTTTAAGCTCGCTGGAATGTTGCCTTCCTGAAGGGAGGCATTAACCACCACCTTTACCCACTCGGCCAATCCCCCTCTGGCTTCCTTCAAAAGCCAGGATGGGCAGGGGTCTAGGATGCATGTGGTAGGCCTCATTCCTCCAAGTATCTTGTCCACCAATTGAAATGAATCCATTAAAACCAGACAAGCAGATGTTCCAGCTACATCCTCAGAGACTGCCGTTAATATGGTATCCAGACCTGAACAGATCAAAGCGTCTGCAAAGAACTGAGCAAAAGCTTCACAGTGGGCTGCCGAGTTGTCAGGGCTCCCATCCTGAGTGGTGGGATTTAAAAGCCCTCTGACAACTCGAAACAGCTCAGCCGGACGGTTCTTTGCAGACGCAATAGTGGTCGCAAAGAAAGATTTCTTTGCGGCCTTTATTGCCGCGGCATATGCCCTTAGAAAGGACACAAACCGTGTTCGATTTGGCTTGCTCGGATCCGAAAGCCTTGTAAAACTACAACTCTCATGATTCCAAAACATTGAGCCATGGCAGTTAAAGTGGTGTCAAAGTGTATAGTGCCACCCAGGCATGTAGCCGGGGGGGGGGGGGCTCAAGGGGCTTCAGCCCCCCCCCCCCCCCGAAATTCTCATGGTGGTTCGCGAAAAGGCCTTACTGGTGCATTATTTAAACTGTTATGTTTATTCATATCATGATCTGATCACCATATTCAATATATCCCATATGCATGGGGGTATTGGGGTAACAATACAAAAGGTTTGCTAGGCTAGACCCTCTTTCACTCAGACTCAGCCCCCCCCCCGAAACTCAGCCCCCCCCCCAAACCCCCCCTGAAAAATTTTTACCCCCCCCCCCCCCGAAATGAAATCCTGGCTACAGGCCTGGTGCCACTTATATGCAGATGACACCCAATTTTATTACTCCTTTCCACCTAAAGCCAAGGAAGCTGTCCTGACCCTAAACCAGTGTCTGTCATCGGTGATGGACTGGATGAGGGCAAACAAATAGAAACTAAAGCCAGGTAAGATAGAAGGCAGATCAGGGAACTGGGTTCCTGCCTGTGCTGGATGGGATCACGCTACCCTTGAAGACACAGGTTCGTAGTTTGGGGGTCCTCCTGGACTCGGCATTGAACCTGGAGGCCCAGGTGTTGTCGGTGGCCAGGAGGGCCTTTACACAATTAAAACTTTTGTGTCAATGGGGAATCCAAGTTTAGTCCATGACAAATTCCTTGAGTAACCTTGGTTCAATCATATTCTCTGAGTATGACCTACCCTACACAATGGTTGTGAGGTTGAAGTGAGGAGGAGTAAACTATGCCCACTGCCTTGAACTCACTGCATAAAAGGTAGGATATAAACGTAAGTAGTTAATAAATAAATACTAGGTAGCCCATAATTTATTGAGCTAGTGGTGCCTTGAGCACTGAACTACAGCTTTTGAGAACAGGAGTTAACTCCCTATTCAGCCATAAAACCCCACTGGGTGACCTTGAGCAAGTCACATATTCTCAGGCTAGATCTACACTACCCTTTATCCCAGGATCTGATCCCAGATTATTTGCTTTGAACTGGATTATATGATTCTCCACCACTGCCATATAATTTGGGATAAGCAGATAATCTGGGATCAGATCCTGGGATATAAGACAATGTAAAAGGGGGCTAAGCCTCAGAAAACCCCATGACAAGGTTGCCTTAGAGTTGCCATAAACTGGAAATGACTTGAAGGCACACAACAGTAACAATCCTATAACTCAGAGCATGTAGCTACTACTTTATTAGGGGCTGTGATAAATAGCTCATTAAAGCTAATGGAAACGATTTAACTTTAGGCAACTAATTAAGCAGCAGAAAAACGCCTTTCCTCTAAAACAGTGGAATGACTGAGAACAGAAATAGCGTATTTATTTAAGACGTATGTCCAAGTAAGATAATAACTGTGTGTGGGGGGAGGGGGTTCAAACTCATTTACTAGGCACAGTTTGCTTCTACTGCAAAAAAACGTATACTTGAGAATACGTACTATTTTGCTGTATAAATGATCAGTATATGTTTTAAAGGTAAAATAAGAAAAATTGCAGCTAAAATCACACATATGCGAATTTGGGAGGCCCTGCTTAGGCAGACCCAAAAGGAGGATCGAGGACACCTGGTGAGACAGCAAACACCAAAGAACATTTTTCCCTAATTTTCCCAAAATAAAGTCTCACCAAGTTGAAGGAAAGCCACCAGGGTGTTTATTTCATTCCAGATGGAATGGATGGCGACCAGGAGCCGACAGAGAAATACAATATTTAGCTGTCAGATTCAAACTTCCTGCACCCGCCTCCTGAGCAGGCTTCTTGCAGATTGGTTGGAGTATCAGCTGGCCAGGAGGAGCGGCTGGAGGAGGGGGCGTTCTATCCAATCAGAGCACTTGCCCCGCTTCGGCCACTCAGCCAATGGGGAGGGAGGAGGCGGGCCAGGCGGGAAACAATGAACGGAATGAGTAAATAATAGGATTGAGCTGACCGGTGTTTGCCAAATTACCAGGCGATAGCTTCAGGCTCTCAAGCCCAGTCTAAGTTATTGTTCTGCCTTTTGAATTAACATTTTTGTCTGGCCCCAAGAGGCCAGGTCCTTTATCCTTTGTGTTGAGTCCTTTGTGTTGAGTGATTCAATATGTCTCAAGACCCCATTATTCTGGATGGCCTGGCTATCAGCCCTCCAAGGTCCTGGCAAATAGTTGTTTACTTATTGTCCATGCAAATGGATCTGGTTGAGTCCTTTGTTAGGGGATTATTGGCTCAGGAAGTTTGGAAACAGCCACAAGTTGCTGGTATATGAAAAGGTGGCTTTCACTTCATATTTTCTTATATAGACATACATATAGGGAATGGGGAATGGAGTATGGGAGCAAACACAGAGTCCATAGGGAAAAGGGGAAATCATGCAGGATCTAAGGGAATTCATGTTAGCCCCCCAAAGTCCATAAAAGGTTCATAAAGGTCGGCAAGAGTCGGCAGTTGTATCACACTACATTGGGTGCATCCCACTACGACCTTGCTTCTGCCCTGGGAGTCTCCTGCCCATAGCTATTGAAAATCCATCAATAGCTCCCATTCCTTACTATGTTTCCATCATCTACCTTAGTGCAATGGCCCCTCTCCACTTCTGTGCCAACATGCTGGCAGTAATATAATTTTAGGGGGTGGGATTCTCTGATTCTCTTTCCCTCCCTCCTCCCTCTTGCTATTCCCAAGCTGGCTACCTTCCTTTTTTTATAGATATCACAGCTTCATTTTTGTTGTTTTAAATGCTGAAATTAAACAATTGCACTAAAAATAAAAATAGTAATTAAAAATGAGGGAATCACAGTAGCAGAGGAAGGTAGGGTTATGAGAGTATGCATAAGTATGATTGTAGGACTATGAAATGACATATCAGTACTACTGTACTAATGAAGAGAGATGTAATATCAAAGATGTTCAGTATATATCCATTATCTATGGTAACATGACTCTAGTGTAATGGTTCCCACCCTGTGATCCGTGGACCACCTGTTCCTGGGGTTATTTGGGGGTGCTGATTCAGAAAATTGCATTGGATAGACATCAGCTCTAGATTATTAACTATGGTTTTCTATGGGTGAGCAGATGGCGACTACTGGATGGCATATCTTCTATATCAGAAACTAGCGCTGATGTGGTCTATCCAATGCAATTTTCTGAATCAGCACCTCAAATAACCAAACTGAATATAAAGTTGACCAAAAACTGATTCATAACCCTTTTGGTACTAATGTTGGAGAGTGGTCCCTGGTCAAGTGATCCTTGGTCAAGTGGTACCTGGTCAGAAAAAAGTTGGGAACCACTGCTCTAGTGGAATAGTGCATTGGTGTGATAAAGTCTAGAGATTTTTCCCTTGCTGGACCTAAGGCACCTGCAAGAGAAAATTATTAATTGATTTCAGGAGTTAACAACAGGAGCCCCCTCACAAGGGTTGGGTTAATGATAGGCCTGATAAAACCTGGAGAAAAATCACTTTCAAATGGACTTGCCCTGAGGAAGAGAGTCAAATACAGCTGAACTTGTTTCCAGGGTTCCAAAGGTATGTAAGACAAGCGCCATAGCCCTCAGCAAATATAGCCTGCAAGGAAAGAAGGGAGGTAAGAGCTGTCCCTCCCATAATTATTTCCCCTGACTTCTCCTAGTTCGTACAGCTGTAAACACTGTATGCAGAAGAAAAGCAAATGTGCACTAGAAGATAGGCTTTTGTGTAGTTGATAATACGAATTTTAATCAGGACTAAGGACATTTCTTAAAAGAATGACAAAAAGATAAGGAAACAGACAATTGAAACAACAATTGATACCTTTCATTACCCTAAATTAATGGTGTATTATTGGCACCGGCGAAATGGCTGCTCAAATCTGTTGCCAAGACCCCACCCATACTGGCACTTAATGGAGTTGAAACTCATATAATGTAGATTCATATAATGTAGTTCAACTGCATTATATAAGTCTACACTAACCACATAGTACAGTTTCAAACTGTATTATATGGCAGTGTGGATATAGAGCAGGGTTGGGTAAACTTGTGCCCTGCAGGTGTTTTGGACTTCAACTCCCACAATTCCTAACAGCCTCAGGCCCTTTCCTTTTCACCCTCAGCCACTTAAGCAGCTGAGGGTGAAAAGGAAAGGGCCTGAGGCTGTTAGGAATTGTGGGAGTTGAAGTCCAAAACATCTGCAGGGCACAAGTTTGCCCGTGCCTGATATAGTCTAAAGAAATTAGATACATGGGGATGTATGTATTTGCTTTGAAGCCAGCTCTGTTGATAAAGGCATTGACAACTAAATCCAGCACTTTTTTGCATTCCACATTTATTGCACCCACAAGTTCACTGGCATCCAATTTCATCACCAAATGTTATAACATTTACTTTTACACAAATCAGTCCATAGTGCCATAATATCTCTGATGTCTCTTCAATATCCTAGTGAGGCTGTCTCTTGTACACAGGTCAGAATTAAATTTAAGGGAGTGATTTCTCATCCCATTAGTTATACGGGGAATTTTTGCAGGCCCTCTGGTGGCACAGCAGGTTAAACCGCTGAGCTGCTGAAATTGCTGACCAAAAGGTTGGCAGTTCGAATATGGGGAGCAGGGTGAGCTCCCATTGTTAGGCCCAGCTTCTGCCAACCTAGAAGTTTGAAAATATGCAAACGTGAGTAGATCAATAGGTACCACTTCTGCAGAAAGGTAACAGCACTCCATGCTGGCCATATGACCTTGGTGATGTCTACGGACAACGCTGGCTCTTTGGCTTAGAAATAGAAATGAACACCAACCCCTAGAGTTAGACACGACTAGACTTAATGTCAGGAGAAACATTTACCTTTGTCCCCAGCTATGCTAAAGGAAGGCATTTTCCTTTCTTTCTCTTCTGATTTTCCTGTTCTTCCCTCTTTCCTGTCATCTTCTTAAACAATATTCCTTCCACTGCAGCCAGTTCTTTTTACAGTTAGTAAGTACATACAGGACAGGGGTTCTTGTGCTAGCACCGGGATCTGATTGGAGGATTCGTTTTCCATTGATTCAGCAGCGTACATTTTGGGGGCACAGCCTAAATAGCCCTGAATCCAACACATATGTCCTTGATCCAGGACCCAGATAGCTCACAACAGCTGACAGGAAATTTAAAGGTGATGTAAATGTCTTCCCTCTATTCTGACCATTAGTTCATATTCTGAACACCAAAACGTCATAATCCTATCTAATCATGTTGTCGAAGGCTTTCATGGCTGGAATCACTGGGTTGTTGTAGGTTTTTTGGGCTGTATGGCCATGTTCCAGAAGCATTCTCTCCTAATGTTTCGCCTGCATGTATGCCAGGCATCCTCAGATCCTACCTGATCATTTCAACATTTAATAAGTGAGATATTCATTGCTCATTAGAAAGCCTAGTGAATTCAGTGGATAAATTTTGCAAATGGGTTTTCCTGTCCTTCTGAGCATAGATTTTTTCATACCTGAAAAAAGAGTTGGCATAAAAATACTCTTTCACACTCAGACCTGTCTGTCAGGAGCACTTTATTAATAGTACTCTAAGGGTAAACCCTCAAAACAGGGAAAGTATACCTTTTCTCAAATCTGTCTCAAGCTGACTACTACAAGTCATTTAGTACTTAATACCAGGTGGGCCCTGCTGTGTGTACAAACTTGCAAGAGTAAGGCAAAGGAAAGAATCAGACCACAGAGAGAGAAAGTGGGGAAGGAGGTGGGGGTGGAAGAAAAGGAGGGTTGGAGGAGCCATCCAGAGTAGGAGGTGTGGACATCCTCATGGCTGGCTCCCAATTCAGTCTTGGGAGGGGGGAACATGCCTGCTGAAGATTGGCTGTCGTCACCCCCCAAGAGGCTGCTTTGGACGCTTGCAGGGGGTGGTGCTAGACAGCCCAGAGCAGAAACTTTAAACTTTTTTATAGCTCCATCCAGTCGATAGTGCCAGATACAAACCCATAACCCTGGGGAGAAGAGGCTTGCTTTCCTAGGCCGAGGCACCCCGGTTTCAAGAGTCAGGTGTTGGCTTTCACTCGGCTTGGCTGGTGTTGACTCCTATTGGCATCTGCAGCAACTTTCTCCCACATTACACCTCCCACCCCAGCCAGGAACTAAGGCAGCACAGAGAGGAGTTTCTGTTGAGCCATGGTGTCACCTTGCCACAGGAATGCCCTGGGTGCATTGCTGCTGGTGCTAGTCCAAGGCTGGTCGCAATCTGTGAGTCAGGAGTACGACTACTACAGCTGGCCCTCAGACAACTTCCAGCATGGTCGCTTTTATACGAAGCAGCCGCAGTGTGTGGACATCCCAGCTGACATGCAGCTCTGCCACAATGTGGGCTACAAGCGCATGCGCCTGCCTAACCTGCTGGAGCACGAATCCATGCCTGAGGTCAAGCAGCAAGCCAGCAGCTGGGTGCCTCTGCTGGCCAAGCGGTGCCACTCGGACACACAAGTTTTCCTCTGCTCCCTGTTTGCACCTGTCTGTCTCGACCGGCCTATCTATCCATGCCGCTCACTTTGCGAAGTGGTGCGTGACTCCTGCGCTCCTGTCATGGAATCCTATGGCTTCCCCTGGCCTGAGATGCTCAACTGCAACAAGTTTCCCTTTGACAATGATTTGTGCATCACGGTGCAGTTTGGAAACAGCCAGGCTACTCAGCCACCAGGTAAAGAGCTTTTATTAAGAGGTGTTGCTTTGGGCTAGCCATTTATCATGTTTAGATTTTCCAGAAACTCATGCATATTTCAAAACAGACCTAGAAAAAGTTAACTTTTTTTTTACGGGGGCTCCCAGAATCCCCTAGACATCATGGCCATTGAGTGTGGAATTCTGGGAATTGTAATCCTCAAAAGGAAAATTTTCCATGTTCTGTATCAAAATAGGGTGAGTTGAAAATACCATTTGATAGACTCCTGCCACTTTATGAAATACAATGTGTAAGAACCTTCAAGGCCTTGACCTTTCAATAACTAATAGAGTTGTACAGGGATAGGACACACATGGCTTGGTCTAGTTCTGGCATTTGATCCTGTGCCAACTACTAATCGGAGCCCATTCCGAGAGTGGAAGCCACTAAGGAATTTCCAGCTTAGTATCATCTTTGCTCCTTTGTCAAATCTCAGAACTGGGCAAGCGTTTACCAAAATCTGTCATGAGGCATTAAGAAAACCATTTGTCATACTTAGAAAATTATAGAGCAGACTTTCATTCCACTGTTTTCAAACCTGCTGTTTTCCCACTCTCCACATTTTTCTCAACTCATAGCACCTCCCTTGCTCCTATTCAAAGCTCTCTGTTAAGGTAGAGCAGTGTTTGTCAACCTGGGGGTCAGGACCCCGGGGGGGGGTCACGAGGGGGTGCCAGAGGGGTCGCCAAGGACCATCAGAAAACACAGTATTTTCTGTTGGTCAAGGGAGTTCTGTTTGGGAAGTTTTACCCAATTCTCTCGTTGGTGGGGTTCAGAATGCTCTTTGATTGTAGGTGAACTATAAATCCCAGAAACTACAATTTCCATATATCAACGTCTATTTCCCCCAAACTCCACCAATGTTCACATTTGGGAATATTGTGTATTCATCCCAAGTTTTGTCCAGATCCATCACTGTTTGAGTCCACAGTGCTCTCTGGATGTAGGTGCACAACAACTCCAAAACTCAAGGTCAGTGCCCACCAAATCCTTCCAGTATTTTCTGTTGGTCATGGGAGTTCTGTGTGCCAAGTCTGGCTCAATTCCTTTGATCTTTGATATTGCTGTTTTTAAATTGTTTTTAAACTGTGTTAGATTTTAGCCTGTTTTTGTAAGCCACTCCGAGCCCCAGGGGAGTGGTGGCATATAAGTTTGAATAATAAATAAATAAATAAATTCCATCGTTGGTGGAGTTCAGAATGCTCTTTGATTGTAGGTGAACTATAAATCCCAGCAACTACAACTCCCAAATGACAAAATCCCCCCAAACCCCACCAGTATTCAGATTTGGGCAAATGAAAATACATCATGCAGATCAGATATTTTCATTACAATTCATAACAGTAGCAAAATTACAGTTATGAAGTAGCAACGAACATGATGTTATGGTTGGGAATCACCACAACGTGAGGAACTGTATTAAGGGGTCACGGCATCAGGAAGGTTGAGAACCACTGAGGTAGACTTTATTTAGGGCCATGGAAGCAGCTTCTAACCAAGTTTCTAGCCAAGCTTTCAAATCATAGTGAGGACACTAATTTCAATAACCAAAGCCAGTTGTGGGTCAAAAGTATGGAAAGGCTGCATATGTGACCAACACACATATGTATAATTGTATATGCATGGATACATATCTGTGTATGTGTGTTGTATATACATACACACACCCTTTTGTATGCAGTCATTAGCCTTTCTTGGCACTCAACCAGGTGGAGGCAGTGTTTCTTCAAAGGAGAAGAAAGAGGGATTTCAAAGAGATTCAGGGCATGGAGCAAGACACTGACAAAGCTGGAAATAGAAGCCAGACATTCCTCTCTTATCAGTTCATCCTCCTAGTGATAATGAGATGGTCCACTCAGTAGACCGAGATGTTGCTTTACATTTTGCACACAATATATGATAGCACTTGAAAGCACATACATTTACACGTGCATATATAATGGGATGGACAACTTGTGACCCTCTAATGGACTGTAATTCCCATCAGTCTTTTCAGCATGATGGAATTGCAGTCCATCAATAGCAGAAAACTAATGCATAACACCCGTCTGGTACATGGACACCTTGTTTAACATACACATGGTAGTGATGGTAATCAACATTTTTATTATATATTCAAGAATTCAGTTTTGCATCTTGATGAACATGAGCTTCAATGGATAGGTTTGCATCACAGTCCTCTTGTAGGCCAAGTATATTATTTTGCTCTCTAAATCTAAGGAGCTAAATCCAGTCTCTCTGAATCAATGAGTGGGTAAACATTTATGTAAGTTCCTTTGATTCAGTGGTGTGTGCTATAATTGGAATAAAGATTTCCATTTACCCTTTCTTGTTTGTTGGTTTGTTTGATGAAGTGATCGCCAAATATTTGTAATGTATACAAATCTGTTTACTTATCAGCATTTATTTATTTATTTTAGTAAAATAATAATACAAATAATAATAAACTTTTATTTATACCCCGCCACCATCTCCCCGAAGGGACTCGGGGCGGCTAACATGATGCCAAGCCCAAGAATTACAATAAGGCAAAATAAAATACATACAACAGACAATAACATCAAATAAAATACTAAATAATAACAAAGTAATACAATAAAATAATAATAATATAATTACACAAATATAAAATGATGAAGGAATTAAACAAAGCAAGCTGGGCCAAATGTAAAGGATAAAATTATAAACCCCCTGGGTGAGATAGATAAATAACATGGTGTGTCTAGTGGAAGACTCGGGTGGGATAAACAATGGGGTTAATCTTCACTGAGGAATGAGATAAAGTATGTCTCACTCTATATCCAAGATATAGATAAAGTATGTCTCACCCTATATCCAAGGATCCCAGACAGTGTACAATAAAAATAGTTTTAAACAATTTAAAACAACTTGGCAAATTAAAACCAGACCATCTAATTTGTGTTCCATCAATGGGAGTAATACAAGGGGCAAGGACATCCATGCCTTGGAGGCTTGATTGGGGTAAACACTGACATGGCTTAATATTAAACCCTTAACAATATAAAATAGTGTACATGTGATGATTTGGATGAAATCATTTAGACCTCAAAGGGTTTAATATAAAGCCATGTCAGTGTTTATCCCAAGCAAGCCTCCAAGGCATGGCTGTCCTTGCCCCTTGTATTACTCCTGCTGATGGAGCACAAATGAAGAACTCCCCAGCAGATTTCATTCCTCAGGTGGACATATATTAGGGAGATGGCTTCCTGCAGATGTTGGGGTACCAAACGATTAAAATGTTAAAACCAGCATCTTGTTTGTACCAGAAGCAGCTTGTGCAATTCCTTCAAAATTGATGTGATATTACTACTATTTGGTGTTCCTGTCAGCAATCTAGCTGCTGACAGGAACACCAAATAGGAGTAATATTGTACTAAAGCAGCCCACATAAAATATATTGCAGTCATCCACTGGGAAATTGGTAGTACATGGATAGTAGACATGTAATTTCTTTCTTCCGTTTCCTCAGTTACTTTGGTACTTCAGGAGCCCATAATGGTAAAGGCCCTTCCTGTACAAAAACCCGCCCGACACGAAAGCAAGCAGGAGCCGATCTTGGCTCCTCCTCTGCTTTTTGGCATCACGGTTTAATCTTCTTTATTAATCCCCCAGTAAACAAAAAGAAAACCCTCATTCCCTGAAAACTACTCTCCTCTTCCATGAAGTCATCGCTCTTCCTTACCTGAAAGTGAGAAGCCTCCTTAAAATGCCTTGGAAAGAGTGTGTGTCTGCTGGCATGGTGCAGCCCAGGAGAGGAAGTTCATACGCTTGCCTGCAGCCAAGCGCCTCTCTTCTAGAGTATGAAACAAAGAACTTGCATCCTTGCCTTGGAAAGAGTGCATGTGGCATGCAGGCCCAGGAGAGGAAGAGTGTGCCTGTCTGCGGCTAAGCACCTCTCCTCTAGAGTAAGAAACAGAACATTCCTCCATGCCTTAGAAAGAGTGTATGTCGCGTGCAGCCCCGAGAAAGAAATACTCTCAAAACAGTTTAAATTAGAGTTACATTAAAAATGGCTGGCACCAGTGTTCCTTTAAGATGCATCGTGACAGCCATATAGTGCAAGTGGAGTTGGCCAGCATTCTGAATGGGTAACCTGTTTTAGTTCTCTTTCTTTTCTTACACTAAAGCACACCAGTGCATTTTTAGAAGTGTCTTAAAGGAGAGGAGGGTGGAGCCATTTTTACTTCTTTAAAAAGGGAGCTCCAGAGACGGGGAGCGATCACAGAGAAGGACCCCTCTCTCGTTCCCACCAACTGATCCTGTGACAGGGGTGGGACCGGGAAGAAGGCCTCCTCCATTGACCGCAATGCCCGGGATGGTCTGTATGGGGAGATACAATTAGACAAATAGCCTGGGTCCAAACTGGTTATGTTTCTCTTTATTCATCTTAATTTGCTTTTTATTGCTGTGTGTTCAGTATTAATATCAAGGCAATACAGAGAACATGATATAGTATGGGGTATAATATTCATTAGACCTATTTTAATAGTAATTCTCAAGCAACCAAAAGCTACCTTTATCGGGCATCTACCAATCCTCATGGGTGCTGGTTGACTGAGAGTCTACTGTATTTTTTACATTGGCATACAAACTGGAGTTTTTGTACGGTCACCTTGACCTGCAGGAGTGAGAAAAGATGTACTGAAATGTCTGAAATACAACCATCTAAAATCACCTTTGTTCTTTTTATCTCTCTCGTTTTCTCCCTGTTTTACTTTCTCTTTCTTTCATCTTCACCGAATAGAAGTTTAGTGATGTTACTAACTGAACCCATCCTTCAGGTAACTGAAGCTTAACAAACTATAGATCAGTGGCGCTCTGAGTTCCCTTAGTGTAGACAAGTTCTAAAGATGTCTAGGGGGACATTTAAGCAGTCTGGGTAGCTAGTAGTTCTGGCCTTCCAGATATTGAAGAAAAGCAATTACTTTTGTTATCAGGTATGCTGGCTAGTGCTCATGGGAATTACTGTCCAAAAACTTCTACTCTAATCAGAGGTCATACTATACATAGCTTGAGCTCCATAGAGAAAACGGATTCTGAGATTTATTGATAGCTGCTCTAGCCATAGCATTACAATATTTGGCCTGTACAAACAGTAGTGTCACTAGGTAGGTGTGAGAGGTGCAAACTGCACCTGATGACACCATCATAGGAAATAAGGACAAAATTACTCTCTAAAATTGTGTACATTTTTAATTAACAAATATGCCTGTAGTTGAATATAGGTACAAAAGCATTTTTCATAAGCCCAGCTTACATGTGCTTTATCAATGTATCTAAAAGGTTAAAACTCTATGTTGATTTACTTTTTGAACTTCCTAATGCACATTCACTCCAGTCACAGCTGTCATAATTACTCATTTATAGTGATGCTTCAAATGATGTGGCTTCACCTGCATGTACAACAAGCACACGTTGTTTTTGTTGCTGCGGGGTGTATTACAGTCACCGATTTTGTCAAATTTGTTGATATTTTAGCAGCAATATTGTGGTATGGTACCATGTGGGAGGAGGTTGATAGAGATGGCACCATGTCATCCCCATGACTAGGGTTCGTGGGAGACACAAACCCTAGTGATGCCAATGTATACAAGGGAGTTCCCTTCAGTCAACCTAGACTACAGTTATGTCTTTGTTCTTGGTTCTGTCTGTCATGAGACTATATTAGCCAGATTGTTTGTCCTGCACAACAAAAACGCCCCATAATTTTATAACAACAACAACACTTTATATGTATTCTGCCCTATCTCCCCGAGAGGATTCGGGGATACAGACACAGGCAAACATGCAATGCCTTGAAACAGTGAAACAGATACACAGATAAAAGTAAACGCTTCCCCTTCATCTCCGACCCCGGAGGTGGAGCTCATCTCTATTTCTAAGCTAAAGAGCCTGCGTTGTTCTCAGACACCTCCTGGTCATATGGCTAGCGTGACTACATGGAATGCCATTTACCTTCCCGCCGGGACAGTACCTATCTACTGACATTTGCATGTTTTCAAACTGCTAGGTTGGCAAAAACTGGAGCTAACACCGGGAGCTCACACCATCCCATGGATTCGAAGCACCAACCTTCTGGTCAGCAAGTTCAGCAGCTCAGCAGTTTAACCTGTTGCGCCACAAGCTTTCTTTTTAATGTTTATCTGTTTAAAACCCAAATATGGTAAATTTGAATAGAAATGTACCTAGCTGAAGTAGGCCTGGTGACCTATATAAAAGGGGAAACTGATAAGTGGAGAAAAGTTGAGTAACACAAGAAATGAGCATTTCCCCCTTTGATTGTGAGTTCTTGCATTTCAGGGATTCAATTTGATTATTCTTGTGGCGTCTTCTAACTCTATGATTCTATGATACCCTAAAATAAAGTTTCATCCAATGGTTCAGAAGTCTTTAGATGAGCCAAACATCTAAACTTTCTATTAGGTTTAGGATTCTTCATGACAAGTAAAAAGAAGTTCATGACAATATTCAGAAATCTAAGACTGGGGATAACCATCATAATGGCTGGTTGAACGTTAGAATTTACGAAGCAAAGCAAGTTGATTGTGGGAATCTGGAAGGCAAAGATGCACAAGACAGTCCAGGGTTGTGATGCACTTTTTCTCACATGTTTCCTCCCTTACAGTGTCAAAGATCTGCACCCAGTGTGAGATGGAGCACAAAGCAGATGGCATAATGGAGCAAATGTGTTCCAGTGACTTTGGTAAGCCATTAATGCAAAGCAGATTTGGGGTTCATGAGGTCCTCCAGATGTTGATAGACCAAAATGTCTGACATCAGTGCTTCCCAACCTTTGGTCCTCCAGGAGTTTTGGACACCAGCTCCCACAATTCCTAACAGATGCTAAACTGGCTGGGATTTCTGGGAATTGAAGTCCAAAGCACCAGAAGGCCCAAAAGTTGGGAACCACTGCTCTAAATTATTGGCTATGCTGGCTAGAACTACTAGGACTTGCAATCCAACAACATCTGAAGGTGCATGTCTTCTACTCCTAATTCAAAGGAACTATGAGATAGATAGATAGATAGATAGATAGATAGATAGATAGATAGATAGGAGTTGTTTGGAAATGTATCACCTGTTTGTTGCTCCCATTATATACAGTGGCAGAATAAAATGGCGTTCCTTATATGAAATGGCAAAATTAGGTTTCCCTTTTGAATTGTTGTGGGAGGGGGAGATCTGCGGATGGTGGAATCCATGGATACAGAAGGCCAACTAATCTATATATGAGGTACTTTATCAAAAATAGCCTTTGAGTCTTCTTTCCAGCCTAAAGGATATTTGCTGATAGATAATTTCTCAATTGCAAAACAGCTCACTGTCCCACTAGCTGGGACCAGTTAGTTTTATTCATCAGTCTTTTTCATCTGATTTTGGGATGCTTCTCATGTGGGATTTTTCCTCTATGAATGATCTATCCTGAGCCATCCTTCAAAGTCCACTTACATGGAAAATCTAAGGATGACTCAGATGGTAAACAGACACAACTGTAGTAGGCCACATGCTGCTCAATTCAAGAAAATCATTGCCAGCTGGAACTACCTCCATCGACCTACTAATTCACATTTCCCTGTATGACCACTACACCACCACCATCTGATGTGGCCAAAAGAAGGCTTGACCACATCTTGGTCCTGTTCCCTGTGCTTCGTAGAGCAAAGAGAAACCCTGAAATCCTACATCTAATATGGATACGCTCCCTAGTAAAGCTGTGATGGGTTTTATAAATAACCAATGACCCAAAGCTTAATAGATAGTGGTTTGGCCTTGTGGCAAAAATCAATCAGTCATGTATACAATAGCAATCAAAAGAAAGTCAAGGAAGATTAACTACATCGCTCCTCCATTCAGTCACAGGGAGAGGAAGCAAGCCAAGGATGCATCTATACTGTAGAATTAATGTAGATTGACACAAGTTTAATTGCCAAGACTCAATGGCATGGAATCTTGGGAGTTGTAGTTTGGTGAGGAACCACACTCTTTTGCAGGTGAAGCTAAAGACCTTGTAAAGCTACAACTCCCATGATACCATAGCATAGAGATTTGGCAATTACAGTGGTGTCAAACTATATGAATTGCAGTGCAGATGAACTCCAAGTTGTAAATAACTGCCCTATGACACTACCACTGCCAATTGTTTCTTTTGCTTTCTGTCTTTGTTAATAGGGCTAAACTCTCAAAATCAAATAAAACACTCCTACAGCTCCTGCCCTGTGAACCCATCTTGTTCTTCCTTCCTTTCAGCCTGTTCAAGTGCTACGTAAGCCACTAATACTACCCATTATTCATTTCTCCTCCACAGTGGTTAAGTTGCGCATCAAGGAAATCAAGAAGGAGAATGGTGAGAGACGACTAGTAGCTGCTCAGAAGAAGAAAAAGCTACTCAAAGTGGGACCATTGAAACGCAAGGATACCAAGAAGTTAGTGTTGCATATGAAGAATGCAGGTGCCTGCCCTTGCCCACAGCTTGATGACCTCAGTGGTAGCTTCCTAGTGATGGGTCGCAAGGTGGGTGGGAGGTTGCTGGTCTTGGCTATTTATCGCTGGGAGAAGAAGAACAAAGAGATGAAATTTGCTGTCAAATTCATGTTTTCCTACCCCTGTTCCATGCACTACCCCTTCTTCTATGGAGCTGATCCCCACTGAGCTCTGAGATCCTTCCTCACTCTTCTTCAGAATACTCTCTACACTTTCAGTCCCCTTCTTTATAAAAGTAGGTTTACACCAAATCATACACCTTGGGAATTGCAAGGATCCTTCCTTTCATAGTACATACTCCATTTAGTTCCAAATCTTTACAAGGGCTTCATATCCATCAGCAGAAACTCTCAACACTTCTTTACTGGAAAATAGGAAACATCTTACCAACTGGGTTGTTTTAGGTTTTTCAGGCTGTATGGCCATGTTCTAGAAGCATTCTCTCCTGACAGTTCGCCTGCATCTGTGGCAGGCATCCTCAGAGATTGTGAGGTCAGACTTCACAACCTCTGAGGATGCCTGCCACAGATGCAGGCCAAACATCAGGAGAGAATGCTTCTAAAGCATGGCCATACAGCCCGAAAAACCTACATCAACCCAGTGATTCTGGCTTTGAAAGCCTTTAACAATACTGTTACCAACGCTAAGCAGCAACTCATCCAGATATCTTCTTCCCAGTAATGACTTGTTAGCCTGCAGGCTAATGACATTTTAGCCTGCAGTAATGACTTGTTAGCCTTAAGACGAATATTTAAAGAAAACACCACCATTTTCTACCGAGAAAAATGTCTTAACATTCATGAACATTTGAGTTGAGCAATCCTGCTTTGTTAACGTTTGCAGCCTCTTGAACCTGCTAAGTATAGATGCCCAGTCCCATAACAGTGGCTTGCCCACCCTTGGTCTAGAATAGTGGTTCTCAACTTGTGGGTCCTCAGGTGTTTTGGTCTACAACTCCCAGAAATCCCAGTCAGTTTACCAGCCATTAGGATTTCTAGGAGTTGAAAGCCAAAACATCTGGTGACCCACAGATTGAGAACCATTGCTCTAGAGAATGTAAACTGCCAGATTCCAGCATTGTAATAGGAACCACAATATCCAATTGGCATTTTATTGGGCTGACAGACCCCAGTTGTAGCATTTCCTCCTTCCGACTCCTATCTGTCTACTCCACATGTTTCCAAGTCATGTTGAACAAAGGTGGGCAGAAAGTAGATCCTAATCTGCTGATATATGTCTGGGTGATTTGCAGTAGATTGGCGAGAGTTTCTAACTCTCAATTGTTTAGCAACAACAATGACAAAATGTCTTTTCCCCACCTAAATAAGGCATTGAAACAAAGATAGCCATTGATAATCAGTGGTAGATTACATGAGGCCAGATGAAAAATAATATTTTCAGTGATAAATATATAACATTTGCATCTCACTTGAGTTTCTGGGGAGAAAGTTCCCCACAAATTAGATCCTAAAGGCTTAAAATATGCCCATTCCTGACATAATATGTAAAGTGCAGGTTGGGCAGTTCCTATCTTACATGACTTTGTTGGAAGGGAAACAAATAATAATAATAATAATAATAATAATAACAACAACAACAACAACACTTTATTTATATTCCGCCCTTCTCCACGAAGGGCCTCAGAGCGGATTACAGTATATATAAAGCAGACACAGGCAAACATTCAATGCCTTAGTTACAATCATATACAATGAGACACAAAAACACAGACAAAGGCAAGAGCTTCTCCTTTCATTTCTGGCTTTGGAGACAGTGCTCATCTCTGGCTCTGGGGAGATGCTCTTCTCCATTTTTAAGCTGAGGAGCCTGTCTGCATTGTCAACTCCTGGTTGTGTGGCTGGCATGATTGCTTGGAGCATCATTTTGCTGGCTGAAGCAGTACCTATTTATCTACTCACATTTGCATGTTTTCAAACTGCTAGGTTGGCAGGAACTAGGACTAACAACAGGAGCTCACTCTGTCCCTTGGATTTAAACTGCCAACCTTTAGGTCAGCAGTTCAGCAGCCCAAGGGTTTAACCCATTGCACCACCTCAATTAACACTAACAATCTCAGATTCTCACTTCTTTTTGCTATTGATCCTTATCGTCAGCCTCCCACTATCATTATCGCTGGGTTGATTTTTGCAAGCACCTTTCAAGCAGTGTAGGTAAAATAAAACAAGATGTGAGGTTGCCCCTCAGGACTGCTCCCGAGGCAAACACTCATGCAGGTGCATCCATCGTGCCTCCCAGCCAGAGACCAGAATAGCCCATGGCCATAATTCTTAATTGTTAATTGGAGAGGGTTTTCAGTAGCCACTTAACTTCACTAGATGATTTAACTGAAATGGGCCTATTAGTTCTTTTGTTAATTGCATTTCCCCCTTTCCAGCCCTCATCTCCTCATTTACTAAGTTACACTTGCTGTATGACTACATCAAATGTATGAGCAGAGCCAGACTACAAGAATAACTCTGCCCTTGTGTGTGTAGCAGTGAGGGTGCCAAACCACCAACTGGGCCTGCTGGGTATCTGTATCCACCACGCAGGATGCCAGACCACCAACTGAGCCCAGTGGATGGCAAACAGTGTGTGTATGTGTCTTCTGCGGACCCTTCCATCTGGCATATTTCCAGGTCTCTGAGTGCTGGGATCAGCTGGCACACAATCTTGGAATTAATATTTATAGAATCAGCACTGCCAATGATAGAGCGGATGGGGGCAGGGAAACTGCCCAACACAAAGCAAGCTGTGAGGATTGATCCTGACTTTGCACAGGAACTAAATTTTGCTGGAGGAAACAAGGAGGTTGGCTTGGGGAGGGGGGTCTTCAAAAACATCTCTGTCACTCATTAATCCATGACTTTCAGATGTTCTGTTTTCATTACCTGGCACCATAAACTGTACAGAATGTATCGTTGCAGCCAGAGACTAGAATTCCTGGTCCTTGGCTGCAATTGCATTTCATGACTCAGTTTCCCTTGCATAATACTAAGCTCCAGTTCTTTCAAACTACATCCACTTAAGCAGAGTGAATTTATAAGCATAGGTGCAAAGATGATCATTTATCACAAGATAGGATCTGAAAAGAAGGGGGTAAATCTTGAGATTCCTTCCAGAGTGCCTCTTTCTTAAACAGAAAGCACACACTTAAGAACAGCTTCTCCGATTCTACTTCCCCTGAAATGTTCCCCATAGCTCAAATATACTTTATCCTCCAGATTTTACTTTTTTTCCTTTCCTGTCAAGCACTGAGTCAAAGTTTGATCCTCTTTTTTTAATATTTATACAAGCCAAGCATAAACACTGACTAAAACTTGATGGAAAACAACTCTTAAGGATATTCCCATGGCTTCAATGGTGCTAAAGGAAGTCATACCCCATCTAACGCCTATGGCTTCTCTATCAGTCAGTTCACGTTTACTAATCTCACCCAGTCTTACTAAGATCAGTTGCTTATTTGTTCTACTGGATTTCATCAAGATCTATAATCTGTTAAGGTGTTCTTAATGAATATTAGTTTCTGAATCTTCAAGCTCGATTACCCCAGATGTACAAGGGTTATCTGGAAAATAAGGTTACAAGATTTTTTTTAAAATACCAAGAATGAATATATTTTAATAAGACTTACATGGATTGTAGCATAGGTATTACATTATCTTTCCACATAATCACGATTCAGTTCAATACATTTTGTCATCCGTGGGGCGGGTTTTTGATGCCTGTGTCATAGAAGTTTCCCTCCGCCTTTTTCAACCAGTTCGCCACTTCAATTTTCACCTCGGCGTCACTAGAAAAGTGTTTTCCACCAAGGTATTCCTTTAATTTAGTGAACAGATGATAGTCACTAGGTGCGAGATCGGGGCTGTGAGAGAAGTGGCTTAAAACATCCCAACCAAATGAAGTTAACAACTCTTGTGTTGCATGAATGGTGTGCGGACGCACATTGTTATGAAGGAGACAGACTCCCGCTGTCAGCATCCCACGATGTTTGTTTTGGATAGCGCTGCGAAGTTTCTTAATGATCTCACAATATATTCCATGCCCATTTTGTCACATACTGTCTTAACATTACATTCTCTCCATAAACTGAAACTATTTCGTGATGAATCGCAGCAGGGGTCATGCCCTTAGCATTTAGATGGCATATTACAATGCAAGCTTTGCACATGAAGGGAAATGGAATAAGGACACTCATCTCTAACCTTCATCATAATGTGAGTTGATGAGCTACTGACGACTGGCACTGCTAATTCACTTCCACTGGCTTCCTGCTATATGGCAGTGATACCAACTTCCCCCGCAAAAGCTACATGCCTTGTAACCTTACTTTCTGGATAACCCTCGTATCTTGCCATGGGCATAATCTAAATATGATTGCTATTTTTTAAAAAACAAAGAAATCTGAAGGTCATTAAGAGACAAACCATACATTCCCACCAAAGACTCACCATTAGCACAACACAGACATGTGTGTAATACTATCCTGGTATCTTTCCCATCCATAATCCACAACATCCAATATAGATGGACTTTTAACCTATTTAAGAATTTTTTTCTCCTATGCCTCACAGATTCATTCTAAAATATCACAAGCATGTTTTTTCTTCTGCATGAAAGCTCCAGACATACGAACTCTGCCCCCATGAGGCCACAGTTACACATTTCCTGTAGATTTCAGCTCAGGCACTTTTCTCCCATGCTAGTTTTCCCTGTTATCTTGCGAACATCCTTTTAAAATTACTTGTACCCTAGAACTCAATTCTATAAACCAAATCCCTTTTGCTTTTTCAGCAAGGCGAATTACACATGAACCAGGATTCATAACTTCAAGCCTGACCAACCAGTGAAGGTGCATAGTATATTCAGAGGTTGAGAAAGTTACTCATTTGGATCAAAACACTCCTAGTAGTAATGCTGATTGAGGACTTCTAGGAACTGTAGTCCAAAAAATATTTTTTTCCAGGACCAACACAATTTGTACATTTCAGTTTATACTACCTGCTCACCATTTTTGTTCTCATATTCCAACTGCACCTGGCAACATCCAACCCATCACTGCTCGGCTTCATGAAAACACATAGAAGCCCTTCTGTGTCTTGTAGTGAGGGCATTTCATACTTCCATGCCTCAAACCACAGAAATGGATTAACTGCCTGTTTGCTTTTGCCCAGTCGTGTTGTGCTGCTCAGCTGGAAACAGGTATAGGGGGAAAATGCCTACCTTGTCACAGTGCTCTCAGATCGCCATAAACATGGTGACTCATGGGACTCATGCTCAGTGCCCAGTAACCTAAAACAAGCAGTGCCTTCTTAACTGTGCAGAATGTTCCTAGTTTTTAATAAAATATCAAACTAGGACTGTGATCTATTTCAGTTTATTTTCAGACATTGAAAATTAATTTAAGAAATGAGCATTCATCTGCTCTATGTCCAATATCCACCCTAATAAACAATCCTATAACCCTGGTACTGTTCCCTGTTTATCCCCATTTCAATAGTGGTGTATTTCTTCAAAACTGCTAATCAGGTGTCTTTCCTTGCCCCATTCCTTGTTTTACTCATTGTTGCTGTTGTTTGACTTCATTTCTGACTAAAGTAAACCCATCATTGGATTTCTTGTCAAGATTTGTTCAGGGGTTTGCCTTTGTCTTCCTCTGAGGCTGAGAGAGACTGACTTGCTCAAGGTCACCCAGGAGGGGACTTGACCCCTGGTCTCTCAGTGTCCTAGTCCAATACTTAAGATACTACAACTCACAGGCACATCAACTTGGGAATGGATGCATGATATTGTTTTACATGAAGAAATTTCAGGTTCAGTGCCTGCCATCTGTAGGTGAAGCTGGGAAACATACTAGATGAACCAATGGACTGATTTGGTATAAGCTTTGTATCTTCCTTAAATTTTGCCAGCTCCCATTCTCGGTGTTCTTAACTACCACAGCTTCTTCCATACTATGAAAGTAAAGTACTAATGTAACATCTGCATGATAACACCCACTTGATATGCAACCAAGCATATTTACCCTGACCTATTGCTACAGATGGAGTTGGGGGAAGAGGCACAGGATCAGAATTGCTAGATCCTGGACCGCTGGAGAATCTGGGTCTCTTGGGAGTGAAAAAAGAAGCAATGCATTCTTAAATAAATGTTTATATTTCCACAGAAGGGAGCGCAGTTTTGTGTGTTGTTGTTTTGTTTTTTCTCGTGTCAGGAACTGCAAGTCACTTCTGGTGTGAGAGAATTGGCTGTCTGCAAGGATGTTGCTCAGGCGATGCCTGGGTGTTTTGATGTTTTACCATCTTTGTGAGAGGCTTTTTTCATGTCCCCGCAAGGTAGCTGGAGCTGACAGAGGGAGCTCATGCACACTCTCTCCAGATTTGACCCTCTGACCTATCCAGATTCGAACCTCTGACCTGCCAGCACAAAGTTTTAACCCAGGGGTCCTCAAACTAAGGCCCGAGGGCTGGATACGGCCTTCCGAGGTCATTTATTCAGCTCTCGCTCAGGGTCAACCTAAGTCTGAAACGACTTGAAAGCACACAACAACAACAACAACAACCCTATCTCATCAGGCAAAAGCAGGCCCACACTTCCCATTGAAATACTAATAAGTTTATATATTTGTTAAAATTGTTCTTCACTTGAATTATTGTATTGTTTTTAAGAGTTTTTTTCACTCCAAATATGTGTAGTGTGCATAGCAATTCATTCATGTTTTTTTCAAATTATAATCCAGCCCTCCAACAGTTTGAGGGACTGTGACTTGGGCCTGTTTAAAAAGTTTGAGGACCCCTGGTTTAACCCATTGTGCCACTGAGGGCTCCGTGTGTGTGTTGTAAATGCACCTTACTCCAGCGTACCCAGTGCCAGCTTTCAGCATCCCCAGAATATTACTGGAATTAAGACCCATTAAATTCAATAGGATTTACATCTAAGTAAATACAATATGTTTTTGATTGCACTGTTAATTAAATATTGATATTCTTTTGAATGCTTGGCTTGGGTCCAGACTTAACTTGCCTTTAGGTTCCATTAAAATCAAGGAAACTGTAACAAGCAACATTTCCCATTGCTGACAAGGGTAATCATACCATCATGTAGCATTATGAATACTGGTAACAGCAGAGTGGTACTGTAAATAATTTCTCTCATATTCCCCCAAGTCAGCTAAGCGTCTTCATTTAAGCTCAAATTATAAACATATATGCATACATGCATGTGTGTTGGTGTTTCAGAATCTGTATGGCTGAAATGTTTTGCAATCCAAATCCTCAGATTCCCCGCAGGGCCCTTCCAGACAGGCCCTATACCCAGCATCTGATCCCGGGTTTTCTGTTTATTTCAGATTATCTGGCAGTGTGGACTCATATAATCCGTTTAAAGCAGAAAAACTGGAATCAGATCCTGGGATATAGGGCCTGTCTGGAAGGGCCCTCATCCATTACTTCATGGGCCCTTCCAGACAGGCCCTATATCCTAGGATCTGATCCCAGGTTTTCTTAAATGAGTCCCCACTGTTAGATAATCTGGGATAAATAGAAAACCTGGGATCGGATCCTGGGATGTAGGGCCTGTCTGGAAGGGCCTTATGACGCATAAATTGGAATTAAAATGTTGAAGGAGGTGTACTATATTTGTCATGATAATTACCTTTCTTTTCAAAAAAAGATCTTACAATTTTTAATTTGGAAGCAACACCAGAATTGCAAGAAACAGAATGTACACCAATGCAGTTAGGTTTTAAGTAACAGTAGATTACAACATACACAAAGGAGAGAGAGTTCACCACCCAACCCAAGCTGCTCCTGCTATTATTAGTTGTCCCGCAGCAGTATTATGTCTCTCAAGCTTGGCCTGCAGAAAGCAGCGACCTGCAATCACAGTAGAATAAATGGTAGCAATAAAAGCTTTGGGCTACCCTTGTGGGAGGATCTGGCAAGAGCAGACAATCTATAGGAAACTGCTTATTGATCCATCCCTGGAGCAATGTTATGATGAGATGCATAATTCTGGAAGAAAATGGCCATTTGCTCTACCTGAAAATGTCACTGCACCAATGACACAGGAAATTATGAGAAAAAATTGTTGTCTTGTACAAAAGCTTGAGTAACATATCCATTGACTGCTACTTTGCCCCTCCATAGGCTGCTATCTTCAAGCAGCCTGTTCCTAGAGAGGGCTAATTAGCAAGCCAGAGGCTTTAATGAGATTACTTTGGGTATTGATTGAGCTCTGCTGCTATTTCAGTCTCCAGCTTGAACTATCCTTGGTTAGGAATAGCAACGGGTGCCACTGCCCATTGGCACAATCCAACAGCTTATAGCAGAGCTGGACTTCCGCTAAGCAGCAAGACTGAGGAGTCATCCGGATGAGAGGTCCTCACAAACCAGAGGGAAGGTTCAAATTAGCAATTCTTCTGTTTGCTTCAGGATACTGATAACAAGTGTAGCATGAGTCTTTTCATTTTTTAATATTTGCAACCACATGGAAAGGAACAGGGAGGAGGCACACAAAAAAACACTGTTTGACTTTCTGCATGACCAGATAATACATATCAGTGGTTCTCAACCTTCCTAATGCTGCGACCCCTTAATAGAGTTCCTCATGTTGTGGTGACTCCCCAACCATAACATTATGTTAGTTGCTACTTCATAACTAATTTTGCTACTGTTGTGAATTGCAATGAAAATATCAAATCTGCAGGATGTATTTTCACTCACTGGATCAAATTTAGCACAAATATCCTATATGCCCAAATTTGAATACTGGTGGGGTTGGGGGGATGATTTTGTCATCTGGGAGATGTAGTTGCCAGGATTTATAGTTAACCTACAATCAAAGAGCATTCTAAACTTCACCAATGATGGAATTAAACCAAACTTGGCACACAGAACTCCCATACCAAGAGAAAATACTGAAAGCGTTTGGTGGGCATTGACCTTGAGTTTTGGAGCTGTAGTTCACCTACATCCAGAGAGCACTGTGGACCCAAACAATGATGGATCTGGACCAAACTTGGCATGAATACTCAATATGCCCAAATGTGAACACTGGTAGAGTTTGGGGGAAATAGACCTTGACATCTGGAAGTTTTAGTTGCTGGGATTCATAGTTCATGTACAATCCGAATCCCAACAACAGAATTGAACCAAACTTGGCACACAGAACCCCCATGACCAACAGAAAATACTATGTTTTCTGATGGTCTTTGGCTACCCCCCAGGGGTCCTGACCCCCAGGTTGAGAAGTGATCATATATATGAACAGCGGTCACATGACTATCATTCACTTTCAGTATTCAATCACACAAAAATGGAAAAAAATGTTCCAAAATACTTGAATCCATGATGCGTCCAAGAAAATCCAACTGTTTGAATTGCCAGTAGTTCTAAAACCTGAAGACTTGCTGTAAGCACCAGAAAAGATCCAACAGAGATGAGATTCAAAGCACATGCATCATTATGTGGATTTTAGCTAGCAAAGTAGAGTTGTTCTTTCTTTCTTCAGTTCCTTTCTCCTCATTTACTGTACCCACGAGCTTGTGACGGAATCGTAACCTTTCCCCAAGAATGATTCTAAGCCGCATGGCCGTGCTCATTTTCCAGAGATGGCTTGCTTTATACGGGGATCCAAATCATTAGTGACATTTCAATCCAAGATTCAAACACAACCAAGAAGTGGCACAATATTAATGGATGTGCAGTGCTCTTTTTCCTGGTTAGACTGAGGAAGTGTTTTTAATTTACGGTTGAGACTAGAGAGCACTCGCTCCCTTGAGGGAAAAGAGTCAACACCAGAGTTCAATGTTCAAAACCACTCAAAAGAGAATGTGGTCTTAACCTTCCTTTATGAACCATTTTAAAACACTCTTGTACCTGTAAAGTCTCCCCCGGTTCCCCTCTCCTTCATATAGTTCCTGTATTATGCCTCACACTGACTATTCATGAAGTAACAGAATCCACAACAAGGAACTCTGTTAATCATTATGACCTGGCTCAATTTGAAAAGAAATGCTACAAGTATTTGAGTTCTCCTTGATCAAAAAATTATCAAGGCCTATCAGGTACTCCATGGAGCCCCCCTGTGGCGCAATGGGCTAAACGCTTGTGCCAACAGGACTGCTGACCAACAGGTCAGTGGTTTGAATCCGGAGAGTGGGTTGAGCTCCCTCTGTCAGCTGCAGCTCCCCATGCAGGTACACGAGAGAAGCCTCCCACAAGGATGGTAAAACATCAAACATCTGGGCATCCCCTGGGCAACGTCATTGCAGACAGTCAATTCTCTCATACCAAAAGCAACTTGCAGTTTCTCAAGTCACTGCTGACCCAAAGAAATGGTACTCCACAATTTGTGAGGCAAATAAAAACACTCTAAACAAATTTATATTGAATCTAAAAGGAGCCCTTGTTTAACAAAATTGTAAGACTCTCCCATTGTGTGTAATCTTTGATGTGCATCTAAAGCAAGAGTCATAGCCATCTTGAAACCAGGCAAAGACCGTAATGATCCAAAAAGCTACAAATGTAATCTCTTTGGTGTGCCATCTTTACAAAGTTCTGGAAAGACTTATGTTGCATAGAATTATGGAAAAAATAGATCCTTGTATGATTTCAGAGCAAGCTGGCTTCAGGAAAGACAAAAGCTGCACATCACAAGTGCTGAACCTGACTTAGCACATAGAAGATGGTTTTGAAAGGCAGCAGATTACAGGAGCTGTCTTCATAGATCTGTCAGTAGCTTATGACACTGTAAACCTATAATATCACAAAGGACTACCACCTCGCCTGTTTCATAGGAAATCTGCTACAAAACAGAAGTTTTTTTTGTTGAGTTCCAATGTCAGAGAAGCAGATGGCAAAACAAGCCTGTCTCAGGGGAGTGTGCTTGCTCCATCAATGTTTAACATATACAGAAATGAACAGCCACTGCCAGAAAGGAGTTTCATCTATGCTGACGATTGCACCATCACCACTCAAGCAGGGAGCTTCGAGCCCTGCCTATTACAGGGAAAACCAGCTGATTCCTAATCCATCTAAAACACAGACATGTGCTTTTCATCTTAAGAACAAATATCTTGAGCTCTGAGGATTACCTAGGAAGGAATCCCACTGGAGCATTGCAGCACACCAAAGTACCTGGGCGTCAACCTGGACCATGCTCTGACCTACAAGAAGCACTGCTTGAATATCAAGCAAAAAGTGGGTGCTAGAAACAATATACAAAAGCTGGCTGCCACAACCTGGGGATCACAGCCAAACACAGTGAAGACATCTTCCCTTGCGCTTTGCTACTCTGCTGCTGAGTACGCATGGCCATTGTGAAAACTTCTCACTACGCTAAAAAAGTGGATGTGGCTCTTAATAAGACATTTTGCATTATCACAGGATGTCTATGAATTACACCACTGGATAAATTATACTGTTTAGCCGGCATTGCACCACCAGACATCCGCCGGGAAGTAGAAGCCAATAACAAAAGGACCAAGGCAGTGACATCTTCAGCCCATCCCGTCGGATATCAGCCAGCATGCCAATACCTTAAATGAAAAAATAGTTTTTTAAGATCTACACAGATACACAGGAACACCTCAGCAAATGAGAGTCCAAAAGTGGCAGACTAAAACCCGGAACCTCAAATTATGGCTGATACCAAATGAGAGACTCCCCCCTGGGCACACAGAAGACTGGACATCTTGGAAAGTGCTGAACAGACTGTGCTCTGGTACCACAAGATGCAAAGCCAACTTTAAGAAATGGGGCCATGACATGCGACTGTGGAGGAGAGCAAACCACAGACCACCTAATACAATGCAACCTGAGCCCTGCCACATGCACAATGGAGGTCCTCCTTATAGCAACACCAGAGGCACTCCAAGTGGCCACCTACTGGTCAAAGGACACTTAGTAGAATGCCAAATTTTTACGCTTTGTGTTTTTTTAAATACCCCTGGTTTGCTCCTGATATGATAAATAAAATCTAAAAGCTAGCTTACTAGAGTTTAGTCCATATAGGTATATAGAGCCCCATAAGACCACTGGGTTAGGACTGGGGGTAGGGAGCAAAAGTCCAAGGCTGCAAACTGCAGAATGAGGAAGGACCTCAAATGCAGCTTGGCTAGCATAATACATTTTGAAAGAAATGAAGTAATTTATATTGTCCTCTGAAGTTGCTCCCACCCACCCTCCATAGACGATTCATTCAAATTATAAAACTGCACCACTGCCAAAACCATTAGCCTCCCCCATTCCCTTTCTGCACATCAAAAATCGAGTTGCAGTTTTCCTATTAGCCTCCTTTAAAGATTCAATTAGTTCTCATCTTATCACCACAATGCACATGTAATGTTTCATACTCTAGAACAAAAGCACATGATATTTAGTAAGCAAAAGCAAGAGGAACGTGGCTACGAAAAACCCAGTCGCCTTAGGTGGTCTTCACTCATCTCACTTGAAAGTCTTCATGTCTTTTTCAGAGCAGCAAAACACACCAGTCAGCCCTTTTAAAGGCCAACTCTCTTTTTTGTAGGATGAGTTTTAAAATGTTTATGCAAGGGAAATATGAAAGGGAGTCTATTCACCTTTATGAATGTACAAAACACTGGAAGTATTACAAGAAGGATTACTTCTAGGACTCAAAATAACTCAGTTGCTGTAGTCATTTTTTTAATGGCAGGAAGAAAGTAAAAAGGAAGTTATAACCAGACTTTTAAAATCTTAGTTTTCTTGACACTTAACATTTATACAGATTATTCTAATAGAATTAACATCCCTGTGAATAACTGTGTATAGTCCCATAATGTGAATTAGTCGAGTCTACCATTTCATTTCTGGCACACCTTTCAGAAGCGATAAAACGGATGTGCTTATCCACCCAATTTGGTTGCATTATATAAAACATGGCGATCCCCTTTATGTATCAGTCAAAATGCATAGAAGCATTTACCATTATTTGGTGTAGTCCACCTTTCATGTCATGTGAACAAGCAGCCCCATCACATCTTGTATGGCCAGAGGTTGGACTAGATGGCCCTTGGAGGACTCTTCCAACTCTTTGATTCTATTAACTTGATTTCCTTCCATATTCTGTGCAAACACATACTTCCTTCTGTTTTCCTGAACCCAATTTCAATTTATTATTGTATATACCCGCCTTTGTGTTCCTGCTTCACCCAATCCCTCCCCTCAACTCTTGCCTCAACAACCCTTCAGTCCTGATGAGGTGAGAAATGCATCACCATACACTCCTTGGACATCTACCAATTATAATGTCACTATATCTGCCTACTACATGGAGTGTTGGCAGTAGTTCTGAGGGCACTTTCCCCCATGTCTTCTCTGCAACTCACGTGCACTATAGTCCATTTGCTCTACATTTTTGTTTTGCAGAGGTCTCCCTATCCTCAATGTACCAATTGCCATAGAACAGCTACTCTGTGCATTCTCTTATGTAGTGAAACCAGGTCTTGTATGGATGAAACATCAAGACTTATTGATTAGTCACAACATCATCTCCTATCAGCTAAGGCTCCCCTGCTCTCCCTGAACTCAACAGCAAGACTCCCAGGAGCAGGACAGGTTTTTCTCTACCACAATGTAACATTTTTTGATGGATGTATATCTACATTTAGATATGGATCAATTTAGCCGCTTGCATTTTTGGACTCTTCTTAGGGATACAGCTAAGGGGACTCTCACTTCAAAATGTAATTGTGTCAGTGTTCCGATCCCCTTTCTTGCATTTGAGTTAATATCATTCCATCTCATAGCAGCATATTTGAGGTTCTTCTCCAACAGTCTTAACCAGAGAATGCAGAAATTACTTTTTTGGAATTAACGCTCCAGGAATTCCCTAGTTAGCACAATTAGTGACCATCGTGGCTGGAAGAACCTTGGAAATGTAAACCTCAAAAGTATATTTACAATGCTATAGTCTTTATGCATAGATAGGCCCCTTCATCCTATTCCCATACACCACGTCACAAACTAATTGTGCTCCATTCTCCCAGGTCACTATTTATTGAAAGAGTTTACTCTACTAAGAAGGTAGCAACAGTCCAAAAATGTCCCAGTCCTGTAGAAGGAATCCACCACTTCCTGTCAAACTCTGAAATTAAAATCACTTCCGGATGCCTACAGTAGACCCTGTGTCCACAAATACTGCAGGGACAAAGCAGACAAGGCTCCCAGTTCCCACACAGGGCGGACTGAAGAGCCCTAGCTAGCAACTATCTAGAAAGCAATATCTAAGGCATGAATATACAGAGGGGAGCAATAGTGCTGTCCACACCTGATACTGGGGAGAAAATGCAGGTCCAGCTATGCAATTCTCTCATCCCAGGTTGGACAACCAAATTTCATGTTCTTAGTGTGCAAGAGCCTGCTCTTGACAGAACCAGCTATAGTTCCTGACTGAAGGAAGAACCAGCTTCCACTTTGAAACCAAAAACAGAACTGACATTTCACTTAGCAGCAAAACAGCCACCCTGATGCCAGGCAGTCCTGAAACCAAAAGTGCCCCCAACAAAAGAGGATGGGTCAACTTCTGGTGTGGATGACCAGACATTCAAGGCTCTAGGCAAGCAAAGAACTGTTTGCTCTGGAGCTAGGATGTATGCCAGGAGGGAGGGAAGCGTACAGTACTCGGTGCATAAAGAGCTTCCTACACAGTTAAATCATGACTGCAGGACAGCTCCATCGCGTCTCTCAACAGAAGAAGCGGGGTCACATAGCATACTCAAAAGGTACTATCCCCCGCCTGTTCCAAGGATAGGGAGGGGTAGAAGGACTCTGTCTCTGCTCCCCACAAAGATGGATATATAGTAAGCCTCCAAATTGCCTTCTCATTTGGTGAGCACTTGGTTACAATGTCCACATACGAAGACAGTCTCTCGCTGAGCATCAGGAGCTGTAACAGAAAGCATTGATTAGATAACCTGGGCACCTCCAAGGATGGTACATATTCCAACCCATGCAAGCACCTTATACCCTCATACATGTAACCTGAAACACAAAACCACTGTTCTGTCACACAAAAAAGCAGGTGTCAGAATTATAGAAGCCCCCAGGACAGAATATTCACATTATCAACCTCACTTGCCTTGCCCTCCCCACACCACAAACCCCACTTATTATCCCACGTTGCTCTCCCGCCTTACCTGTAGCACCCATACAGCTCTTGGGAACTTTGAAGGAACAACACCGGGAGCAAAAAATATTTCCGCAATTGCTGCAGCTCCGCTGAAGGGAGGAGACAGAAAAGAGAGTTCTAGGCATAAGAATCAAGAAATTTAGCCTATCCTAGGATATTCCTCAGATCCCAAGACAGTTCCTTTGGTGGCCAGGCTACCATTGTTCATCTGAATGTGCAACTAAACAGTGAGTCACACTGGCAACTGTTTCGTTTTGTTTTTAAGTTAAGCACAGCTGCCAGGCTCCTGAATGGGCTGACACTGTAGTGGATGCACCTTCCCCACCCAAATCACATACCATTCTCCAAGAGCAGGGAAAATTGTATAAATACTCAAAAGAGAGTGCCTGCATGTTTCTCCCTACCTAAAACAGTGGCAGGGGATACCGGAAAGGAAAAGAAAACCCAACTTCTAACTTACATGATGGTACTGATCTGATTTGGAAGTGCTAAGCTACTGCTAATGCATTTTTAAAAATTCAGTCATACTCAGGAATATCATATTGGAACTGCAGAAATGCAGTAGGAAGAACCCACATTCTGCAAACCTATGTGGGGCTAGGTATTTTTACTTATTTGGAGATCTGATCTGCATTATATCATCATTTTAGATTCATATAACACAATTCAATGCAATCAAACCATTATATGAGTCTACTCTGACTATATAATGCAGATTCAAACAGGATTATATGGCAGTGTAGAAGGGGCTACAGAAATATAGCTGAAGCCTATGATCCACAAGAAGAGGCGACCAGAAAATTACAAGTTAATGGGTCAGACAGACTCACCCTCTTCTTTAATACAGAAAACGTAGCTGAACAGTTTGCGCAGCTCCCTGTTTAAAAAAAAATCAGAAAGAATACATGTCACAATGCAGGAGTCTTTTTCCCTTTTGCAGCAATTTGTTATCTTTCTTCACACTTATCCCTCTGTCCCTTGATCACAATTCCTTTCACTCCAGCATCACTCTATGACAATGCTTCTTAAACTATGAGCCCCAACCACAAATGGGCTCTCTTAGTCTAAAGTTAGGGTCACAAAATATTTGGAAACAGTAAAGGGTTTCAGAACACCACCCATTTACACAAATTTGTTAGCAACAACATGCAGTGTTTACAGAAAATGTTTCAGCTGTACTCCACAAAAAGGAAAGGCAACCTGTTTAGCAAGCCTTGCACATGCCGATTTGTTATCAGTAAATGCTTGATTTTTATAGTAAAAATATATATATACCTGGGTTCAGATAAAACTTTATCAGGCAGAAAGGGGCCACAAGTGGAAAAGGTTTAAGAAGCCCTGATCTATGAGATAGTGTTCTCTGCTACCTCCACACAGGAGACCCACCCATGCGCCAGGGCAAGGTCTCTCTGCAGGAACCGGGAGACAAGCAGAGTTCTACAAGACAGCAAACATCCTGAATTAACATCCTGCCCCTCTTGAAAGATGCCAGTCTTCTGCTCTGCAGCTTGTGCCAGGAATAAAGAGCTGTGCCCACTGCATATAAACATGGTATTTGGCATTAGGTGGAATATTCCATCTCCTAAAAAATCTAAGGGCAAACTGGTTGAATAATAAGGGTTTAAGTGTTAAGACTTGGACTGGGGAGTGACCCAATACAACTCCCCACTCATCCTCTCTGGGTGGTCACCGTCTAGTCACTTTCACACAGGGCAGGACTACATGTTACCTTAGCAGGTGTGTGATAAAAAAATGTTTGCTTAAGTAATGGAAAAGGAGGGCGATTGTAGAAGAGAACCAGCAGGATGCTTACTCCCTTACTTCTAATGATGTTTCCTTATAAGCCGCCCCGAGTCCCCTAGGGGAGATGGTTGGCAGGGTATAAA
This sequence comes from Anolis sagrei, assembly GCF_037176765.1. NCBI lineage: Eukaryota > Metazoa > Chordata > Lepidosauria > Squamata > Anolidae > Anolis > Anolis sagrei. The sequence continues at coordinate 218,000,997 of NC_090023.1, read as the reverse complement.
AATAAAGTTGTTGTTGTTGTTATTATTATTATTATTATTATTCCTTGTAATGTTATAGAATAACAGTGTTTTTCTTCTTGACATAGATACTTGTAAAGCACCACACAGACACAGGATTGCATTTTTTAGCCAATCCATTTCCTTTCCCATTATTTCTACAAATCATTTTTGCCAGGTGTTAAAATGTATGGATCCTCAATAATAATAATCGTAATCATAATCATAGTTTTTTCTAGACTGCCCTCTCTCCCCAAAGGAACTTAGAGCAGCTTACACATACAAAAAGGCAAGCATTCAATGCCTCATGTGAGCACAAATGTATCAAAATAACACACAATAAAGCAACAGTAATAACTGTGAGCTTACGATGAAGAATTAGGCATTGTGATAAAAAAATAAAATAAAACAAAACAATCCAAGAAGACATAGTTAACTAAAACATAAGTAAACATTACAACAAATACCCAAAAATGAATTTAAAATAGTTACATTAAAATGGCTGCCACTGGTGTTCATTTAAAATGTAATGTGGCAGCCATATAGTACAAATGGGACTAGCCAGGTGCTTAAGGCTTTCACATGCTCTCTGTTGCTTCCAGTGTTTCTTGAACTTTTCAAGAGTCCTCATTGCCAAAAAGTGGCCAAATGGCAAATGAGAGGTCTTCCCCCCATCACAGCCACCACTATCCTGGCCTTGGAGGAAGTGGATAGGCAGTCCCAGTTCCACCATGCCTAGGCCCAGAAGCAAAGGCAAGTCCCTCCCTCCATCCCAACTGCCACTGCTCTGGCTTCAGAGAGGGAATCAACAGAGTCCCCTGAGCTTAATCCTCTCCCTCACTAGCATTCCCTTTTTCTTATGTTTTGTGTGTTATGTAGATTGTAAATTTGAGGACAAGGAACTTTCAAATTAACAATTTGTCAGTCGCCCAAGAGCCTTTGTAGCTGGAGAGCAGGGTATAAATAAATACTCTAAGTAATGTAAGGACAAAACCAACTTTACCCCACCAAGCAATTAACTGACTATAGAAGAAGGGCAGGAGAATATCAGGGGAAACACGAAGAAGAAAGAAAAGGAAAACCTCGTCGAAGACACCGGGAAGCCAGACCGAAAGAAAAATGAAACACGTGATCTTTGTTTTGTAATTTTTTTAATACACTTTCCTTTCTTCTCTTTACACATCTGTCCCACCCTCTCCCCTTCTTTTCCCTCCCCACATTCAGTCCTTTTTCATATTCTCCCTCTTTCTTTCTCTCTGTTTTGCTACTTTTGTTTGCTCCCTTTTTAATAGTATGTGTTTTAATAAGATGTATCATGGAAACTTTAATATATATATATATATATATATATATATATATATACACACACACACACACACACACACACACTACATAAAGGTTGACTGTACCTGTCCAGTTAACTATAAATAATCTATTTTGGGTGAGCACACCATTTACAGGGCATTATAACCTTTCTTCACAATCACATATGACTTTCTAAGATCATTTCAGGTTCTGAAAAAAAATACCCATTCTCCCCCACTGCCCATTCCTGAACCATACTATCCTGCTTTGGTTCAAGCAATCGCCATTCCACAGCACGCTCCCCTCTTCAGCCCTTGCCATCCTACCTCCGAGGCCAGCACTGAGGTTGTTACTCGGGTAGCGCTTCCGCAGACGCTCCTTCAGCTGTGTCACCCTCCTACGGATTGCTTCATTCTTGCTCATTAAGGGGTTTTCAGGAAGGCCCAGCTCGAACTCTGCAGAGCACTGGGAGATGTCATCATCCTCCTGGGGAGATGGAGAGAAGAGCTTGTCAAGAAGAAGGAAATGCACATCTTGTTTGTTTTATGTCCTACAGTATTATTATTATTATTTTATTTTTGTACACCACCTCCATCTCCACGAAGGGACTCGGGGCAGCTTACATGGGGACAAGCCCAAGCAAACACAGTTAAAATTTAACACATTGAAATGCTTAACAACATAAAACAGAGTAAAACAACAACATTATAACAAAATATAAAAGCAAGCATCAAACCAACAACCAATGAGCCTGTGATAATGATCAATTTCTGGGAACGAGAGGGTGGACTGGTGCAAAAACAATTATGAAGATAGGGCTGATGGATAAAGTTCATAACTCATATGGCAATAGTAGAGCTAGAGGGCAATGTAAACTACAGCATTATAACTTTGGGTACAGAACACTTTACAGTAGTAAAGTGTGAGGGCAAGATTTTGGATCCTAGCTGGGGCCAAACTATCTAGGGCAGGGGTCCACAAACTTTTTAAACAGAGGGCCAGGTCACAGTCCCTCAAACTGTTGGCAGGCCAGATTATAATTAAAAAAATATATGAATGAATTCCTATGCACACTGCACATATCTTATTTATAGTGCAAAAACATTTAAAAACAATACAATAATTAAAATTAAGAACAATTTTAACAAATATAAACTTATTAGTATTGCAATGGAAAGTGTGTGCTGTTGAGATAGGATTGTTGTTGTTGGTTCTCAACCTGTGGGTCCCCAGGTGTTTTGGCCCACAACTCCCAGAAAGTTTGCCAGCTGTTAGGATTTCTGGGAGTTGAAGGCAAAAACATATTGCATCCCACAGGTTGAGAACCACTGCTCTAGAGAACTGCTTCTTAAAACTGTGGGCCCTGACCCTAATGGGGTCTCCTCAGCTCAATGTTGGGGTCATGAAGAATATGGCAACTGTAAAAAGCTTCTGAACCCCACCTATTTACACCATTCAGCTAACAACAACTTGCAGTGTTTACAATGGACTTTGCAGAAAATGCTTCAACTGTACTTCACAAAAAAGAAAATCAACCTGTTTAGCAAGGTTTGGCAAATGCTGATTTGGTTCCGACCCAGCCTACCTATCCGAACACATCTCTTCCTACGAACCCTCCAGGAAGTTAAGATCATCTGAGGAGGCCCTGCTCTCGATCCTGTCTGCTTCGCAAGCACGCTTGGCGGGGACGAGGGACAGGGCCTTCTCTGTGGTGGCCCCTCGGCTGTGGAACTCCCTGCCTAGGGATATTAGATCAGCCCCCTCCCTCCTGACCTTTTGGAAGAGAGTAAAAACCTGACTCTTCGAGCAAGCATTCGGAACCCCGGAACAGATAGTCAAGCTTGAGATGGAGAATGACCCAGGTACGGCCAAGACGATGAAACGGACAAGGATTGGAATGAGAGGATATAGCTCTTTTTAAATTGTTATTACACTGTCTTTTTTGTTTAAATGCACTTAATTTTCTTTGCTTTTGAATGTATGTATTGATGGCATCGAATTGTGCCGATATGTAGACCGCCTGCGGGCTGATATGGGCGGGATATAAATGATGTAAATAAATAAATAAAATAAATTTATTATCAGTAAATGTTTAATTTTATTCCTCTTTTATATATTTGTGTATCTAGAGTCAGGTACACATTTCTCAGGCAGAAAGGAATAGTGAGTGGGAAAAGTTTCAGGAGCCCTAACCTGGGGTCATAATTCACAAACTCTAATCCTTCAGGACATCAACTCCCCGAAGCCTCTGCTGCGCCTTGGCAAATGATCAGAGCTTCTGAGAGTTGAAGTCCAAAACACTACCCTAGAGCAATACTACTCAAAGCAGTGGTCCATGAATGAGTTCACAAGGATAGTTTGCAGGAAAGAAAGGAAAAGCACTTTAAGGTCTACTGGGATACTAGATGTCATCAATCAGAAAACACAGCCCTAAAGAGAAATGAGAAATGCTGGAAAAGAGTAAAATTGAGAAGATGGGTGAGAAAAATGGGGCATGATCTAGGATAACACCGCAATATTGACTACGTTTCAAGTCAGCAACTTTTCACAAGCAAGAGGAACAGCCATTGGCTTAGAACAAGGTGATGTGGCTCTGACACTCACCATTACTACTAGCAGCTGGGTCTCCTACTCCCGCAGCAAAGAGAAAAGACAAGAGATGAAAGCCAGAAGACAGGAAGCAGAAAACCCTAGCTCAAAGCAACCACACCTTTCAGGATGCACTCTGAGAACACAGGGTTTAACCACTTATTTCTATCTCGTCCCTGCAAAGGGATATACTCAGCATAAAAGGCACAGACTCTTCCTTGTTGTCACTCACTGCCCTCATTGAAGAGAACCAAGGGCAGCCTCTCTAACCTGCTGACCGACCAGTATCACCTGACTCCAGCACAGCACAGACCCACCAGCCTCTCTGGGCACAGACCTCAATTGCATCTTTGAATTCATCATCAGGCTCTGCCTCCTCTGCTTCTTCCACACTGCCAGGGGTCAGATCCTATAAAGAAAGAAAATAATGCATATTACAGTCAACTCTCCACATTTGTGGGTTTAATTTTTGCAAAATTGATTATTTGTGGATTTGGTATACAGAATCACAAAGTTGAAATAGACCGCAAGGGACATCCAGTCCAACCCTGCCATACAGGAACAGATATAAAAAATTAAAGGACTTCCAGCAGACAGCCATTCAGCCTCTGTTTAAAAATCTCGAGAAAAGGAGAGAGCATGGACAAGCAATAAATAAAATGTTGAGCTGAACCGGATACTGTGTTTCTGATTAGCAACATGGAAAAACTGAAGGCAGATCTAAAGTATATGATAACCCATTGCCTAGGCTGCAACCCTTTAGTAGAAATTGGAAAATTCCTGTTTTTGGAAGACAACTCTTACAATTCTCCAGTGTCTTATTTATGAGGTTATTTTCCAAAATGCATCTATATGAGTATTTATATACATTTATATAGATTTATTGGAGCCCCCGGTGGTGCAGCAGGTTAAACTGCTGAACTTGCTGACCGATAGGTTGGTGGTTTGAATCCAGGGAGTGGGGTGAGCTCCCACTGTTGGGTCCAGCTTCTATAAACCTAGCAGTTCAAAACATGCAAATGTGTGTAGATCAATAGGTACCACTCCGGGGGGGGGGGGGGGGGAGGTAATTGCACTGGCCACATGACCTAGGAGGTGTCTACGAACAACACCGGCTCTTCAGTTTGAAATGGAGATGAGCACCATCCCCCAGAGTCTGACACGACTAGACTTAATGTCAAGGGGAATCCTTTACCTTTACCTTATATAGATTTATATAAATTTAAAAGTGACATGAAAATATACTATAAAGCAGCCTTCCTCAAGTTGGTGGTAGTCATGTTGGCCATGGATGATGGCAACTATAGTCCAACATCAATAGAGGGCACCAGCCTAAGGAAAGCAAGCTCAAAATATCAGTATGTAGGAAGCAGAAGAAACCACATCAAGCAGAAGTGAGGTGCAGTCTTATTTTCAGCAAAAGCCTGAGATATGTTTCCAAAAACACCCCATCTGCAAAACTACCAGCTAATACACTACAATGCAGGTCAAATTTGGAAACTAAGTCCTATGAAGAACGTCTTAGGGAGCTGAGCATGTTTAACTTGGACAGAAGGTGGCTGAGAGTGAACATAGTAGCCATTCTTAAATATTTGAAAGGATGTCACACTAAGGAGGAGGCAAACTTGTTTTCTGCTGCTCTGCACAATAGGACACAGGGGGGAAAAGATTCCACCTACATCTATGCTGCTTCAGAGCACAGCAGAATCTCCTTCTCTGGAGATTTTTAAGCAGAGGCTGGATGGCTAATGGTGGGGAGGGCTTTAATTATGTGTTCCGACATGTCAGGGGGTGGGACTGGATGGCTCATGGTCTCTTCCAACTATGATTCTAGGGTAAACTACATGTATTTGCCAAAGAAAAAACCTAAACATTTCAGGAACTTTTGTATAAAAAGTCTAATAGCTTGCAAATGAACCATATAGGCTCCTGTGCTGTCGCACCCAAGCTGCTTTAACTGTCTCTTTAGCATTAACATGTCTTAACTTTCTGTCAGCTTGGGGAATGCTGGATTGCCTTCCTGTTTGAGCAAGAAACCCCACCAAATCAATGTCCACGCTATTACTGTCACAAAATGGTAAGGATTTATTAACTGATCTTGGGTCTATCTCCACTCAGGCACTAACCTGATTTCCCCACAACAAAGTCCACATTTAAAATTTGAAGCTGCCAGTCGTGGAGATTTCTGAGGAGAATAACAGATGAGTTTTCCTCGGCTTGCTGTCTCTAGTATAGGGGCCTCTGAGGCACCCAATGCCCAAGGCATTAATTATTGTATATACTCGAGTATAAGCTGACGCGAATATAAACCGAGATACCAAATTTTACCACAAAAAAACTGGGAAAACGGATTGACTCGAGTATAAGCCGAGGGTGGGAAATGCAGCAGCTACGGGTAAATTTTAAAATAAAAATAGATACCAATAGGATTACACTCATTGAGGCATCCACAGGTTAAATGTTTTTGAATATTTACATAAAACTGTAATTTAAATCATGATTGTCCTACTCTGATTAAACCATTATTTTAAACTTCTTCAATGTAAATGTGCTTATGTATCCTTCCAATAATAGTAGAGTAAAATAAAAATTTAATAATAATAATACAGTAAAATGATAAATATAATAATAACAATAGAGTAAAACAATAAATGTAATAACAACAATAATAAAGGAAAATAATAAATATAATAATAAATAGAGTAAAACAATAAATGTAATAACAACAATAATAAAGGAAGATAATAAATGTAATAATAATAATTATAATAATAATAGAGTAAAATGATACATGTAATAATAACAATAAATAGAGTAAAAAAATTAATTTAATAAAACCAGTAATAATAACAGACTAAAATAATAAACAACCTTGACTCGAGTATAAGCTGAGGGGGATTTTTTGAGCCTAAATAAAGGGCTGAAAAACTAGGCTTAAACTCGAGTATCTACGGTAGTTATTAGTTATCTAATTATTGGTTTAGAAATTGACTTGACATGGCTTGTCCAAGCCTGGATCTCACTGGGACCAACTGCTGGCACATCTTGCTTCCAAGATTCCCTGGTGGTCTCTGAACTCCACCCTCATACAACTAACATTAAAGTGACTACTCTGAAACTGTGGGTGAGGAAGCCTGACAAAAGGAACTGGAACTTATACAGTTCTAGCACAGCTTCCTTTCTCCTTTGTCCCAATTTCCCTCTCTAAGCCTTACCTCAACGCTGGTGGGTGTTGGTGTCCGATCTGGAAGGACTCCAGTGCCCACGTCTCCAACATCCAGCTCTACTGGCTCTGGAGTCTTCACAGTCGACCTGAGGCCCAAGCGTTGCTCTACTGCTGATTTCAACTCTAGCATCACTGAAGAGAGAGAAAGGGCAATTGCTAAACAGCAATGGCTAGACAGCCTTGCAGACAAAATTTTCAGCAGTAAAAGAGTGGCATAGCAGTCAAGCTAGTCTCCAACCCGAACGCCCAGTAAGCATGAGCCATTATTCATATTTATTTATATTACAGCACATAAAATAACCTTGGCCTTCCGGATGTGCTGGACTACAAATCTCACCATTTCCAGTCAGCATGGTTGCTGGAGATGCTGGCTGGAGTTAGTAAGAACTATTATCCAATACAATGCCACAGCACATTACGCTTCATTTCCTTCTATGACCAAAATGGAAGGAAAACACTGAGAAGAGTTTCACAGTGAGAACTGGATGTATGATACTTTTTAGAATACACACACACACACACATCTATTCCACTTTCTTCACTGATGAAAAGGTAAGCCATACTCCTCACACTATTTATTTATTTATTTACAGTATTTATATTCCGCCCTTCTCACCCCACAGGGGACTCAGGGCGGATTACAATGTACACATACATGGCAAACATTCAATGCCATAGACACACAGCACATATAGACAGACAGTCAGAGGCTATTTAACATTTCAATTTTCTGGCCACCAGGGAAGCTGTCGCTTCACCATCCATCTGTGACACTGATGAAGTACTTTCTGCATTCCCCGCATACTTTTGCTGGAGATTTTTTATGGCCTCGTAAATGTGTTAAATTAGCCTCCCCACATATAGGTGGTACCTAAATTTCCTACTTGACAGATGTAACTGTCTGTCGGGTTGCAAAGGTCGACAACAAGCTACACAATTGGCCGGAAGCTCACTCCGACCCGGGCTGGCTTCGAACTCATGACCATGCGCCACAATCCCGGTGCTATAAAAATTAATTAAACTATAAAGTTTAAATCTTTGTGAAAATTAGCACTTTTTCCTTAAATATATTTTCTTTTCCGCTGTCACATTTTTGCTTCAAATGATGACCAAAAAAAGACAGGCAGAGACATTTGGTTAAGTATTAACACCAGGAGATTTTGCACGAGGAACTTCAAGAAGCCAATTCAGAGTGAAGATAAGAAACCATGCCTTCACCCAAATAGGTTTCAGAGAAAAAGCTGCACTTTGAACGGAATAATTCCTGTTTGTGGATCTCTCTCTCAATTAAAATTGTCATGTGATAAATGCACTTCATGGCATACCAAAATGTTCAGAAAGCACTCAGCTGAAATTGATTCTTGGAAGAAAAAAAAAATCTGTAACATAACGTTAGCCACATGCAATGAACTGCTTCTCCACTAGACCATCTTACAAAAGACATGACAAGCAGTAAATTACCAGAGTTTCGCCCAGTACAGTTTTACTGTATGGGTCTTGTGAACACACATGACTTTTTTCAAATACAAAATTCATCTCCTTATACAATAAAATTTACTATCAGCACCACAGAGCCATCCTCCATTTGAAATATAAGCCAGCAGCAGGGATGCCTAAACCTGGTTCCTTACCTCAAACTACCATCTAGTAGAGAAAGATTCTGACTCTGGCCACCTGCTCCAACCCAGTGCTTTCATCTTTCCCCCCAAATTACAAATTCATTTCCAAGGAGAGGGTGTTGCCTCTTACCTCGATAAAATGCGACATTGCCCAAGAAAAGGGCATTATTGAGAAGAACAAAGACCCAACACAAGGGCAGCAGGTAGAGGGCACAAGCGAAACCCATCAGCGTTCCATAAAACCTAGGAAGAGGAAGAGTAAAGGAAGACAGCAGATGGGGATGACACACCTTGACAGTAAGATGATTGGGGATATCTCAGAACTGTTTACATCCCCACATTCCTGTATGATGCATTTTGATATCACCATACACACACACAAAGATATTCTACCCAATACCCTGCCTGAGTTTGGACAAACCAATAGGTCTTTATGAGTCTGGACAGTGTGAACAACAGCCACTACAACTAAATACAGACAGCTTCTCGAGATCAGACAGAAAAGCAAATAAGTGAAGTGGCCTAGCTAGATCTGAACAGCAGAGAAGCTCTCAACCCCCAAAGAAGCAAGGCTTTGCTTAGCCTTTGCACTGACACAATGGGCAAAACTTCCATTAAGACCAAATAAAGCAGAAGTAGGTATCATTGTATCTCCAGAACTATTTGGTAGGTCCAATCGGCCCACAATTAGCCTCCAATATACCATATATACTCAAGTATAAGTCGACCCGAACATAAACCGAGGCACCTAATTTTACCACAAAAAAACTGGGAAAGCTGAGGGTGGAAAATGAAGCAGCTACAGGTATATTTTGAAATAAAAATAGATACCAATAAAATTATATTAATTGAGGCATCAGTAAGTTAAATGTTTTTGCATATTTACATAAAACTGTAATTTAAGATAAGACTGTTCAACTCTGATTAAACCATTACCTGTATTCTAATCTCTTCAATGTAAATGTGCTTCTAAACTCGATTCGTTTTTAGGGGGGGGTTGCGTTTTGTTATTTAAAAGAATTCCGAATTTTTTCTTTTAAAAAGTTCGATATTTACGAAATTTCGGAAATTACGAAACAATTTCGAAACAATAACGAATCGATTCGTTAATGGCGGGCGCGATTGCGCAATACGCTAAAAAAACCCTCCAAATGGGACAGGGGGAACTTCTGAAGCTTCCCTCTCCCTCTGTTGTTGACTGTTGGTGTGATAAATTTTTTTTTATCACTGATAAAACAAACAACGACTATAAGACTTGCAGCAGACACACGGAAATAATAACGAAATAATACCGAAACAATTTCAAAACAATTACGAAACGAATTGGAAAAATTCATTTCGTTTTTTAGTTGCTCCTGAATGGTTCAATATCGCTTCGTTATCAAAAAATAACGAATTAATAACGAATTACGAAATTAACGAACGAAACCGCCAAACCCTAGTGCTTACGTATCCTTCCAATAATAATAAAGAGAGTAAATAATAAATGTAATAACAGAAATAATTGAGTAAAATAATAAATGTAATAGAAATAATAGAATAAAATAATGTAAACATAATAATAATAATAATAATAATAAATAGAGTATAATAATGAATTTAATAAAATAATAACAATAATAGAGTAAAATAATAAATAACCTTGAATCGAGTATAAGATGAGCGTGTCTTTTTCAGCCTTAAAAAAGGGCTGAAAACTCGGCTTATCCTCAAATATATAATGGTACCTTCTTCCAGAAAGAAAATTTCATCCCAATATTGAAAACTCCAGGAACAATCATTCATATTCAAAACAATACACAGAACCTAACTTTGTCCTGTTTCTCCACCACCACCCACCCCAACTTCCAAAAAGTGAACTTTGGGTCACTAAGAGTTTTAGTTGGGGGGAGGTCTTAATTTAGTCCAGAAAGAACCCCCTCTAAGAGCTACAAGCAGGCTCCCAGAATTAAGTCTGTCATAACACAACACTCACTGTGATGAGAGAGAAGGGTTCTGCCAATAAAGGACACGATAGGCTGCCTCACAGCTCCCACATAACCGGCTCAGGAGGGCCTCTAAGTGCACCAAACTGAAGAGAAATGACAGAATCATTAAATATTTTCCTTCTCGCAGTACTCGTTTCCCCCACAGTCACTGCAATAACCTGATGCTTCAGAAATGGAAACCATTTGTCTACTTGTCTATTTTCAAGTGACCTATTGATTTACAGCAACCCTATGAATTTCATATAGGTTTTTAAAGGCAAGGAATACTCAAAAGGTAGCTTTGCCAATTCTGTCCTCTGAAATCTAACAGCACCTAGTATTCATTGGCAGCCTCCCATTCAAGTACTAACCAGGGCTGACTCTGCTTAGCTTCTAAGATCAGACAGGATCTGGTGGGTTTAGGGTATTTATAACTGCTTTAAAATGTATGCACCAATGTCATGTCCTACTTGTAAGTAGTTAATAGATGTTCTAAATCTGGAGAAATGATTACATTTAGTTGTGAATCAATATGTTCTAATAGCTTTGTCGAGCAGCAAGAACACAACTTTCTTTGGAAAAAAATAACTGTATAAATGGAAAAGATGATTAAAATCAATGATTTAAAGATGAGGTTTCTTGCTTGGTGATTGAAATCGATCCATGGTTTTAAAATGAGGATGCACACTTTTGAAAAGTGGGAAGCATAGCCATGCAAATGCTTAAACAATAAAAAGTCTTGTAGCACCTTCAGGATTAACAAATGTAATACTGCATGAACTGTATTAATGGACTGCAGCCTACCTCATCAGACACACTGTTATCCAGAATTTCAAGTATACATACAATTCACACCACTACTTTCTGTATTTAACAACAACAACAACTTTATTCTTGTATCCCGCCACCATCTCCCCAAAAGGACTCAGGGTGATATTTCGTCTTTCCTGACTTTGTTTAAAATCCCATTCCCAACCTTGTCACATACAGGATACGCCAAAATGAACTTTACAATGTAATTTCTATAAGGAATATATTTAAAGCATATCAACCCAATATAGAAAATAAAATTGTAAAAATAATTTTGGACAACCTGTAAATATAAATCCATATACACAACTACATACCCCAGACATTCTGGATAACACTTCATGTATCCAACAAAGTAGGCAATACATATTACAGTTCATGCTACAATTTGTTGCTGAAGGCTTTCATTGCCAGAATCACTGAGTTGCTGTGATTTTTCCAAGCTGTCTGGCCATGTTCCAGAAGCATTCTCTCCTGATGTTTCACCCACATCCATGGCAGGCATCCTCAGAAGTTGTGAGGTCTGTTGGAAACTACACAAGTGAGGTTTATATATCTGTGTGTCCAAGGCAGTAGAAAGAACTCTGTTTGAGGCAAGTGTGAATGATGCCGTTGGCTACATTGATTAGCTTTTAATGGCCTTGCAGCTTCAAAGCCTGGCTGATTGCTGCCTGGGGGAATCCTTTGTTTGGAGGTGTTAGCTGGCTCTTGTCTGGAATTCCCCTGCTTTTTGAGTATTACTCAAAAAAGATTTTTCAGATTTCTGGAATCCCTGTACTTTCCTATAGGTACATAATGAGATCTCTTGGAGATGGGACCCAAATCTAAATACGAAACTCATTTATGTGTTTTATACACCTAGCCTGAAAGTAATTTTATACATACTATTTTTAAAATAATTATTTGTGAATGAAATGATGTTTGGGTACATTGATCCATCATACAGCAATCACTAGCTCAGCCACTCATGTGGACAAATATTCAGAAATGAGAAAACTCTAATGTTGGCCTAGTCTACAAAGCTCCTATCAAACACCAACCCTCAAGCACTGCTGAAAGCCCACCAATTTTCACCATTTCTCTGCTCCCCAGCATACTTACAAGCCCTTCACTTCAGCCACAGCCTCATTTCGAGTGAGCTGAACCTTTCTCACATCCTCACGTCGCACACTGTGGTACCTCCGCCGTGCCAACTCTTCTTCGCTCAAGCGGATGCGACATGTTTCCTGAAGGTAGCCCAGCATGGCCGGCACCAAGATCAGTAGGACAAACAACCCATACCAAGCAGCTGGATTGGAAGATTGAAATGAAATAGAATGTGTTAGGTCATTGCACCGTTTGTAGAATTATCAGCCAGATTTCTCACCATTACCTCCTAATCAAGTTGTCAAATCAAAGCAGGCCTCTCTGCCTACCAGACCCACAATTGCCTCCCTTTTTCTCAACACATTCACTGACTAATCCCCATAACTGTCCATGCATGAAATCGTTCTCTATTCCCCAATGTTGGCTCCACTAACTCTTTACTTCCACCATGTTGGAAGAAAGTATGTTGCTCTCTTTAATCTCCAAAAAAGACATCCAACATATCTCACCTTCACTCAGTGTCAGCAGCAAAAGGTTGATCCCTAGGCAAGTTAGAAGGGAACAGAGAGGCATCTGCCAGCTGCAGAAAAAACATGAAGAAGTGCTGTAGTAATATATAGTGGACATGAGCTTAAGAGTGATGGAGAAAGAAGAGACAGGCCAACACTAAGGCCATGACAAGAAAACAAAGTAATGCCCTGTCAGCAAAAAAATGATTAGCAAATGGAGAAACCTAATGTATGAGGGGAAAAAAGCATATGCACTGCCATCTAGTCAGCCACAGGCTTTGTTCTTCTGGCCACTGAACAAGCCACAAATACGGTAGCAGTTCTTATTAAAGCTCAACCTCTTACAGAATTCCCTATATAACCTGCGTGCAAACTCTGGATACCAGGGATATGATATGATTTCTAAACTAATGAATACATCAGATAGACCTCCCTTCTTTCTTCTGCCCATCAGGATAAGTACATGGGTCCATGCTTCCTTTCCCTCAAGGACAACAGTAGCTAATACAAGCTCTTCATCTACCATAACACAACTGCAAAGGTAAAGTTGTTCAGAGAAGGGCACCTACCTGAGGAGGAACCACACACTCTCAGCAACATCTTGTATTGGTTCCAAATACAGCTCCAGCTGTTTATATGACACAACTAGGTTGAAGAGGTCCAAGGGAGGGGGCTTAGTGGGTGAAGGAGAAACTGGCTTGACATCAGATGCTGTGGGGCTGTCCAGCCCATTCCCAGTGGCTGTTCCGCCCTCACGCTCCAACACCTGCATACTGTAAACATGGAAGCAAAGAAAAATAATAACACAATTATTCCTAAATCCACATCATCCAAAGTAAACAGGTCAAAATACTCCGAGAGAGTATTTTGATCCGTGCATAACAACTGACTTCATGTGAACTGAGCAAGTCATGAAAAACAAAGATACAACAGGTTCTACCTTTGTTCAGGAGGTGCCAGAAGCAGCACCACAAAGTGTGTGTGTTGTGTTGATATAGTATAGGCCGCATATAAGTTATAGATTACATATACCATCTATACCAAATAAAAGAAAAAGGGTTTTTTTTAAAAAAAAACTTCCCTTCTCCATCAGAAAGAAAAAAGTTAACATTACTTCCTGCCTATCAACTACAAGATATTTCTATATAATCAATTAACCATCTTCTCGCTATTATATATCATATGACAAAGCTAACTGGAGGTCAACTGTGACCAGCAGTGCTGTGGAATTCGAAGAGGCACGAATGGAGAGCAAAAGGGAGAAATGTGACAAGAGGAAGGCATGTCAAGCCAACCCTGACTGGGACCGCCTTCCACCTGAAAACCAATGTCCTCACTGCGGAACAACACATGAATCAAGAACAAGTCTCCACAGCCACCTACATATCCACTGCCAAGACACTACACTTGGAGGGCATCATCCCTGGACTACAAGGGATCACCTATGCAAGTAATGACAAAGTATTATTCTCCATGTGTCCCAAAGACTTCAAGGCAAAGGGAAGGCTACGCAAAAGAATGAACGTTGCCTATAAAAATGCTTATTTATTTATCTATTTTCTATATTTATACCCCACCCTTCTCACACTGAAGGACTCAGAGCAGCCAACAAAATGGCAAAAATTCAATGTCATATAAACAAACATATAAACAATAAACATACACATTAAATCATAAAAGTTTAAAAGACTTATGCATTTAAAACCAATTATTAAAACAACGCAAACCCAATGTCATAGTACGGGAGCCATTCCAATCGTGTTGTACTTACTTCATATACACTTATTGGATATGAAATCCATTGTGAAATTCACAATGCAACTACATACATCAGAAAACATCCTTACATTTTGTGCCAAATAATCACAGTCAGCACTATTTGATTTGTTATGGATGTAATCACAAGCACGTTAAACTATCTGCCCATATACATATACTGAAGGATGTATAAACTGGAGTGGCAGATCATCCACTCTCATGTACTAGGATGGATTAAGATACACTGAGGTCTTCCAAATTAAAGAAGCCCCAAAACATGTGTCATTTTAACAACTATAAAATTGAATTTACAATCTAATTTTAAAAAACTTCTGGGAAGCCCTTCCTAATGTGAAGCTGTAATTGATTAAAAATGCATATAAATCCAAATCTATCTCTCCTGATTGACTCATAGGATAACCAGTGAGCCGCTCCGAGTCCCTTGGGGAGATGGTGGCGGGGTATAAATAAAGGTTTATTATTATTATTAACTGTAAGTGATGTTCACATGAACCATGTGGGGCAGAAAGAAAACCAGGCCCATCATATTTTGCATCTCATGAGCAATTCCACCAGCTATAGCACTCAAAAGGGATCTAAAGCAAAGTTCATGATAAAAAAATGTCCTGGTCGACAAATTGAGGCAGGAATCAAGTATCTCCTAGAAGTACAGATGCCCACAACTCTAAAAGTGCCTGAGTTACTTGGTCCAAAGAAATCCAGCAGGTAAAACTTCTCAAATCACTTCTACACCAACAATGTTTTTGTGTGCTTCTAAGATGTTCCTGACCTATGGCAACCCTAAGGTGAACCGATCACTGGGGGGTTTTTTTAGCACAATTCGTGTTGAGAAGAGGTTTGGTATGACCTCCCCCTTATTAGTATATGGCTAGATAAATAGCCACCAGACTGGCAATAGCTAAATGGATCGTAAGTATACTGTTTAATTTTTATTTTAATGTTCATGGATTTAATTGTTATTTTTGCTATTTGTAATTTATGTAGCGGCATTGAATTGTTGCCAATTGTAAGCCGCCATGAGTCCCCCTAGGGCAGGGGTCTTCAAACTTTTTAAACAGAGGGCCAGGTCACAATCCCTCAAACTGTTGGAGGGCCGGATTATAATTTGAAGAAAGCATGAATAAATTCCTATGCACACTGCACATATCTTATCTGTAGTGCAAAAAAACACTTAAAAATAATACAATAATTAAAATGAAGAACAATTTTAATAAATATAAACTTATTAGTATTTCAATGGGAAGCATGGGCCTGCTTTTGGCCGACGAGATAGGATTGTTGTTGTTGTTGTTCTTGTTGTGTGTTTTCAAGTCATTTCAGATTTAGGTTGACCCTGAGCAAGGGCCAGGTAAATGACCTTGGAGGGCCATATCTGGCCCTCGGGCCTTAGTTTGAGGACCCCTGCCCTAGGGGTTGAGGAGGGCAGGGTAGAAATGTTCAAAATAAATAAAAATACAAAATACAAAATTTATTAAGAATAGCTATGGCCATAACTTCATAACCACAGATGTATAAAGAATATGCTACTTTCTAAAGCAGGCATCCTCAAACTTTTTAAACAGAGGGCCAGGTTACGGGCCCTCAAACTGTTGGAGGGCCGGATTATAATTTGAAAAAAAACATGAATTAATTCCTATGCACACTACACATACCTTATATGTATTGCAAAAAAAACCCTTAACAAGACAATACAATAATTAAAATGAATAACAATTTTAACAAATATAAACTTAATAGTATTTCAATGGGAAGTGTGGACCTGCTTTTGGCTGATGAAATAGGATTGTTGTTGTTGTTGTTGTGTGCTTTCAAATCGTTTCAGACTTAGGTTGACCCTGAGCAAGGGCTGGGTAAATGACCTTGGAGGGCCGTATCCAGCCCCCGGGCCTTAGTTTGAGGACCCCTGTTTTAAAGCATAGTAAGACCCTAAGCTCTTACAAAGAGCAGTACAAAATAAAACATTATACTAACACAATACAGATATAATGTATTGTCGAAGGCTTTCATGGCCGGAATCCATGGGTTGTTGTAGGTTTTTCCGGGCTATATGGCCATGTTCTGGAGGCAATTTTTCTCCTGACGTTTCGCCTGCATCTATGGCAAGCATCCTCAGAGGTAATGAGGTCTGTTGGAACTAGAAAAATTGGTTTATATATCTGTGGAATGACCAGGGTGAGACAAAGGACTTTTGTTTGCTGGGGCTAGCTGTGGATGTTTCAGCTGATCACCTTGATTTGCATTCAATGGCTTGGTAGCGCCTGGGGGGAATCTTTTGTTGAGGGTACAGATATACTTAAGTGGCTGAGGGGGAAAAAGAAGGGTCCTGAGGCTGTTAGGGATTGTGGGAGTTAGAGTCCAAAACACCTGGAGGGCCTATGTTTGCCTATGTCTGATCTACTGTTGAACTAAATGCAGTTTGATTCCACTTCAACTGCTATGGCTCAATGCTTATGGAAGCCTGGGATTTGTAGTTTGGTGAGGCTTTAGTACTCTTTGGTGGAGAAAGCTAAAGGCCTTGCAAAGCTATAACTCCCACGCTTCAATAGCACTGAGCCATGGCTATTAAAGTGGTGCCAAACCTATAGTTCTGCTGTTTACACGCCCCCAAGGGCACCCAATGGGTTTCCATAGCCCAGGGCCTTGCCCTCCAGGACTGGAGCCTTACAGGAAGCCATTCCCCTGAATGCCCTAAAGGCGCAGAAGCCCTTCCAGGAAGGAAAACAACAAGGATCCCGAGCCGAGGGCCTTTCCAACCCCAACCCCAGTGGCACAAGGGTCTCCCCCTCCCTCCCTCCCCGGATCCGAGTATGGAGGAAAGGCGGGGCCTGCCCGCTGCCAAGCCCTGCCTCACCCCTCACTCCGAGCCACCGTCGTTCTTGCCGCCGCCTCTTCTTCCAACGGAGTGGGACCCGGCTGCGCCAAAGTTCTACTGCGCAGCACACAGTTGGGAGGGGGAGCGAGGGACCGGCTCACCCACCTGACCGCAGCCAGCCAATCACACGCTGAGGAAGTGCCCGCCGTGGCGCGCGAACTTCCGTATCAAGCTCCCCCTGCTATTGGTCAAGAAGCAAGTGACGCTAGCCTATAGAAATTCGACTTCTGAGAGCGCGGGCGGCTAAGTTTTTTTTTTTGTCCAAGGCTTTCATGGCCGGAATCACTGGGTTGTTGTAGTTTTTTCAGGCTATATGGTCATGTTCCAGAAGTATTCTCTCCTGACGTTTCGCCCGCATCTATGGCAGGCATTCTCAGAGGTTATGAGGTCATAGCAGTACACCTGATGAACCAACTTGGACACAGCATTTTATTTGAGAACACAGAAATGCTGGACCACTCTCACAACCACCATGTCAGGCTACACAGAGAAGCCATTGAAATACACAAGCATGTGGACAATTTCAACAGAAAGGAAGAGACCATGAAAATGAACAAAATCTGTCTACCAGTATTAAAAAAAACTCTAAAATTACAACTGCAAAACAACAGAGAGGAAACAATCAGGTACATCTAATCACCTCTCAACAAAATATTGCCCCAGGCACTGCCAGGCCATCAAATGCTAATCAAGGTGTATTGTCGAAGGCTTTCATGGCCGAAATCACTGGGTTGTAGGTTTTTTCAGGTTGTATGGCCATGTTCTAGAGGCATTCTCTCCTGACATTTCGCCTGCATCTATGGCAAGAATTCTCAGAGGTAGTGAGGTCTGTTTGAACTAGGAAAATGGGTTTATATATCTGTGGAAAGAGCTGGGTGGGACAAAGGACTCTTGTCTGCTGGAATTTTAGAGTTTTTTAATACTGGTAGCCAGATGTTGTTGTTGTTATTATTATTATTATTATTATTATTATTATGTTCATTTTCATGGTTTCCTCCTTTCTGTTGAAATTGTCCACATGCTTGTGAATTTCAATGGCTTCTCTGTGTAGTCTGACATTAAAACAGCAGAGGGAAAACAATCAGGGACATCTAATCACCTCTCAACAAAAGATTGCTCCAGGCACTGCCGGCTATCAAATGCTAATCAAGGTGGTCAGTTGAAACATTCACACCTAGCTAATCAAGGTGGTCAGTTGAAACACTCACACCTAGAGTACTTTGTCCCACCCTGGTCTTTCCACAGATATATAAACCCATTTTCCTGGTTCCAACAGACCTCACTACCTCTGAGGATGATTGCCATAGATGCAGGCAAAATGTCAGGAGAGAATGCCTCTAGAACATGGCCATATAGCCCGAAAAAACCTACAACAACCCACTAATCAAGGTGGTCAGTTGAAACATTCATACCTAGCTCTAACAAACAAGAGTTCTTTGTCCCACCCTGGTCTTTCCACAGATATATAAACCCCTTTTCCTAGTTCCAACAGACCTCACTACCACTGAGGATGCTTGCCATAGATGCAGGCAAAACGTCAGGAAAGAATGCCTCTAGAACATGGCCATATAGCCCCAAAAAACCTACAACAACCCAGTGATTCCGGCCATGAAAGCCTTCGACAATACGTTGTGAGGTCTGTTGGAAACTAGGAAAATAGGGTATATATATCTGTGGAATGTCTGGCTGCTTACTGCCTACGTTCAGTAAAGGACAAGAGGAATCTTCCCACCTCTGCAGGAGTCTACCGTTCCGCTGTGGACAAGTCTACATAGGGACCAGCAAACGCAGCATTGCCCAAACACGAATCAAGGAGCCGAGACAGCCTTGGTCGTCTTAGTTGATGATCTACACCGGGAGCTAGACAGAGAGTGTGTGTCCCTATTGGTGAACCTCTCGGCGGCCTTCAATACCGTCGACCACTATATCCTTCTGGGACGCCTCGCTGGAATGGGCCTGGGAGGCGCTGTTCTACAGTGGCTCCGGTCCTTTCTGGAAGGTCGCACGCAGAAAGTGTTACTGGGGAACTCCTGTTCAACCCCACAACCATTATCTTGTGGGGTTCCTCAGGGTTCAGTGTTGTCTCCCATGTTGTTTAACATCTACATGAAGCCACTAGGGGAAATCATCCAGAGTTTTGGGGTGTGATGTCACCTGTAAGCAGATGATGTCCAACTCTATCACTCCTTCCCACCTGCTACTAAGGAGGCTGTTCAAGTCCTGAACTAATGCTTGGCTGCTGTGATGATCTGGATGAGGGCAAACAAATTGAAACTGAAGCCAGACAAGACAGAGGTCCTCCTGGTCAGTCATATGGCCGAACAGGGCATAGGATTACAGCCTGTGTTGGACAGGGTTACACTCCCCCTGAAGACGCAGGTTCGCAGCTTGGGTATGATCCTGGACTCATCGCTGAGCCTGAAACCCCAGGTCTCGGCGGTGATCAGGGGAGCATATGCACAGTTAGAACTTGTGCACCAGCTGCGCCCGTATCTTGGGAGGTCTGAATTGGCCATTTTAGTCCACACTCAGGTTACATCCCGTATAAACTACTGCAATGCACTCTACATGGGGTTGCCTTTGAAGACTGTCCAGAAGCTTCAAATGGTCCAATGAACGGCAGCCAGATTGCTAACAGGAGCGGCGCTCACTGAGCGTACAACTCCTCTGTTACGCCAGTTCCACTGGCTGCCAGTTTGCTACCAGGCACAATTCAAAGTGCTGGCTTTAGTCTATAAAGCTATAATCTGTTCTAGCTCAATTTACACGTCCGAACACATCTCCCCTTATGAACCATCTAGGACTTTAAGATCATCTGGGGAGGCCCTGCTCTCGTTATCGCCTTTGTCACAAGTACGTTTGGCGGAGACGAGAGACAGGGTCTTCTTGGTGGTGCCCTCCCTATAAATATTAGATCGGCCACCTCCCTTTTAACATTCCGGAAAAAAGTCAAGACGTGGCTTTTTGAACAAGCATTTGCAATGCAGAGTAACTGACAGGAAAATGGAACGACTAGACAATGAGTCAGGACAACATTTTCAATAAGGAGACACTATGAATTTATATTTTATTTGTTTAGTTTTAATTATATGTTCTGTTTTTAATTGTATTTATGACATTGTAAACATTGAATTTTACCCTGTTAACCGCTTTGGGTCATTTACGGGCTGAGAAAGGCGGTATACAAATACAGTAAATAAATAAACAAACAAACATGAAAGGCACTGCAGACTAATTCAACCAGAGAAGTCAGCCATAGCAGAGCACTTGATGAACCAACCTGAACACAGCATATTATTTGAGAATACAGAAATGCTGGACCACTCCAAGAAACCACCATGTCAGACTACACAGAGAAGCCATTGAAATCCACAAGCATGTGGACAATTTCAACAGAAAGGAGGAAACCATGAAAATGAACTAAATCTGGATACTAGTATTTTTAAAAACCCACTAAAATAATGACAGTAAATAAAAAGCAACCTTCCAAACAGGCCCTATATCCCAAGATCACATCCCAAGTTTTCTGTTTATCCCAGATTATCTGGCAGTGCGGACTCATATAATCCGGTTTAAAGCAGAAAACTTGGGATCAGATCCTGGGATATAGGGCCTGCCTGGAAGGGTTTTAAGATTCTCTAGGCCCTCCAGTGTGATTCTAAAGTTAAATTTCTCCAGTCATGCTGGAGGACCTAGAGATTGAGGTGTTCTCTTAGGTTCTCTTAGCATATTCAAAGGGGTCCTGGGCTCCTAACCCCCGCTAATCTGGAAAGCTTGCTGTACCAGCTAGGAATCTAAAATGATTTTAATTAAGATGGATGGAGGCTGCAAGATCAATGCAAACCACAGGGTGGCTGCCTAGGACAAGAAATCTGTTCTTGCAAGGCGACTCTAGAGGAGAAGGAGCATGAAGGAGGCATTGTGTATCTGAAGATAAATGCTTCTGAAATATTTTGAAATCCAGTCAGGATGACATCTTTATTGGGAACAAAGGAAATGTCACAGATTGTGTATAAATTGTTTCTGTTCCTGAAATCATCTATGACTCTGAGATGAGAGCAGCAAAAAGTACATAATCAAGATAAAAGGAATGTTTCCCCTCAAATAATCCCTTTACAAACCCAGAGTACCTTCTTGCTAAACCTTTCAGTTTCTGAAGAAGAGATACTTCTTGGAAGAGACTGGTTCCAAACAGGTTCTGCTCACAGAGCGGATAATCATTTTTTCCATACTTGGACTAAAGTGCTGCTAATGATTTGAAGTAACCTAGTGGTTTGGCACAGCTTTTCCTTTTGTTTGGGAAATGTAGTGGTTGCCTAGTAACACATCAGTATATGGACACGTAATCTAAAATGTGAGGAAGATGGAGCTGACCTGGAGGTTCTCCCCATTGCACAACCATAGGCAACAGCTTGAAAGATTACTTTTTTGAACTACAGCTCCCACAACTTGATGGGGAGAATAAATTAAGGATATGAGTACAAAATGTGCAGAGTGGCCATGTACTTGTTTTGGGAGACCACAGAAAATTGGCCTGATGAGATCACATTATTTTGCAAATCAGGGAATGTTTTTCAAGAGAGGCATTGATTCAATCCAATAACTAATTTAAATCAAAGGAGTGATCAAATTGGTTTCTAGCAAATAAAATTAATTATATTTGTAAATACCAAACATGAGTCGTAAGCACTATCTTAGAGGCTTTTCTGTCTCACATAGAGGGGAGCATTCTTCTATAAAATGTCATCTAAAAATAAAAGGCGCTTCCTTATAAACTGTTTTGTTCATGTGCAAGCTGGTGCCGACGTAACCAGATGATTAAATCTGATGAGGAAGAACAGTCCAACAATGTAATCTATTCTGTTTTAACATGCTGAGTTGCCCACACTCTGACATATTCGATTGAGGGATGAGGCATGCTGTTTGCTGGCCCTCAACATTATGCTTTTTTATTTGCATACTAGCGGGTTGCTCTGCTGAACCAAAGGGCTCCCACATTTGTATCTGATATCATTCTCGCTGGCAGGACACTAAAAATGTGAGCTATCCCAGAGCCTAGAAGTATTGTATTAAAAGTACCTACAATACAGCTTTTATTGATGTTTTAAGGAACTTGGAGAACATTCTTTACTTTTAAAACTTGAAAAGGAATACTGGAAACACTGGTTCTGAATCCCAATCTCATCACACTAGAGAATGAATCCACTTTAAATTTGGTTGCTGCCTCCTGCAGAATTCTGGGGTTTGTAGTTTAGGGAAGAGCTTTTAACAGCCTCACTAAATTACAAACCCCAGAATTCTGCAGGAGGCAGAAACCGGATTTAAAGTGGATTCATTCTCTAGTGTGATGAAGTAGCCAGAAAAAATAAACTACTGAATCCATGAGATTAACCTATGTGTTAATTCACCATTCAACAGTTAATCCTCTTCATCTCACCTTGTTGGAGACCTAAATTAGTTTTTCTAGTTGTTCTTGTTAATTTTCTTTTTAAAAACTAGTATTAATAGTGCAGCATTCATAATGGAATGTAGAACTCATTTAAAAAAAATAATGTGAAACAAATAGCACATTGAAAAGGAATACTGGAAACAGTTGCTGTGAGTTTTCCAGGCTGTATGGCCATGTCCCAGAAGCATTCTCTCCTGATGTTTCACCTACATATGGCAGGCATCCTCAGAGATTGTGAGGTCTGCCATAGATGTGAGTGAAACGTCAGGAGAGAGTTCTTCTGGATCATGGCCATACAGCCAGGAAAACTCACGGCAACCCAGTGATTCAGGCCATGAAAGCTTTCAACAACAACTAGCACATTTTTCAGGACTGTTCTGAAGCTTTTCAGTGCTTTTTAAAATGTCTTCCCATACTGGTTCTCTTGGACCTGTATGGAAAGACCTCCAACCCCACCCCTAATAAAAGATATAAATGAATTGTACTACTATCTTTCTCCCATGGACGGAGGCACTAATGAACTAGAAATGGCCTCTGTCCCCAAGGTCTCTTGGAGCTCCCTAGGACCCAAGACCTCCACCCACCCATCCCAGCACGGCTCTGGCCAATCTCTGGCCAATCTTCCCCAACTGTGAAGGAGATTCGCCAGCTGATTGTCTTCCCCCTCTCCACCAGGAAGCCAGCTAAGGCCACACAGTAACCAAAGCACTTCCATTTCCCAGCCTGTCACTTTGTATCTCCCTCCCTGGCTACTATGCATCTCCCCTCACTTCTTTTTAAAAATGTATTTATTTTCTTTCTCCTGTGAATGTCTGCAGAATCAGATAAGTAAAAAAATATAACAAAATTACTACAAATGACCTCTTCAGCTGCTGCTTAGTCTTGGCGAGATCCTTCACCTTCTCTCCCTCCCTCTCTCTCTTACCAAACCCCACACAGGCTCTGCCTTCTCTCTATTATTATTTTACTGGCACAAAACCACAGTATATCACAGCAAATGAGATCTATATGCTGGATATCATATCACGAAATCATAAGTCAAACACTTCCCAAGCATTTAGGACTGTGATGTATTTTTGAATGATGTGCGCAGATTCAAGTAAGGTGGCCTTTTGCAGTTGACAGATCATGATTTTGTCAATGTTAATTGTTTCCAAATACCGGCTGAGATCTTTTGGCATGGCATCCAATATGCCGATGATGATTATTGTTATTATTATTATTATTATTATTATTATTAAACCCTATAAAATGAAAGCAAATGTACATGAACCCAGAAACTATGAACTCCAATAACCTCTTCTTTGAGCAATTTCCTGATACCACGTCCACACCCCAGATACCAACCAGAGATGGGCCATAATCCTTGAACAAAGGAAATTCCTGGGATTTCCTTTTGGAAATCTTGAACAGTCACGGGACGAAGGTCCATACCAAAACTGTGATTGCAATCCCATCTACAAATCTACATCTCTGGAATCTCCGTTTGTCTTTGGACATGAGAACGCATCTGTGACAACAACCCCCATTGTGCCATCTGGCAGGACCAAGCATTTGCATAATCCTATCAGATCGGCTTTGGACTTCTCCTTTGTTCACCGCATTCCTGGACTACACACCCAGGGGCTGGCATGGCCCCCAGATCTCCCTCCTGCCCTTGGATCGCCTCTGCTGGCTGATTGGAGGCTTCCATGCTTCCCTGCCCAGCTGGGAGAAGATCCCCAGGTACACATCACCAGCGCCTCCCCCTATCAGGGCATAGATCCACATCCCAGCCAATCAGAGGCCAGGAAAAGCATCGGCCAACTTCACCAAACTAGCCAATCAGGGAGGAGGAATGTTTTGAAATGGGACAATGTCAGTGAATGGAAACTTCTGTGTATAAAAATGTCTGCTTGTGAATACATTTTACGCTTCTACCCTTCTAGTACCCGTGCTGCACAAGTGTCCCTTTTGCGCAAATTGAATAAATCTCTGTCATTTTCCTTCATCCTGGTGAAGTCTTCGGTTCCTGATTTGGTATCCACATTAGCTAGCTTGCCAGGCATCTCTCAAGGCTTAGGAGAACTGCAAATTCCAGCCTATTTAGTTACCCAGGGGTTTTTCTCCTGGGCCTATTTTTCCTTCCTTTGTAAGAAAATAAAAAGCTATTTTATTTCGAACTGTGTTGTTGACCATCATCTGTGGGATGCAATTTGAACATGTATCTCAGGGAGCCTATGGTTCTCAAGGCCTGCTTTCTGATGACAGGGCTGAGGATCTGACTGTTGAGACTGGAATGCCAACCCTTCTTTCTCTGTCTAGACTTGTCTATTGGTCTACCAAAAGATCTTTTGCTTTCTTCCCAAATGCACAATAATGTGGCATGGTGGTGTCTGCCATGTGTCTGTTTATTCATTGACACACTCCAGAATATTTATATATTTATGACATACCTGTACTCTCTATGTATCTGTTTCAATTAGTATTATTACAGTAAAATGCACATGTGTAAGAGGATTCAGTATGGTTTAAATCTACATGCATTGAACTGAATTTCTTACAAGGTCTTAGTGATAGCCAGCTGAAAGGAAGTGCTAACATGTAATCTGGCAGAAACCCCATCAAACAAAAAGGAAAACCCCAGATTGTGCTTGTTTATTTTTCACATACTGTGACTGCCTATATACCGTATTAGTCTAGTGCAAAATAGTAAAATTTGAAAGATTTGTTATAATCTCATTTACTAGCCAGAGCAAGGAAGATCCTGGCATTACAGCAAATGACATAATTGTTCTTACCCTTAGATTGTATCTATGCTTCCTTATGTCCCCTTCCCATTGCTCTGTAGTACCAGAGAGTAGCAACTATAGAAGACTAAGGACTGTATTAACCCTCCACTGCAGGTGTTCCCACAAAAAGCCCCACCTTTTGACAGATGTCCTGTAGGGGATATGGATACATGTTCTAGAAGAAATTTTGAGGCAAAAATTCTCATTTTTGAAACATTTGGAAAAATTTTGTTCTGACTCCAGAGAGTTTATAGGGTTCCAAATGCAGTGAAAATTCCATATATACTTCCAGAGATATTTTTTGAGCCCAAGGACATTGAAAACAGCCCTGGTGAGCTATATGCAGCCTTCTGGCTACACTTTGGCTACCCAAATGTTGTAATTAAATTTATATTACAATGTAATTTTGCCCTTAATGAGCGTTCAGTGGTGCCTATTATGTATGAGCAATGCAGGAGTCTCACCATTATACACTGAGGGTTGTATTTAATGCTGTGACAGCATTCATTGATACTGTGTTATTTACTGTTTGTATTCATGTTATTTTGGCCTCCACCTGCTTCAAAAAGTATACACTGCAGGGTCATGACTACGTTAAATCAACAAAGGCTGGAGCCCTGTATGTAACTTAGCCATGCATAAATTTCCTTACAGAAGCAGTAGGATATTTATTTCTGTCCAATGAGAAATATCTATATAATTTCAAGATTTGGAACCACAATTGGCCATAGAGCGACACTGTGCATGGAAATGCAGGTGGATATGTGTATAGGTATATATGGATAATCGGGCATATTTGGTTGCACACTGGGATGTTAATTCAGTTGTGCAACATTGGCATGCCACACAAGGGTTGAGCAGTGCATACACCAGGTTTACAACCTGCAACTCCAAGACAGATAAACCTCAGTTAACAAAACAGATGTGTTCCTGGGCATTACTTTAACAGAATCATTGATACTGCTTCTGTTCAGTGCATTTCTGCCAATGGGTAAGAAAAAAATATTTCTTTATGTTGAATCAATTCAACATGAGGAGAGTTTCATGGACTTGCAGGGGCTTCTTTGCACTTCCTGGGGTGCCTATGGAGACTCTCAGGAGTGGGGCTGATCTCTTTAATTCACATTCTGATCTGGATTAAGTGGCTGGATTAAGCAGGCTTTGTTGACTCAGGTATACCTGTATGGGATCAGAACTATGTACTTCAGCCTTAGCAGCTACCAACACAGTGATAGACTGTTGGGAGCTGCTAAAGAAATTAGTGCATTTTTCACCAAAGGACTGCAACTCATTACAAAAACTGGTAGCAAAGTTGCAGGATTTCAATCAAAATACTTTACTCAATATTATCCAGGATTATCATCTTGCTTACTTAGGTGAACCCTTGTAGTCCAAGAATGATGGGCCTCCAAGTGTAGTGTCTTGGCGGTGGGTCCATAGGTGGCTGTGGAGCCCTATTCTTGATCTGCATGTTCTCCCACAGTGAGGACATCGGTTTCTATACGGAAGGCAGTCCAGTGTAGGGTTGGTTTGACATGCCTTCCTCTTGGCATGTTTCTCCCTTTCATCCTCCATTTGTGCCTCTTCAAATTCTGCAGCACTGCTGGTCACAGCTGACCTCCAGTTAGAGCGCTCAAGGTCCAGGGCTTCCCAGTTTTCGTTGTCTATGCCACAGTTTTAAAGGTTGGCTTTAAGCCCATCT
Organism: Anolis sagrei; assembly: GCF_037176765.1. Classification (NCBI taxonomy): domain Eukaryota; kingdom Metazoa; phylum Chordata; class Lepidosauria; order Squamata; family Anolidae; genus Anolis; species Anolis sagrei. The sequence goes on along the minus strand of NC_090023.1, from coordinate 217,973,316 downwards.
TTAAATCTCTTTTCCTGTCCACCAATATTACATTTCCTGTTCTTGAGTTGTGAGTATAGTAACTGCTTTGGGAGATGGTGATTGGACATTCGGACAATATGGCCAGTCCAGAGGATTTAATGGCGTAGGAGCATCACTTCAGTGCTGGTGTTCTTTGCTTCTTCCAGCACACTGACATTTGTCTGCCTGTCCTCCCAAGAGATCTGCAGGTGTATAGCAGGGTTGAGAGGACAATAGCTTTATCATCACACATTCAAAAACTTATAATGTCTCCAGCTCCTTAAAACCTGCTTGTGGATCATTCTCCAAACTGTTGATTCAATTAATAGTTTTCCTGACTTATCCTTATTTTGTAACAAATATAGAATATGCATATCATTTTAATCTTTTCAATGCATATAACCTTAAAGACTAGCTTTCAGTTTGTGTCTGCAACTATCTCCCAATAGTGGTAATTTCTGTGGTAATTTCAGACTCAAAAGTCTCATGTGACATCTTTATGGGGGATGATGACAACAACCCAGCACCAGCAGAATAAGTGGCTGCGCTGCTTACTTAAAACAGAGTAACAGAAAAAGGAAGAAAATCAATATTTTGAAGTAAATTAGTAACTTCAAGATTATGAAATGCACTGTGGACTATTTCCAGATTTGTCTTTCAAACAACAGGTAGGTTAGTATCAGTGAAACCCTTGTTTGGTGAGACCTTCATGGCATGTTTACCTTGTTAATAGATCGATTCATGCTCTGAGAGCAATATATGGAACACCACATATATCTGGGCTTTGTAAGACTTTTAAAAAGAATTAACAGGACAAACAGTGTGCAAGGAGCAGGTTCCTGCAGCCTGATGCCTTCCAGATGTGCTGAACTATGACACTGGGGCTCTGGGTGTTGTAGCCCAACAGATCTGAAGGGCACCAGAATGAGGGAAAGTGACGATGCATCACTTCTGTTTCAATGGTAAAGTTGCAAAACAGGATGAGATAAGTAGTGCCACAAAGAATCATAGAATAATAGAATTGGAAGAAACCACATGGGTCATCTAGTCCAACCCCCTACCCTGCAGGAAAAGAACAACCAAATAGTGTTTTCACTTTTTAAAAAAACCTTTTAGGCCAAAATGCGGAGGTTGCCAAGACTTTTACAGGGTTGATGGGGGAAAGGACCCCACTATACACCTCCAAAGGTGCACAATTTCAATTCCTTTAAAACCAGTTGTGAGTCCCAACTAGAATAGAACTATTCTAACAATTAAACTTGTTGAGTAAGTGTTGACTTACCAGATTCCTGTTGATTTCTTGGTTCTTTCTAGCTGAAACAAATAATTTGATCTAGACCTTAGTGCAGGGTAAGAAGTGTGTACTGGTGTTTGTGTATCCAGTATAGCCCCCAAACAAGTATTAACCTACATGGAGGAACGTCAAAACCATCTGCATATGAGGAAATTAACTGGCAGAAGACTCCTATAAGATTACAACAAATCATTTGAATGCAATCTCCAAGACAGATTTCTACTTGATGTCTTCTAATGCCCAAACAGATGCAAGGCATGTAAGGTCTGTTCCGTATAGGTGTAAAGGTTAATGGACATGGACAAGCTAAAGTGGTCTGGCCAAGGATAAAACACTATAGCAGGAGTACAGCAGCATTTTGTTATGCATGGCTGCTGAATCAAGGGATAATTCAACCAGAAACTGTGCACATGATGGTAGGCAGAGTCAGCACACAAAGTAAATGCCATGTTCACAGACCTTTCTCTCTCTCCAGGCCACCACTTTGCCGGTCCACCCAATCACCCACTTTCTTCTTCCATACAAAATAGAACAGGAAATGCTTCCTAAAGGATCAGTCCAGAAAGCAAGTGTTGACACACAACATCTGGCAAAGCAGGTGAAACTAAGGCCACATATAATCAAGTCACAGGCTGTGGGCAATTCTTGAACCACAGTTTCCTCAATTCATATTTTTAGCCTTTGGACAATAGAGAAATCTGAGTAAAAAGCATCAAGGATGAACCTTTCTATTTTGAGGTTTAAGAGGGGGTCCAGCAATAATAGTACACGAAGCAGCTGTTGGAAAATTGCTTTGGTCATTTTTTGGTTAGATGAATTGTTATTTTTACTCAGAATAGCAAACAAGTTCCTTTTTTGGACTGCAGCTCCTCGAATCCCATAAGCAGTAGACCAGTTCTAATCCACCAATGCCCCCACCCAAAAAATGAGATTTTCTGAGCTCTGCTTCTTATCTACCATTTTCCAGATATATGTACTTACCCTCTTCCACATATGAGGCTGAAAGAATTGGACTATTGCAAACACACTTTGAAAGATAACAAACTGTGTTCTTCACACAATTTTATTTAGAAGACAGATTCACTACAAAATACAAGGAAGGCTCTGGAATGTAATTTTTGGGGTAGAGCCATGCCCAAATTAGATTCTGGTACAGGCACTGAGGTATGGGATTAGGATAAAATGGGACAAATTCAGTAAGAACAATTTGGAAAGCCCCATTATATAACATTGTATCATATACAGTACTAAATAGTCTAGACATCTTTCGCCCACAAACCCTAGCTACTGGTCATGCTGAAGTCCAAAACATTTAGAGGGCCAAAAATTGAGAACCATAGACTTAGTTTATCTCAAAAGAACCCTGACCTTCACTCAGTTTCCAGCAGTAACATACTGTGGCACAAAATATTAAGTATGGATATCTATGAATTTACATCATATTTGCTTGAGATCAAACAGTAGCTATAAGGGAAGTTGCAATCCATACATGTACACAAACCTCCCCTCTCCCAAACAAAGCAATGGGACATGGAGAAGTAATATTGTAGGCTTTTCTTCTCAGAAGCTTCCTCTGCTTGGTGGATCTGGAGCACTTGTTTTTGAGTCAAGCAGTTTTAGTGATTCATGATGTCTAAGCCTCAGAACTCCAAGCAAAACAATGTCCTTGTCGCCTACAAGGGGAAAAAGATAGTCTTTGATACCACAATAAACAACCATCAGCTTCCCTGCTCAAATCTTAGAATTGGAAGGGATCTCCATAATTTAATTCAACACCCTACCACGGCAAGAAACCCTATTTCTGACAGATGCTTTTAAAACTTGCAACAAAGCAGAATCCAGTCTTGCTTCCTGCTTGGAAAAGCTACCTTTCAGAGCTTGAGAAACCTACTCTTCTGGACCAGAACTTTCAGAACCTCTTAGCTGTGAGCTGTAATCTAAAAAGGTCATTTTGTACATTGCTTTATTTTTAACCCCAAACAAGATTAACATGACCCTTTCTGATACTTTCTGTCCCTCATTATATTAACTAGGCTGTACTCTGTTATGAAGGTTGACGTCCCATTCTCTCTTTCCATCACCTCCACATTTGGTCTGTTCCATAGAAGTACCATGTTTCCCCAAAAATAAGACACTATGTTATATTAATTTTTCCTCAAGAAGACACACTGTGGCTTATTTTCAGGGGATGTCTTATTTTTGTTAAGCATGGTAGAACAACCACAGACTATTGCTGGTTAGTGCTGGGGAGCAACAGCTTGACTGGTGTTTGTAGGGTGTGTGAGAGACCCACAGACTGGTGCTGGTGGGGAGAGACACACAGTGCTGAGTAAAACGGCAGCCACAGTTTTCCTCCCCCCCCCCCCCCCCCAGGATGCTCAATACCTAAAGTAGAGCGTCTTGCTCCTCACTTCACTTAGAAGACTTTTACTTTCACTTTCTATGTCCCCCTCTAAGCCTCAGTTTGCAACATGCACAAAATGACTGGGACCTCACAGGGGGAGATGACCTTGTACACTGCATAGCCATGCTTATCGCTATGTCTTATTTTCAGGGTATTGCTTATATTGCACAAATGCTTAGAAATCATGCTATGGCTTATTTTATGGGTATTTTCAGGGAAACGGTATTAATCCCCTAGCTCCACGGTTATACAGAAATACTTTGGTATTGCCAGTGTGTTTGTGCCAACTGCACATCTGGCACAATGAAAGGAGCTGTAGATTGTCCCTTCCAACCACCAGCAGAACTGTGTATGCTATCTACATTCCTTCTTCCTCCCCGAAATTAATCATGATTCACGTTTGTCCCCAGTCTAGCATTTAAAGAGTACTTCCTCCATTTGAAAGTATACAGGTTCTCACCTCTGGGTTAGCGTGGTGTCACATAAATTCTTCGGCACCGGTCATAGCAGTCATTTGTCCTGATCAAATCATCTACTCCAGCTGATCCAAGAAGAAAACTGGATTTCTGGCACAGAAAGATTCTTCTGTGCCTCATGCTGGGGCTACTCAAACTGCCTTAGAATGGCACAATAATGAAGACAAAAACAGCTGAGAGTTCTGCTTGATTATAGAATCAAACTTTCCAAATGTCCAGAGGTGACTTCTGGAAACCTGTAATCCAAACTAAGTCATTTGACAAGGACAAGCAAAGTGGACTTTCCATGTGGCATTACTGGAATGTATCCCTTGTTGGATGGAGACTCAACAACTCTCTTATAATCTATTCATAGTAGTTGCTCAGAAGCTTGGCATGATTAAGTAAATCACAGAAGGTTTTTCTTGGGGTGGGGGAGGATTTTCTCCCTCAAGACACATTTGTATTTCAGAGACACTTTCCCCTTCAAGAACAGGCAGTGGAAAAATACAATGCATGAACATCCATCAGAATGATGTGCTGATTCACCCCACCTCAAAGGTTAGAATGGCAACAGGTATCATATCTTAGATACTGTGAAATCTAGTAACAGAATTTGCTGCTGTGGTAGCAGACAGAGAAGGCTGATCTTATAATCAGAATGAAGATGGTAGGATGGACAAGCTCACCTGATCATCCATGGGCCCTTCCACACAGTCCTATATCCCAGAATATCAAGGCAGAAAATCCCACAATATCTACTTTGAACTGAGTCCACACTTAGATAATGTGGATTTTCTGGGATATAGAGCTGTGTGGAAGGGCCCCGTGTTCTTTCATAGTTAAGGTTTTTCTTGAACCCTTAAACTGGCCTACTAGTCTCAGATGTATCCTGAAGGTCTAAGATGCAAGTTAACAACACCATTAAAAATTTTAAGCTACCTGCTTGCTCAGATTCCACACTTGGAATGCCATTTTGTTCTTCATTTTGGTTAACAAAAAGTCTTCAGGTCACAATATAGATACCAATGAATAATCCACTCTAGACCCTGACCCTTTCTATAGAATTTAACTTTTGTTCCTTGTTACGAGGCAAAGACTATCCCCACCCTTTTCTGACCAAATGCCAGCTTTTTGAGTTATTGCAGTTCTTAATGTGTTGTCCTAGCAACTGCTTGCTCTTTCTTGCCTACAGCTTTCCCTTCTACTGCTCTGGAGCCATAAAACTATATGCTTCACCCAGGGTAGGATTTATTTAACTCAGAAAGAAATTGTACAGATATCTCTTCCAGGGATGCCTCTGCTATGACATCAGAAAGATACATGGCCATGCAAGTGTGATCACAATCTAGAGAGTGAAATATACCTCTATACTTCACTAGAAAATTAGTTTCTTAATTGAGTACCTGATCTTGAGCATTTTTGGAAGTTTGAAAGTATTAGTTCAGAGAGCATGAATTTAAAAACCTCAGCATCCAAACAATTGTTTCCTAAAGACAGCCAACATCAAGATTGGATCCAAGCCTGCAGGTCACCAGCCACATAGATCCTTATTCATGCAGCTTCCTGTTCTCAATTTAAGATAAAGGTAAATGTTTCCCCTTGACATTAAATCTAGTAGTGTCTGACTCTGGGTGGTGTTGCTCATCTCCATTTCTAAGACAAAGAGCTGGCGTTGTCCATAGACACCTCCAAGGTCATGTGGCCAGCATGACTGCATGGAGTGCCGTTACCTTCCTGCCAAGGAGGTACCTATTGATCTACTCACATTTGCATGTTAACAAAGTGCTAGGTTGGCAGAAGCTGGGCCTAACAGCAGGAGTTCACCCCGGATTCGAACCACCAACCTCATCTTAGCTGATAATAATAAGTCCATCCTTCCCATTTCTCTCTTCTTCTTCTTCTTCTTTTTTTTGTCCTACCAGTATGTGCACTGCAGATGTCTCTAATATGTCCTACTATTTAGTGGGATGGCTGAGTCCCATATGAAACAAATGGCCTGTGAAATGTCATGAAAGTGATGAAATAGTGTGATGAGATCAACATTTACACTAACTGGTGCTAGGGCTCAAAAGAAAACCTTGGAACATTAGTGTGTTCTAGAGTGAAGATTTGATGCCAGCCCCTGGGTTTGGGGTGTATTAAAAAATAATAACAAAAAAGGCAATATATTTCTTACTCCATGAGTAGAGGAAGGTAAGAAATAAATTTATTATTATTTTAATTCCACAAATTAAATTTGAAGCATCTGAGAGTTCAGGTTTGCATCAGGCATGAGCTTTTATACCTCTATTCATAGAAATTTTTTTTAAAAAGCTGGTAACTAGAGTAATGCTATGCTATAAAAGCTAAAATGTTCATATCAGGTTTATATACATGTGTAAGTTTAAAAAGAAACCATAAGTCATAAATATCTTATCAAGTGCCATTGAACAAAATAAAAATAAAGTAACAGAAGCCTTTGGGAATGACATTAAAACTTTTGTTTGTAAGAGCTGAAATAGAAAGAAATAATATTTAAGTGACTTTGGAAATGTTATTTTGGACGATACTTCCCAGAATCCCCACAACACATTCATGCTTGTTGGGATTTACAGACATTGGGTTTCAATTTTAAAATATTAACAATAAATCCAATGAGGAACCCTAAAGCATGAATACTCAAGGTTACTGAGCATGAATTGAATTGAGTGAACAGAAGTGAATTAGACCCTATGTAGATGCTATAAAAACATGAACAAGGACTACCAACTAAATTAAATCTGTTCTTGAAAGGGCTGTAAATAACACTGGATGACTTTCTCCGGTATTCGCATATGTTGGAATCCCAGCTCAGGCCAAATATTTCCAGGCTTCCAGTGCAAACTGAAGGAAAAATAAAAAAAAATAAAGACGACCAAAGTACAGACCATTTGTTGCTTCTGCATGCTGAAAGGAAGTATTATTCATCCATTGATGAAGAGAGTCAGATTGTCTATAGGCAACATCAGTGCAAGAGCAACCAAGAAGAGGTGTTGTTTGTCCACCAGGAAGATAAGGATGGGTCTTGAACAGTGAGCAGTCTGTGGGCTACATCCCATTCCATCTGATGAAATGGGATGTAACCATTGAAATCTTTGGCCAAATAAAACATGTTCATCTTGAAGGTGACACGTGTGAGACTTGTCTGGCTGGCTGAAGACGGCCTGTCCATCTCTCTTCATCTTTCTTTCACGTCTCTTAGTTGATATCCTGGTGTCCCTGAAAACGCCGTGCCAAGCAGTAGAATCCTGAAAGCAGGTATAGGAAGGCAGCGATGCCAGCAAAGACAGCCGCAGTCACATAGGCACCATAACTGCAAGGATGAGGATAGTGTGGCAGGTTGCAATAGCTGAACCACTGGGCCTTATGCCCCATGATACCCGCAGCGGCTGTAAAGAGGATGACTCCAAAGAACAGGTCATGCACAATGTTTGTCAAGAGCCACCGGGTTCCCAACACCGGCACGAGAGACCAGCGGCCCAACAGGCTGAGGCCAAAGATCACCAAGGTTAGCAGCCATACCAGAACAGCCGCAAAGACTGCAAAGTAGGTAGCGCCTTCATACTTGTGTGCTGCTAAAGTCACCCAGCAGATAGCACCAGACAGCAGCTGTGCAATGCGCAGCCCTCCCAATAAACTTTGCAGAAAGTCCCTGTTGCAACTCAGAGACTCTCGAGATGCTGGGCAAGGGGGTGGCGGCGAGGAAGGGGGTGGTGGGAGAGGCATGCTGTAACCCCAAGGCCTCCGGTTGCTCCAGTCTCCCTTGCTGTGCCTTCCGCAGCCGAGCAATGCTCACCCCTCCTTCTCAGGCACTTCCTCTGCCTGCAGCTGCCAAACATCTGCAGCTTAAGGGTCTTTCCTGCACTGGGGCCTCTCAGCTTCCCGGGTCTGCCCCTCCCTGTCCCCCCCTTTGCCCCTCCTCTTCTCTGGGTGGTTCTCTTTCTCTACTCCTCTTTGGAGAGCTCACTCACTCCATCTCTCCTCCACACCCAGCGGAGAGAACTCTCAAAAGATCCAAGGAGCTGCCTTCTTTAGCAATGCATCCATTTATTCAGCTGCACTCTGAGAAAATCTGGTACTTGAGCCAACTGACTCTGCCCAAAGCAAAACTTTTTTAGAATGAAAAAGAAACATTACAAGTTTGGAGACGAACAGATTTGAGTTGACACAAGCACTTATGTGCTGTAGTGCAATTTGTTCAATTCACAGAATGTTGCCTCAGTTTGAAGATTGCTTTTGTAACAAATCTGCAAACTGAGGTAACATTGTTTACCTCAGAAATAGGATGTGGCCTTTGAAACTTTTTGCCAAATACAACATATTCATCTTAAAGGTGCCATGCTCCAATGTGCACTCTGCTGTGTGTGTTTGAGTGTGTGTATGTAAAAGCCTGTCACTTCATCACATTTACTACGTTCCATCTTATAGCAACACCAGAGGCACTCCAAGTGGCCAGCTACTGGTTAAAGGACATTTAATATAATGCCCAGTTTTCAAATTTTGTTTTTTTTAAAAAATACAATACAACTGTACCCCTGGTTTGCTCCCAATACAATAACTAATAACTAAATTCTACTGAATGCTACACTTAAAATCCAGTAACCTACTGTATTAATCACATTGGGTTCAAGTGTAGGATAGAGCATTCTTTGTGTATTTTTAGCGTGGGGGACAGCATTCTTTTCAAACATTTCAGGAGGCAGTAAGGAAGTGGACCTTTGGTAATGATCCAGATGTGTGGCCAGTTCTGTAATACGATGGCATTAATTGCTCTCAGGTTTAAAATGAAACGTTTCCCAATACAGTATGTGGGAGGAGAAATTGTGACAGGAGCCAAAAGTACCCTTGTTAGGGAAAGCATTACCTTTGGCTCACCGAGTTTTTATTTTGCCAGAACAATTCATTTCTAAAAAATAGCCTTTTTGGGTCCTTTTCTTTCTTTCCTTTCCTTTTGTGATATGTCTGTGCATTGTGTTGCATGGGAAAGCCAGGAGAGGATTATTATTAGTAGTATGCCATTTCTCCATGCAGTAGTCCTGGGAATTATAGTTTCCCAAGGTCCATGCCCTTCTCTGGGTGCATTTACACTATAGAATTAATGTTCTTGGATCCTAATTTAAACACCATAGCTACATACTATGCAGTCCTGGGAGTTATAGTTTCCCAAGGTCTATACCCTTCTCTGGATGCATCTACACTGGAGAATAAATGCAGTCGGGAACCATTTTAAATGCTAATTATTATTATACTGACACAAAACACAGTATGACACAGAAAACAAGATATATATACTGAATTTCATATCACAAAATCACAAGTCGAACACTTTCCAAGCGTTTAGGACTGTGTGATGTATTTTCAAATAATGTGCACAGATCCAAGTAAGGTGGCCTTTTGCAATTGACAGATCATGATTTTGTCAATGTTTATTGTTTTCAAATGCCAACTGAGATCTTTTGGCACAGCACCCAGTGTGCTGATTATCACTGGGACCACCTGTACTGGTTTATGCCAGAGCCTTTGTAGTTTGTTTCTAAGGTCCTGATAACGGCTGTGTTTTTCCTGTTTTTTTGGTTTTTTTTGTCAATTTGACTATCACCTGGCATAGCGACATTATTTTCTTTTCCACAATCGTGAGGTCTGGTGTATTGTTTTTCAAAACTTCTCTGGGTGCATCTGCAGTGGAGAATAAATGTGGTCATCGGCACACTGGGTGCCGTGCCAAAAGATCTCAGCCGGCATTTGAAAACAATAAACATTGACAAAATGATTATCAATTTTAATCAGGACACATTTTAAATTCCATCATCATTATTTGAAACACAAGAAGATGAATTCACAGCAGACAAAATCACTCTGCTGGCTCTTGTATTAGATCACACGTCGGACAGTTCCCAAGTATCTAGGATTGTGTGATGTATCGGCGAATAATGCATGCAGATCCCAGAAAGGTGGCCTTCTGCAGCTGGCAGATGGTAATTTTGTCAGCGCCGATTGTGTTTAAGTGCAGGCCAAGGTCTTTAGGCACTGCACCCAGTGTGCCAGTCACCACTGGGACCACCTTTACTGGATTGTGCCAGAGTCTTTGCAGTTCGATCTTCAAATCCTCATATTGTGTCAGCTTTTCCAGTTGTCTCTCTTCAATCCTGCTGTCACCTGGGATTGCAACATAGATGATCCATATTCTCGGTGCATTTGCAGTATGGAATGAATACCCTTGCACCCCACTTTAAATGCCATGGCTCCATGTGTCAGAGTCCTCCTGGAGTTATAGTTTACAGTATGGTGGCAAATCTATTGAAAGAATGCTGATTACAACTGAGTAACACGGATGCATTTAACAGTGTGATGAAGGTAGGGAAATCATCCGTTTCATTAAAAATGAAGTATGACAGCTCTGCTCTAACAAACACTCCCCTGTTTCAATGTGATGAAGTCTCTGGATATACATTTAAAATTATACTAATCTTTAAATTATGCTAATCAGGAGTAGTCCATACTGTAGTCAATTTTATTGCATAAAAACAGTGCAAGAGAGCTTCACATTACTATTATCTAATATCAGCTCTTCATAGTCTGAAGAAGAAAGTGTCTTATTTCTTCCCACACTTCAGGCCGAACACAGAAGGAAAAGAATGTGTTGATTGTGGGTTTTTTCGGGCTATATGGACATGTTCTAGAGGCATTTCTCCTGACGTTTCGCCTGCATCTATGGCAAGCATCCTCAGAGGTAGTGAGGTCTGCTGGAACTGGGAAAAAAGGGGTTTATATATCTGTGGAATGACAGATAAACCCCTTTTTTCCCAGTTCCAGCAGACCTCACTACCTCTGAGGATGCTTGCCATAGATGCAGGCGAAACGTCAGGAGAAATGCCTCTAGAACATGGCCATATAGCCCGAAAAAACCCACAAGAACTGAGTGATTCCAGCCATGAAAGCCTTCGACAATACATAGAATGTGTTGAGTTTAAAGAAGTTATCATAATCTGCCAACCCTGACATTAGATCAAAGGGAAAGAAGAAAAACAAGGACACCAACATGTCTCCTGATAAGCCAGTTCCCAGGGACTCACCTCTCCCTAGCTGTTCCCCAGACTGAGGAACCCCTTTAAGATGTGCCTGAATTTTCTCATTCTTCATTCCTTTTTGTCTCACACTGTTTTAAATTATGAGCTTGAGAGTAGGGTATCCGGTCTGTTTTTTGCATATGCAAATCTTTCTGAGGGCCTTTCCAAACATGAAACTGAATATAAGTGCTAGATTTAACATAAAGCACAAAATATTTCCTCACATGAGGCACTTTTGAATTTCCAAAGATATTCTTAAAACTCAAAGTAGACCAACTTTTTGTCTGTATAAGAAGATCATGCGACAGGAAGACGGACATATCTGATGCGATCCCATCTTCATGGCAAATGGGGCTGTGACACCTCAACTTTTGGAAAATGGCAATCTCCATAACTTTTTGGAGAAATTATGATCTTTGGAAAGGCATGAGCTTGCTAGAAATCATAACCAATTGGAAAAATGATGTCATAGCCTTTTGGGAAAATGGCATTCACCACCATTTTGAGAAAATCAGGAATCTCCCTGAGAAGAGTTAAAAACTCACATGAGTCAACCTTCTCCATAGTGGTAAATGTCCACTAGTATTCATTCAAGACAATTAGGTTTCTCAGTTGTTACTAATATACCTAGATATCTCTTTGAACTCTTAGGGACGAAGATATGCCAATACGAGCACGCACACAAACATATGTAGCAGAGTTTCAGAAGTATTATTTCAATTGCCCAAAAAGTCTACTCTCCCTTAAAACACCTTGGTTTAAATCATGCTCTCGAGAGACCAAAAATAAGTAAACTTCCTTAAAAGTAACATATTTGGTTTACTCACAAACTTAATGTATTCAGCATAGAGGTACATTGCTTATCAGTCCAGTTACAGATGATTTTTGATAACACAGGGCAGCCTTCATAAAATCAACCGTCAATACTCTAAAGCAGGGGTCCTCAAACTAAGGCCCGGGGGCTGGATACGGCCCTCCAAGGTCATTTACCCGACCCTCGCTCAGAGTCAACCTAAGTCTGAAATGACTTGAAAGCACACAACTATAACAACAACAATCCTATCTCATCAGCCAAAAGCAGGCCCACACTTCCCACTGAAGTACTAATACATTTATATTTGTTAAAATCGTTCATTTTAATTATTGTATTGTTTTAAATTCTTTTGCACTACAGATAAGATATGTGCAGTGTGCATAGGAATTCATTCATGTTTTTTTCAAATTATAATCTGGCCCTCCAACAGTTTGAGGGGCTATGACATGGCCCTCTATTTAAAAAGTTTGAAGACCCCTGGTCTAAAGCATCTCTGTCTTCTGAGAGTCTAATAGAGTCTCTGTTCCTACACTGAAAGTCTAACACAGTGGTTCTCAACCTGGGGTCTCCATTTATTTTTGGCCTACAACTCCCAGAAATCCCAGCCGGTTTAGCAGCTGTTAGGATTTCTGGGAGTTGAAGGCCAAAAACATCTGGGGACCCCAGGTTGAGAACCACTGATCTAACGGCTTCTGCTTCTACTGGAGTCTGAATGTATACTGTTTATAAAATGGAGTCTGAGTCCTCTACAAGCCCAGATCTGATCACATAGTCTACAGCCCCTCCCACAACATAGAATTAAGGAAAACTGCATACCAATACACACATGTACAATACAGTAAGCAATCTGAATTATATACATAACAAATAACTAGTGGATGTTTTAAGAAGGTTCCTATTTCCAACATAAACAGGCTATTAGTCCATTGTGCAATAATCTTCTTGGTGTCTGAATGTCTGTCACTTTACACACACACACACACAAGCGAATACAAGCACACACAAACACACACATATACACATACCCCTTGCCAATTCTTGTCTTAACGGCTTCATTCCAGCCTGTTCTCCATTAAAGTAGTAGGGGAGAATGTGATTTTCCACTCAAATGTACAAGGGCCCTTTATTGAAATCTAATTCTGAAGTTGACAGACCTCCTGGCTTTCATAAGATCATGTGAACAACAAGTTCTCTGTGTGCTGATTGACATTAATTTTCCTCAGTCATGACCATCTTTTCTACATGGGTGCAGTAGAAGTTTGTATAAAATATGTACCCAGTCCATTATGAAAAAAGAAACACATTTAATTATAGCTTTGGCCAGAATTGCACACTGAGAAACTGAAGTCTCCTACAGCTTTCAAGAAGTTTAATCTGTTTCTATACAATTTTCACTGATTATAAATAAGCATTATCTATATCCCTGGTGGCGCAGTGGGTTAAAGCCCTGTGCCAGCAGGATTGAAGACCAACAGGTCGCAGGTTCGAATCCGGGGAGAGCGTGGATGAGCTCCCTCTATCAGCTCCAGCTCCTCATGCGGGGACATGAGAGAAGCCTCCCACAAGGATAATAAAACATCAAATCATCCGGGCGTTCCCTGGGCAATGTCCTTGCAGACGGCCAATTCTCTCACAACAGGAGCAACTCCTGACACGACAAAAAAAATCCATGCTAGGGCTCTGAAAGGAACAAGTATGTCTGTCCATGGATAAAATATGAACACTGTGAAACATTACTACTGTATTTTCTGTGGCAAAGAAGACACACTGGGTCACTTTTGAAGACTAGAAAGACAAGACACATTTGAAGCCACCCTTTCTGCTTACCCAAGCAACATCATGCCAAGAATTTCTGCCTGAGGGTTCTGCTTAACTTTTGGTTTCCTGGCACGCAAGAGGGAGCTGCCAGTCCCATGTCTTCCCTCTGTCCGAATCATATTACATTGTTATACTGCTATTGTTCCTCTTTAACTATGATAGCTGCATCCTGTGGATTCTGGAGTGTGCCGTTTAGTGAAGTGGCGCAGTGGGTTAAAGCACTGAGCTGCTGAGCTTGTTGATTGAAAGGTCGCAGATTCGATTCCGGGGAGCGACGTGAGCTTCCGTTGTCAGCCCTAGCTTCTGCCAACCTAGCAGTTCGAAAACATGCAAATGTGAGATCAATAGGTACCGCTCCGGCGGGAAGGTAACAGCGCTCCATGCAGTCATGCCGGCCACATGACCTTGGAGGTGTCTATGGACAACGCTGGCTCTTTGGCTTAGAAATGGAGATGAGCACCACACCCGAGTCAGACATGACTGGACTTAATGTCAGGGGACTACCTCTACCTTTACCTAAGAGGTATCTGTGAGGCAGAGTAGCATAGTGGTTGAGCATTGGGCTATGACTCTGGGGAGCAGGGTTTGAATTTCAGTGTTAGAAAGGTTGGAAACCACTGTCCTAGAGTGATGATGCATCCTTACAGGCATTCATCACAACTCCTCAGGCGCAAACCTGTGTTGATGCCTATGTACGTATATATACTGTCTAATAAACCCAAGGCCACGCCTCCCTTCCCTGCCAGACAGAGGAAGCAGCCACCCGGGCAAGCCACGCCCCCTTCCTCCTCCTGGCAGGTGAACGCCCTTCCCGCTGACGTCAAGAGCCCAGCCTGCCACGCGTTACCGCATTTGGAGCCCCACCCCCTGCCCTCACCTGATTGGTTCGCTGGTTATCTTCGGAGTTCGGATTTAGAACGCTGGCGTTAAGGCTGCGGAGGGAGCCGATTGGCTAGGATGCGAGGCGCCCCGTCTCTTCAATGGACGCAAGCGCCTCCGTCCTGGGATTGAGCCTGCGGGTGAGTGGGATCCGCTCGAGGGAAGGCGACAGGAGCCCCGCAGAGAGCCCGCCCTGGAGGGTCTCCGGGAACCGCGGGGAGAGCCCTGGCCGCCCCAGGCAGGAGAGCGGCCTCCAGGTCTGTGAGTACGCGCGGATCCTGAAATCCGCTCGCGGTCTTGGGCATCAGACTCGATTTGGGGCAATAAAATATCAGGGTGAAAAGGACGACTAAAATGATCAAGGGTCTGGAGAACAAGCCCTGTGAGGAGCAGCTTAAAGAGCTGGGCATGTTTAGTCTGCAGAAGGGAAGGCTGAGAGGAGACATAATGAGGGCCATGTATACATATTGGGGCAGTAAAATATCTGGAAGGGAGGAACGACTAAAATGATCAAGGGTCTGGAGAACAAGCCCTATGAGGAGCGGCTTAAAGAGCTGGGCATGTTTAGCTTGCAGAAGAGAAGGCTGAGAGGAGACACAATAGCCATGTATAAATATGTGAGGGGAAGTCATAGGGAGCACGCTTGTTTTCTGCTGCCCTGGAGACTAGGACACGGAACAATGACTTCAACTACAGGAAAGGAAGAAGAACTTCCTGACTTTGAGAGCTGTTCAACAGCTCTGCCCCGGACTGTGGTGGAGGCTGGATGGCCATCTGTCGAGGGTGCTTTGAATGCGATTTTCCTGCTTCTTGGCAAGGGATTGGACTGTATGTCCCATGAGGTCTCTTCCAATTCTATGATTCTATGAATGGAGGTGGAGAAGGTTCACGGTGCATCTACGCTATACATTTAATGCGGTTTGACATTATCTTAGCTGTCATAACTCATTGCAGTGAAAACATAGAAGTTGTAGTTTCACAAGATCTTCACTTTCTCTGCCAACAGACTGCAGGATTCTGTTACCTTGTGCCATAATAGTTAAAGTGGCATCAAACTGTATTAATTCTACAGTGTAGGTGCACCCCTGGAAGCAGCTAGGGAATTATTGGTGTGTGAGGGTTGTTATTAGAGGCAACTCCTTTTCATTGGTTGCTTCCTGTTTATTACTTTGGCATCCTCCCTGAAATTCCCAATTGCTCAGACATGAGGCAGGCTTGGCCAGATGTAAATAACTTAATATACAAATTTCGTAGAGGAGCTGAGAACCACATAAGTTAGCAAGACTAAAGGAAAAGGTTTTCCCCTGACATTAAGTCCAGTCGTGTCAGACTCTGGGCGGTGGTGCTCATCTCCATTTCAAAGCTGAAGAACTGGCATTGTCCGTAGACATCTCCAAGGTCATGTGGCTGGCATGACTGCATGGAGCACCATTACCTTCCCACCAAGGCGGTACCTATTGATCTACTCACATTTGCATGTTTTCGAACAGTTGGCAGGAGCTGGGACTAACAGCAGGAGCTCACCCCACTCTCTGGATTTCAACCGCCACCCTTTTGTTCAGCAAGTTCAGCAGCTCATTGGTTTAAACTGCTGCGCCATTGGGGCAGAGATACCCTGTGAGGATTGAAAGTGAAGCCTTCCAGAGGTCAAGCCCTGCTGCTCCTTCTGTCCAGTCCAATGGTACCAGGACTGAGAGACACATGATATCAGCATAATACTATTTTGGCAGTAATTGTAATGGTGCATCTTTAGGTATTGGCAACTAAAGGCATCAGCTGTTATCTCTCATCCCCTGAAGTTTATGAGTCCAAGGGGGGGGGGGGGGAGGAGCCATTTGGGATATAATCTGAGAGACTGAGGATCAAGTTTTTAATTGAAGTCCAGAAGGCAGAGGGCTAGATACTTCTACAGCAGATTGCATCCCCCATTTTTCCAGGTGTCCACTTTGGACAGGTGACTCCCCAGGCTCATGATTTGGGAAGCTGTTCATAGAAACATAGAGTTGGAAGAGACTCCAGGGCCATCCAGTCCATCCAGTCCAACTCACAATCAAAGCACTCTGGACTGATATGTCCGGAGAACAGTGACTAAAATGATTAAGGGTCTGGAGAACAAGTCCCATGAGAAGCGGCTTAAAGAGCTGGGCATGCTTAGATTGCAGAAAAGAAGGCTGAGAGGAGACATGATAGCCAGGTATAAATATGTGAGGGGAAGTCATAGGGAGGAGGGAGCAGGCTTGTTTTCCGCTGCTCTGGAGACTAGGATGTGGAGCAATGGCTTCAAACTACAGGAAAGGAGATTCCACCTGAACATTAAGAAGAACTTCCTGACTGTGAGAGCTGTTTAGCAGTGGAACTCTCTGCCCCGGAGTGTGGTGGAGGCTCCTTCTTTGGAGGCTTTTGAACAGAGGCTGGATGGTCATCTTATAGGAGTGCTTTGAATGCGATTTTCCTGTTTCTTGGCGGGGTTGGACTGGATGGCCCATGAGGTCTCTTCCAACTCTATGATTCAATGATTCTAGGGCCATCCCACGTCTGTATAAGAATTTCCAAAGAATGAAACTCCAAGGCATATTCCATTGCTGAACAGCTCTTACTGAAATAAAGTTCTTCCTAATGTTTAGATGAAATCTCTTTCCCTGCGATTTGAATCCATTGCTCCATGTCCTCGTCTCTGGTGCGGCAGAAAACAAGCCTGCCCCATCCACAATGTTGCCTGGCTAAGCATAAAGACTTGCCTAAAATCAGATAAAAGAAGTCGTAAGTCCAGGTAGATTTCTGAGCGCAGGGCTGTGATCTGTTGTTGCCCCATTATGGCTCCACCCTAGGCAGTCTGCCAAACTTGGGTGGAACATTGATGCAGGGCAGGGCCAACCCTCTCCTCCCTTTTGGCCCGCAGCTGTTTTCCGGTACCTCCTCCCTTCTATTAGCTGAAACATACCTGTGCTTGGCAAGCAGTGGCCTGACTTCCTGACAACCTGGTGCCTATAGACACGTTGCACAGCACATGGTGTGCTACATTTAACTACTGACAGCAGTTGTGTGCAATTTGTGGCCCTACTGGTGCTGCCAAGCTAAAATTCCTCATTCATTCATCTGCTATCTAGGGCTGTTGGGAGTTACAAGCAAACATTTCTCCTGTATTTTTGGACTACGACTCACATGACACACACACACAATATATATATATATATATATATATATATATATATATATACACACACACACACACACACACACACCACACACACACATATATATACATACACACACACACATACGTATAAGTCTAGATTTTTTTGTCAAAAGATCAAACCCAAAAAGTGGCTTGACTTATTAATGGGTGAATGTGAATACTGTACATTAACTCTTACTGTTTTAAAAAGGAGCTCTGAATAGAGTGGCAAAAGACAAGAGCTTATTCCATCCCAGGAGATCCCAGAGGAGGGTGACTAAAATGATCAAGGATCTGGAGAACAAGCCCCATGAGGAGAGGCTTGAAGAGCTGGGCATGTTTAGTCTGAAGAAGAGAAGGCTGAGAGGAGACATGATGAGGGCTATGTATAAATATGTGAGAGGAAGTCAGAGGGAGGAGGAAGCAAGCTTGTATTCTGCTGCCCGGGAGACTAGGATGCAGAACAATGGCTTCAAACTACAGGAAAAGGAGATTCCACCTGAACATTAGGAAACACTTCCTAACTGTGAGAGCTGTTCAGCAGTGAGACTCTCTGCCCCTGAGTGTGGTGGAGGCTCCTTCTTTGGAAGCTTTTAAGCAGAACCTAGATGGCCATCTATCAGGGGTGCTTTGAATGCGATTTTCCTGCTTCTTGGCAAGGGGTTGGATTGGAAGGCAGACGAGGTCTCTTTCAACTCTGATTGTATGAATCTAAAAGATGAACTGACCCTCCTCTACTCTCTCCACTGTGGTATCACTTCTGGGCAAAGGTGTGGCCAGAGGTGGATGGCCCTTGAGTCTGCCTTAGTGCTGTCCTCTCTCTCCTGAATTAATTACCTTTGACTTGTCCACAGGTTGTATCATAATCCATAATTTTTGCCCCCAAACCTGGTCTTGATTTATATGCAAGATCAACTTATACATGAGTATATATAGTAATTCCTTATAACTGGCTGTGCTTGACAGGAGCTGTCACCTGACTTTCCATAATCCCAAAGACATGCATGGACACAGCTGGCCTCACAAACAACCTCATCTTAGGTGTCACCTGTGATATTAGGAATTATAATTCCTGATGTTATCAGAGTCTGACCAAGTTGTTTTAGTGGGTGTTTGCTGTTTATTTGTTCAGTCACTTCCGACTCTTCGTGACCTCATGGACCAGCCCACGTCAGACCTCCCTGTTGGCTGTGGCCACCCCCAGCTCTTTCAAAATCAAACCCAGGCATATAGCCGGGGGGGGGGGGTGCTTGATGGGCTGCAGCCCCCCCCCCCCAAATTCTCAGGGTGGTCCATGAGAAGGCCTTACTGGTACATTATTTAAACTGTTATGTTTATTCATATCATGATCTGATCACCATGCTCAATATATCCCATATGCATGGGGGCATTGGGGTAATGATACAAAAGGTTTGCTAGGGTAGATCCTCATCCCCTCCCCCTCCCCCAATCAAACTCAATCCTGGCTACGAGCCTGGTCAAGCTAGTCACTTCAAGGACATCTTGACCTTGGTCGGCCCCTCTTCCTTTCTCCTTCCATTTTCCCCAGCACTATTATCATCTCCAAACTTTGCTGTCTTCTCATTATGGGGCCAAAATACTTAATCTTTGCCTTTAACATCCTTCCCTCCGTGAGCAGTCAGGCATTATTTCCTGGACTGCTTTGATCTTCTCATGGTTCAAGGCCCTCTCAGAATTTTCCTCCCAACACCACAGTTCAAAAGCGTCTATCAAATTTCTCTCTGCCTTCCTTATGGTCCAGCTCTAACATCCATAGGTTACTATGGGGAATACCATTGCTTTAACTATGCGGATCTTGGTTGCCAGTGTGATGTCTCTACTCTGCAGTCTGCGTTTGCAGTAATCTTCATGCCTAGAAATACAGAGTCTGTCACTTCCTCCATGTTTTCTCCCTCTATTTGCCAGTTATCAATCAAATAGGTTGCCATTATCTTGGGTTTTTTTATATTTAACTGCAACCCAGCTTAAAGCTATGCAATTATAATGGTGTACATCATGTGGAATAATGTGTCAAATTCAATAATATTGACAAGCTGGAATGTGTCTGGAGGAGCACCAAAATAACCAAAAGGAGTGGCTTAGGGAGCTGGCTATGTTTAGCATGGAGAAAATAAGGATAGCTATGTTTAAATACTTGAAAGGATGTCATATTGAAGAGGGGGCAAGCTTGTTTTCTGCTGCTCTGGAGATTAGGACACAAGGCAATGCATCAAGTTTCAGGAAATAAGATTCCACCTAAGCATTAGGAAGAACTTCCTAATGGTAAGAGCTGTTTGGCAGTGGTGTTGGAGTCTCCTTCTCTGGAAGTTTTTAAGCAGAGGCTGGATGGCCATCAGTCCGGGATGCCTAGATTATGTGTTCTTGCATGGCGGGGTTGGACTACATGGTCCTTGTGGTCTCTTCCAACTCTATGATTCTGCTTTCAGTGGGGAAATGAGAGGTTACAGTGGAAAGATCAAAGGAATGGCAGAACTATTTGCAACATCGGTTCCTCGTTCACTGCTTCACTTGACCTTTTTTTCCTTATCTTCCCCAGAACTACCTCCAGTCCCAGCGTGGAGGGAACCCCATGCCATGGGTACGCCGGCCTCTATAGTGTGTGACTTGCCACAGCATCAGGCCCCCAAATCTTGTACTCGCAAGAGAGCGTCTGCCAACATCTTTCAGGGAGTGGATTTATGGCAGCTGCGCCGCCTCTTCCACAGCAGTGGGGATGCAGAAGCAGAGGAACGAGCTCAGCTGATCTGGCAATGTGCAGAGAACCGGTGCATTACTCAGGCTTTGCAACAACTCCACAGAAGGCAGAGGAAATGGAGGCTGCACTCCCACCATAGGCCTCCTTCAGAAAAGGGCAGCTCCACCAGACTCCTAGAACTACAGCATTTCAGTCGCTTAAAGTATGTTTCTGCTTCAAAAAAATCATGCTGCTTTTTGAGTACAACTCTGCAGATTCCTTTTGCACCCCAAAGCCTGCATTTTAGTGTTGCCATGGAGCCAGGGACCACTCATGTCTGTGTGTACATGCACACATTTTCATATTTTTATACACACAAAGGCTGTGTGCATTTTAGACTAATCCATCTCACCTGCTGAGTCATATTATTTTAACTTTGAACCTAGCATCTCATAATGAACTACTAGAATGCATTCTAGGTGAGAATGTATATGGCCTTCATTATATCTCTTGTTTGGTGGCAGCACAGGGCTTTCTTAAGCAAGGAATACCCACATAGGTTTGCCAGAGCTCTTCTTAAAAATATTCAGGAAGTGTGATTTTGTGGCAGGTAGAACACTTGTGAAAACTGGAAACCTTTAACCCTGATACTGCCCCAGATATCCTGGCTGTTTAATCTCTTGAGCCCAATCCACAGTGGCATTTCCCAGCTTTACAAAGCCATAAGCAACAAATGGCTTTCTAAGGACACAGCGGGCTGAACTGTTGACCAAAAGGTAGACAGTTCAAATCCAGGGAGTGGGGTGAGCTCCTGCTGTTAGCCCCAGCTTCTGCCAACCTAGCAATTCAAAAAACATGCAAATGTGAATAGATCAATAGGTAGCGCTCCGGCGCTCTATGCAGTCATACTGGCCACATGACCTTGGAGGTGTCTACAGACAACACCGGCTCTTCGGCTTAGAAATAGAGATGAGCACCAACCCTCAGAGTCAGACACAACAGGACTTAATGTCGGGGAAAACCTTTACCTAAGCAACCAAACCACACTATCTGGAAGGCTGAGTGTACCCATACAATCCTGTCTAAACCTCAACATCAGCATCTAAAACTACTCTTTCATCCACCAGTGAGAGCTATCGGGTTGCTGGGGACCAGCACAGGGTATTTTAAATGCCACACATTCAAAATTCCCTATTTCAGGATATACAAATGGCCATGCCATTTTTATTCCAGTTCACATTTGTTAGATGTGCCGTGCTTCTTCTGCTGGTTCTTAAATGGATGACTTTCATCATCAATTTATATTTTGGGGCAATCTCAACTATAATGTCTGTATATAATTTACAACTTCAGGCAACATCTGGACTAATCCTAACTAGTACAGCAATGTAAGGAATAATGGAAGTTACAGTCCAACAACATCTGGAAGTCCATAAATCACCCTATGTTAGCAGGTTTTGTCCATAAATCACCCTATGTTAGCAGGTTTTGTCTAATGATTAACAGAAGCAGAACATATTTATGAAAAATAGTATATATACTTAATCTGCATAATTTACATAGACAAGCAGAATGTAACTTCCTAACGTTCAAAGAATGTGTCTATACTGTAGAATTAGTGGTTTGACACCACATTAGCAGCCATAATAATACTATAGAATCATGGAAGTTATCGGGTTGCTGTGAGTTTTCAGGGCTGTATGACCATATTCCAGAAGCATTCTCTCCTGACATTTCACCCACATTTATGGCAGATATCCTCAGAGTTTGTGGGGTATATTGGAAACTAGACAAGGGAGGTTTATATATCTATTGAAGGTCCATATGGGAGAAAGAGTCACAGGAAGTTGGAGGCAAGTGTGAATGTTGCAATTAATCACCTTGATTATCATTGCAAAGCCTTGCAGCTTCAAGGCCTGGCTGATTTCTGCCTGAGGGAATCCTCTGTTGGGAGGTGTTAACTGGCCGTGGTTTTTTCATGTCTGCAATTCCCCTGTTTTCAGAGTGTTGTTCTTTATTTGCTGCCCTGATTTTAGTTTTTAAATGCAAGTAGCCAGCTTTTGTTTATTTTCATTGTTTCTTCCTTTCTATTGAAATTGTCCACATGCTTATGGATTTCAATGGCTTCTCTGTGTAGTCTGACATGGTGGTTGTTAGAGTGGTCCATCATTTCCGTGTTCTCAAATAATATGTTGTGTTCAGGTTGGTTCATCAAGCGCTCTGCTATGGCTGACTTCTCAGTCTGAATTAGTCTGCAGTGCCTTTCATGTTCCTTGATTTGTGTTTGGGTGCTGCATTTGGCAACACATGGAAGTTATAGTTTTCTAAGATCCTTAGTTTCCTTTGCCAAAGAATGTTAGTGCCTCACCAAACTATAACTACCACGATTCCACAGAATTGAGCCATGGCAGTTAAAAGTGGTATTGAACTGCATTAATTCTACAGTATAGAATTAGTGTGACAGGAAAACATCAGTGTTTCTTCCAGAACTATAAGAAAATGTTGAATATAAGAGCAGCCTCTCGTGAACTCTTTTCCCCCCACATCACTAATATGATGTTTAAGAAAGACATTTCTACTTTTTCTTTGTATTGTTTATCCGATTTTCCAGAGGAGAAAACATAATCTTTCTTAATTGGATGCCTTTGCTCTCCTGCAGGATTGAAGACCATACTCCATCTTGTGCTGATACTGAGAACAACAGTAATGGTAAAGAGACAGAGGACACTGATCAAACTGACCATTGCACTGCTTCCCAGCACAGGAAAAAGAGGGGAATGGGAGCTGCAGACTACCTCCACCACCTCCACCGGTGAGCAACCCGGACCTCACACTAATGCATATGATTGTCAGTATATGGGGCAGGAGAAGCCTGAAATGACAAGGGGACCTGACAGCAGACACACTTCCATTCTGCTCTTTAACAACCTCCAGCTGGAAGAGAATCTTTGGCACAAATTAATTCTCCTGCTTCAGGTTCACTGTCATGATAAAGAAACTTGAATTCAGCCCTCTCGGCCTCAAGCACTTCTAGTTATTCATACTTGACCACAGCTTGCTGTCTTAAAGCACAAACACTACATCTACTGAATGCAGATAATCACGTGTAATAAAGCTTATATATATATGTATTACTTCTCTGAAGCTATTTTTATATGAATCTGAGAACTATATTTGCCAGCATATCTGTGTAATCCAGTGGTACCCAACCTTTTTTTGACCAGGGACCAGTCTCCAACATTAGTACTAAAAGGGTTACAAATCAGTTTTTGGTCAACTTTAGGTTTGGTTTGATTATTTGGGGTGCTGATTCAGAAAATTACATTGGATAGACCACATCAGCTCTAGTTTCTGATACAGAAGAAATCCCATCCAGTAGTTGCCATCTGCTCGCCCATAGAAAACAATATTTAATAATCTAGGGCTGATGTGGTCTATCCAAGGGGTTGGGGCTGGTCAGCAACAGGGAAGGAGGGGCAGGCGGCATGAAAGGAGCAGAAATAAAATAATAAATAATAAAATAAAGAGGAAGGAGGCTCGTGCATCAGATTTTCGTCCTTGCGGCCCACTGGTGGTTTGCGGCCCACAGGTTAAGAAGCACTGGTATAATCCAAGGCCATATCTCCCAAAGCCTGTTGCACAGTCTAGAACTGAATAGAGCTACAGCCATCTGCACTCCATATTGCCGACCCCTATCTGAAAAGCCAACATGGTACAATGATTTGAATGTTGGACTATGACTCTGGAGATCAGGGTTTGAATCTTCACTGTGCCATGGGAACCCACTGGATATACCTTGGGCAAATCACTCTGTCTGCCTCAGAGGAAGGCAAAAGCAACTCCTCCCCCAAACAAGTCAGGCCAAAAAAAAAACCCACAATAAGTGAAAATAACTTACCCCCACAATAACTTACAATAAGTGAAAAAAAGAACTTGGAAGGCACACAACAAATCAAATCTGAAAATATTAATTTGAGATTGCAAGTCCATTTCTCCCAAGTTTCAGAGAAAAGGTACGAGAGACTGAATGCTTGGCCGCATGCAAACTACATGCAAACTAATGTTCAGATGCCATCTGAACATTAGGAAGAACTTCCTGATTGTGAGAGCTGTTCAGCAGTGGAACTCTCTGCCCCAGAATGTGGTGGAGGCTCCTTCTTTCGAAGCTTTTAAACAGAGACTGGATGGCCATCTACCGGGGGGTGCTTTGAATGTGATTTTCCTGCTTCTTGGCAGGGGGTTGGACTGGATGGCCCATGAGATCTCTTCCAACTCTATGATTCTACGTTGCATTCACCTTCAGTTACACTAATGGAACCCTACCATTTCAGGGCCATTCTAATCTATGCACAAGTCAGCAATACTCTGTCACTCTCAAGATCTGACTGCTTTGTCAGGAAGATGTTTTCTTACTGCCATAGATTGAGGCACTAGTAAAGACAACAGCTTCTGGTTGTCAAGAAATCAGCCTAGTGACCACTTATACAGAATTTCATCAACCTTTCTGAAGACTGAAAATGTGAAAGAGTTCTAAGAAAAAGCAAAGAACGAACCGTATCAGTCTTTTCAAAAGGGTATAGGTATCATGAGAAAAAGGCTCCACCCAGTCACCCTAGCTGCATCAGCTCCCAGCAGTGCAATCTAACAAAACCAGCTACATAATTGGTGTCAAACTTCAGCAAGTTATTTTCACTAATTGTATATGTTTAATGTTGCCAGAACAGAAATAGGCCAAAACATTTGTAAACACTGTGTTAAATATTGCTTCTAATAGATTAGAATATACGATCTCCTAAAAGCTATAAAAACAACAAAAAAGTGGTTTACCAGCAGCCATCCCCTGGCACAGCCAGCTTCCCTGATTACGCTTCACAATACAAATAAAACAAAGCGGAAGAGAGACTTCCAAGAAGGTTATGCATCACAGGCTAACTGGAATTGTTACGTCACGGGGAGGGAAGATATGACTCACTGTTTGACTACCATTCTCACCATTCTACACCATTCATTTGCTGGCTAGGACTAATGGTAATAATCCCTGTTCAACCAAGTCTGGAAGGTCACACATTCTCAACCTGAGCTACATCAACCTTCCATAACCTGAGGCCTTTCCACATGTATAGTACTGTCACTCCCATATGCACCCAGTTTAGCAGATCATAGTGAATTTCCCCAACACACCTGAAGGACACCATGTGGGGGAGAGCTGGTCTATCCTATGGGAGAGGATTCAAAGCACATGGCAAGCAGAGGGCAGTTGTACATAAAGGCACAATTATAACTGGCGGCACAAGGGGAAGTGAGGTGAGAGACTTCAGCTCTTGTTCACTTCAGCAGGCATAAAAACACAAGAGACTGGCTCTGCAACTGCAGATCTGTTATGAAGATACTTGCATTGATTTAAATATATTACATACATTTCTACAGTGCATAAGAACAATACATTTCAGTTGAGGCTGGCAAAAAGGAAAAGTATTCCCTGGTGCCAAGTATCCACCTGGCACCACGGGCATACAGCAGATCATCCTCTCTGCCACCTGGAACGACAAGAGAAGACAGGTCGCACCCACCAGGTGCCAGGTCCCTACTTGGAACAGGAAGGAAGCTGGGCTCAACTTGGCACAAGACCTCTCCCTAGCAGGCTTGGTGGGGAGCCAGCTTAGCCGCTCCCAAGGAAAAAAATAGGAAACTTTTTTTATATTGACAAGTTCAGATGGGAAATTCTTGTTGCCAGGGATTTAGCATGGCAGTCTGCAGAGAAGCAGCATTCATCTTACCATTCCACTGTACACAAGGCATAGCCTCAGTATGATCCTTACATCAGTCCTGCCCATTAAAGGGTGGCAGAGAATGCAGTGAGGACATCTCCCCCTGCTAGCAAGCAACACCCACAGAGACTCTTTCCTTTCCCGATTGTCAGTACTCAAACCCAGCTGAGGGAAGGCATCCAG
The DNA here is from genome assembly GCF_037176765.1 of Anolis sagrei. Taxonomy (NCBI): domain Eukaryota; kingdom Metazoa; phylum Chordata; class Lepidosauria; order Squamata; family Anolidae; genus Anolis; species Anolis sagrei. The sequence continues at coordinate 217,946,743 of NC_090023.1, read as the reverse complement.
CTCTATAGGAAGAGACAGAACTGCCTCTAGCAGCCCCAGTTCTGCTCCACCACATCTCTAGAGCAGAGAAACATATTATCAGCTCTAGGGACCACAGTAGGTGGGTGTAAAATGCTAGCCCAAGGTAACAGTACTAGGATATACAGTCTTCCTCTTGCCATGTGAAGCATGAGTGTATGCATGTGGGATGATCAATTTAAAATCAAATTAAAACCTATTGTTTGAGGCCTTTACTCCCTTCTGCACAAAGAAGAGAAACAATCGTCTAACCCTCCCATCCTATGGTCCTCTGTAGAACCTGCCCTCTAGTATTTACTCACTCCCTCCACAGACAGAAGCCATTACCAACAGGCTCTATCCCAGCCCTTAAATTCTCCTCTAAGGCCAACCTTCATTCTTCCAAAAGCAGGCAGTAATAACTATGCTCCATACAAATGTCCCCAAAGCACACAGCCCTGGGAACACCTCTGTAGGACCAAGGGCATCCGAGCAAACCTAGTGGGGGCTTCTCAGGAAGAACAAGAGGGTGAATAGAAAAGGAGAAAGGTGCTTCAAGCCCAGCATTTTCACACACAGAGCAGTAGCACTTCCATCCCACTTGGGGACCTCCCTTGTCACCAGCCTTCTGGGGCAGAGGACACTGTGTGTACTCCATCTAGATGGACATTAGAGGGACGGCATGAAACTAAAAGGGCGCTGCATGCGGGCACCTGCTGGAAGATGCTGCCATGCTCTGGCTGGGGAGCAGACCAGCCCACAGCAAGAAAGGAGTAGCAGTCAGTCTGGATGAAGGCCCCTCCCTTTCTGTGGGGATTATGTAGAGCAATGCTGACTGGAGGGCCTGCTCACGTCTCCTGCTGGCTCCAGCAAGGCTGGCTCAGTCTGGAGGATTGGTCACCCGCAGTCAAGCACTGCTCCCCACCCACTCAGGTTCCTTGATGAGTGCAGAAGGAAACTGCTACCACCAGGAAAAGAAGGGTTTGCGGCTCTGGAAGCTTTGCGTGTAGGATTCACTGGCAGAACGTTGATGGGAGCGAGCAGTTTCCACAATGACCGGGGGCATCTGGACCAAGTGAAGAGGGCTCTTCCCATCTTTCAAGGCCTGTGTCAAGTTCAGGATCTAGGAAGAGAAATAGGTACACTAAGGTTCAGGTTTTACAAAAGTCCAGGCATAAAATGAAGCAAGTCAGCCCCATCCCATTCAGAAGACATCCCATCCTACCTGACCACGCATGACAGCAATCTGCTTGTGGAACTGGCCTCTGTCAAAACCTGGATCTTTCTACAAAAGAAACAACAGATGAACAAATGTAGTAAGGGCACATGTTTGTTAGTTGTTGATTTAAAACATTTCTACCGCGCCTTTCTCACGCTGCCAGAGGGGACTCAAGGCGGCTTTACACATAGGCAACTATTTAATGCCTTAAAACAATGTACAATTAAAATGAACATTTAAAATAGAATTATAAAATACATTAAAACAATTAAAAACATTTTAAACAATACCTTCACAATTAATTACATGATCCATAAGTGTAATCCAGGCCGTTCCGATAGTAATTACACATCATTCCATAACCAGATATTGCACAAGTTCTCCAACGGCTTGGTCACAAAGCCATGTTTTCATTCTCTTATGGAAGGTCAGGAGGGAGGGGGTTGATCTCATATCCCTGGGGAGGGAATTCCACAGCCGAGGGGCCACCACTGAGAAGGCCCTGTATCTCGTCCCTGCCGATCACACCTGCAAAGGAGGTGGGACCGAGAGCAGGGCCTCCCCAGACAATCTTAAACTCTGAGATGATTCATAGAGGGAGATATGTTTGGACAGGTAAGCTAGGCCAGAACCGTTTGGGGCTTTATAGGCTAAAGCCGGCACTTTGAATTGTGCTTGGTAACAGATTGCAGCCAGTGGAGCTGGCATAACACGGGTTGTATGCTCCCAGAATGCCACTCTGGTGAGTAATCTGGCTGCTGCCCGCTGGACCATTTGAAGCTTCCAGTCTTCAAAGGCAACCACACATAGAAAATGTTGCAGTAGTCTATTTGGGATGTAACCAGAGCATGGACTATCATGGCCAAGTCTGACTTCCCAAGGTACTCTTGCAACTGGCGCACACATTTTAACTGTGCAAAAGCTCCCCTGGCCACTGCCAAAACCTGGGGTTCCAGGCTTAGCGATGAGGCCAGGAGCACTCCCAAGCTATGAACCTGTGTCTTCAGGGAGACTAACCCCTTCTAACACAGGCTGTAACCCTATGCCCTGTTCGGCCTTTCGACTGACCAGGAGGACCTCTGTCTTGACTGGATTCAATTTCAATTTGTTCGCCCTCATCCAGACCGTCACAGCTGCCAAGGACCGGTTTGGGACTTGAACAGCCTCCTTAGTAGCAGGTGGGAAGGAGTGAGAGAGTTGACCGTCATCTGCGTACAATGTCATGTTGCACCCAGATGTCCTCTCTTCTTCAGCCCTTGTGGGGAAAGGGGTATTTCCTCTCCCCATCTCCTCCTTTCTCTCCTACTGACATCCTACATAAATAGATAAAAGCAGTGGTACCACAGATGTACTTGTCCTGGTGGCTGCGTTTACCTTAAAAAGTTCATAGAGATCTTCTTCAAGATCCTTGACAAAATTTGGGTCCGTAATCTTTGGCAGAATCAAATCCTTGATTTCCTGGGAGAAGGGCACCTTGGCCTGGGGCAGCCATGCCCAATAAAAAGGATCTAGGGTGGGGAAGAATACAGAAGGCAGGTATTAGGCTCACAAACCAGATTAAACACAAGGGCAGGGTGCCAGCAAAGATACAGATCCTGAACATGATGAGCTCTAAGTGGGGACCCGAAGGTGGTTGGAATGGAGAAGAAAAGAACTCAAACTGAAGAAATACCTATGAAATAACTGCTTGGAGGTATACTTACATGCTCTCCAAGAATCTGGATGTTTGAGAGGAAAAGCCAGGCCATTGTCAATGGCAGCTAGTTTAATGACAGGCTCTTTCACCAATACCCACTCTTCTGCATCCTGAAGAAAAAGGAAGGAATATCAAGCCCAGAAAGGTACTGCTTCTAACAGTCAACTCAGTTGCTCTGCTCTGGGTCCCACTTACCCGCACGTTTGTGCTGTCCAAAGGGCAATCATACTTGATCAGCCAGTTGTCATTACCCCGGTCTGTAAAGTGATAGAAATGTGTGAACAGAAGGCAAAGAAATAACTCATCCAAACATATTCTTGGCAACCATTGACAACAAACCCCACAGCACAGTCGAGATTTGGGAACAAGACCTGTGAGTTTTAAAGGCTATTTTAAGTGTATTTATTAGGAGCCCCCAATAGCGCAGTGAGTTAAACCCTTGTGCCGGCAGGACTGAAGACTGACAGGTTGTAAGTTTGAATACGAGGAGAACTCAGATGCGATCCCTCCGTCAGCTCCAGGTCCCATGTGAGGACATGAGAGAAGCCTCCCACAAGGATGTTAAAACATCAAAACATCCGGGAATCCGGATGTAAAGTAAAGACTTTCTGTATATATTTCAGATTTCAATATTAATGTCAAAAATACGTAGTATGATTTTACATAGGAATTGTGCTACATTAGAACAGTAAAGACAAATATCACTTAAATAAAATAAACATTAAATATTAAATAACCAGAAAAATAAAATAAGGTGTAAACACAACACTAATCTGGGAATCTGCTATTGCAACACATCAAATGAAGTGGTTTGAGTACTGGGTGCAGCATGTGATGTCAGAATCAAGAGGCTTCCTTCTCAGAATACCAGAAAATAATTGCATTGAAAAGAAATACAGGGTGTTACAAAATGATGGACCCAATTTCAAAGCCGTGTATTTCTCAATAGTAACATTACAGTCACACAAAAAGTTACAAATGGTTTAATGAGTTATCAAGTTATCAAGCTTTGCGCTGGGAGAGGCATCTAATGGTAATAACTTGAAAACCTATGCCTGACTCTTTCAAGTGGTAAGAATTTCATTCACAGACAATTAATTTTTCCAGATAGCTAGCAATTTCAAACTGGGCCCATCTTTCTGAAACACCGGGTGCATTGAGGACAGTGTAGAACTCAGCAAAAACTACCACAAGTCTTCAGCCATTCAAGGGAATTGTAGTACAATACTCTATTCCCATCCTTGAGTTCTGGGATCTAGAACAAATCTCCATCAAGCTAAGTGTTCCCAACCAAAATTATGCCTGTCTTAACAGTCAGTAGCCCCTTCTTTAGGATCCACAAGTAGCATAGAACCTACCAGTGTTGCGAATGATGTAGTCCAGCACCACTAGTCTCTCAAACTGTAGCAGCAATTGGCGATTCGTATTATCTGGAAGAGGCTCAGCTTCAAAGCGCCGCAGCCAGAAATCTGCATCCTTGTAACCTTCCACAAAGAGCTGAAAGGAGCCCACCTGAGAGCAAGAAGTAAATGAGTTAAGTGGAGTGAGACATGGCACAATGACACCAGACTCTCCTAGATGCCTTAAGAAAATGCCATCAGCCCTGAAAAACTCACAAAGATATATAAAAGTTCGGACTTACGTTGGAAATGTAAACAAAAGAAAGGAATCTTTTACCTCCACAAAAGACTTAAAGATTTCTGGAGAAAAAAATTATAATGAAATGGAAACTATATTAAAAAAATAAAATAACATTGAAACCAGGGTCTTTTTTATTAGGATTATTAGATAAGAAGATACCAAAACACCAAGAAATAATCTTTTTCTACATGACAACAGCAGCAAGAATTGAATATGCAGAATTGTGTAAACAACAAGCTACACTAACGACAGAGGATCTTTGAAATGACGGAGATGGACAAACTAACTTTAGCCCTACAGCAAACCGATCTGCAGCATCTACAAGAAGAATGGAAAACTTTCATAGACTTCGTGAAAACCCAAAAGAAGATGACTCAACAGGATCTGATGACTAAAAATAAGATAAATAATATATGTTTATCTTCTGTATTTGGTATTTTAAAACTTAAGAGATAGATACTATCTGATGGGTCAACTATTAAGAAATTATAATAGGAAAATGCATAATATCAATGATATGGAAATTATAGAAGCATATACACACAAATCTATATACAGTATATATGTGAATGTGTTTATGTATGTACATACAGAAAGAGAGAGAGTGATACAGAATGATATAAAAGAAGGCTAGCTGGGCTAGTATGAGCAAAACCTTGAGAAAGAGAGTTTGAGAGATCTGGCCTTCAGGAGCTATCAGGGAAAGTTCTTAAAATTTACTATAAGAATAATATCATACTGAGAGGTTATGGTTAAGTCAGAAGAGCTTTTGACCCCAAGAGTTATAGATGGAAAATATATTTGATGTAAATACAGAAAGAGAGAGAGCATGATAATGATAAAATGATGGAAACACTAACCTACTAACAATCCAAATGAAAATTTTAGAACCTTCTTTGTAGATATTAATAATAGATAATTTAAGAAAAGCTTTAAAGTGAAATAATCTGCTATGAAAAAATCAGTATAATTTCCATTGAAGAAGAACTGGAAAAGAATATATGAAGACCAGGAGACAATGTGAGAAGACAGAAGAAGATACAACGGGCTTAAAATTAAAATGCTTAGAATCCTCAGTATATTATGTAATAGGTGTTAAAGAAATAGAGATGAAGACTTGATGTAACAATGATAATATTATAAAAGAACCCCTCATTCCTTCGCAACCTTCACTCTCTTTGTTATGGAGCCCCTGGTGGCACACTGTGTTAAACCCTTGCACCGGCAGGACTGAAAACCAACAGGTCATAGGTTCGAATCTGGGGAGAGCGCAGTTTCAGCTCCAGCTCCCCATGCAGGGACATGAGAGAAGCATCCCACAAGGATGGTAAAACATCAAAACATCTGGGCATCCCCTAGGAAACGTCCTTGCAGACGGCCAATTCTCTCACACCAGAAGCAACTTGCGGTTTCTCAAGTCATTACTGACATGGAAAAAAAAAGCCTCTTTGTTTTCTCCTCTTGACATACTAGACATTTATAAAGATGGAACTAACCAATAATTAATCTATTATCCTCGTTGTTTTCTTTTCCCTTCCCTTGTCGTTTCATCCCCTACTTTCCTAGTAAATGTTTAATAAAAAAATATTTGGGGGGACAAAAGACCATACCTTTGGAGGGAGCCCAATTCGATGAAACCTCTGCCCGACTTTTGGCACTTTCTCCAGAGCCAGGCGTTTGCCCCGGGACTTCACTCGATCAATGGCGCTGTAGTTAAATGTTTCACTGGCCAAATATACCACCTATGGGTGTACGGAAGAGAAGACCCAAAATCAGTTTATAAGCAGATCACAATTCTTTCTTTCTTTCTTTCTCTCTCTCCCATTTTTAGGAGGGTGCATTCACAAATATAGACATATCCAGAGCTGTCAGCTTTTAACAAGCTTGGCAATATCTAGTAACGGCAGAAGACTACAGATGTCTTGAAAAATTCCAAAGAGTATTAAAAGACAAATGTCAAGTTATTCTTTTATGCGCAAACAACTACCTGCTTCTTTTTGAAAAGATACCTAACGTTGAGTCCTTGTGGCCATTTCCTTTCCACAGCCACCACTGTTTCGTCTATCCTCTTACATACAGTTTGTATTTCAAAACGCTATACAAATATCAATGATAAGGATTAGAAAGTACCGGTGCCCTATTGCTAGGATAAGAGACAAGGACAGGATCTGGATGGAAAGCAGGGATAGATATCCGTGGAGTGTTTGGGGTCAATTTTTCAGTCCTGCATCCTAGAAGAGCATCTTCAGCTGAAAATGGCTCAAAAATGCAATTGGAATTCATTGCTGTTCCCTGCTTCTTATTTTTTTTCCAAGATGACTTCTGGTGAAATAGGTAGGTTTGTGGGGGTGGTTTCAAGGTAAAATATAGGTTTGGGGTCTATCTTTCATCTGATTTCCTTTAAATGGAGGGTGTCTGAGACAACCACAAAAAAAGGAATTATGGGAGCTGCGCGTGGTCTATGGCTGCACTTTCCCCACTCCTGATTTAAAAGAAGCAATGGAAGACAGTTCCTGAAGTCTGGTAAGTAAGGTAAACTCACTGTTATTATTGTGTTCTGTTGTGTATTTTGGTATGTTTTTAATATGTTTTGTGCTCACTTAGGCACTGAATGTCTGCCTTCTTATATGTAAACCGCCCTAAGTCCCCTCGGGGAGAGAGGGTGGTATAGAAATAAAGTGTTGTTGTTGTTGTTGTTATTATTATTATTATTATTATTATAAATAATATTATCCAAAGGGAAACCAACCAGCCAAATACACTACACTCCTATTAGTACCAGACAGCATAACCAGATATTATGTGAGTTGCAGTTCTATAACATCTGGGCAGGCTACAGTTTCCCCATATCTGACATATAAGAGGAAAAACTATGTTCTTTTCAAGCTTCCTTATCTCCTATTCTATACATCTCCTCAATCTCAAGCTTACCTTTGTACAAGGAACGATGTTCAGTTCCAGCTTCTGGTCCACAAGGCTTGCACCTGCCTCTGATAGATATCCCTGGTTGAGAACAAGGCAGTCCCTTCCAAAACAACATGGGCAACAAAGTTTTTGCAGCCATTTTGTCCATTTGGGGTTCAGCTGTCCATAGGGTTCTTCATTCTTGGGTTTGAATACTCCAATAATTTTCTAAAAGGAACAGAAAATGGAGGCTGGTCAGTACAGGCTGGGCAAAGCAAAGAATACACACAACCTTCCTAACCTGGCAATGTCCCTAGTACTTGACAAATATATCAATAGTGTTGAGAAAGAAGAAACTCAAAACTTAATTCTTCTGCAAATAGTTTTTAAAGGTTTACAAGAATACCCTTCTATACACCATTTGCAAGAAGTTTGGGGCTCCACTGCTGAAAAGTATGTTTGGCCAGCAATTGTTTTTTTTCACTCCAAAATTGAGAAAAATAAAGTGTAATCTCTCCAGCAATGCATATTAGGATATTTGTTTGTTTGTTATGTTTATTTTCTGATGAGTGTAAGAGAGCAACTATAATCCTCATAACAGCCCTGTCAGGTAGGTCAGTTTGAGATAGAGAGGGGGAAGATTGAGGGTGGCTCAGTTTTATTCCATGAACTACATAGCTCCTAACCACTACATCAAACAGCTAGGAGGAGATGGATCGTGATGTAAAAATGGTACTGTGATCAGCCAAAGCGGGTTGACCCTTTCCAGGCCCTGGAACTGGTTAAGCTGATCTTCATTAGTCGGATGAATTATACTACTGGGTAACTCTAATGGTGTTGATGACATCACTAGTCGCAGATGTGCTAGGAATTTTTCACATCCTGTTTCTGCCCAAAGAAAGCAATCAACCTTAGAAAACGAAACAAGACAGACTGCAAGCTGAAGTCCCAGGGATGAATGTTAAAAATGAGCTGCTGCTGAGATTTCAGCAAAGAATGAAACCTACAAATTGTTCAAATTATAGGCCCAGTCATGGACCTCTGCCATCAAAAAGCAGTTTCTTTCAGTTTTTCCACTGAGGTTCCCCTCTAAATTAATCCCATCAGGAGTAAAGAAACACATAAATGTTGATTGACTCTAATTTTAAGAGCCACCTGCTAATTAAAGAGTATGGAAAAAGTACAAATCAAGATGCTTGTCAACATCTAACAAAATGGTTTCATGGTTTCAATATAGACAAGTACAAGAAAATATTATGGATTACAAAAATGTTGGACATGGCAGAGATGGACACACTAATGAGGCTTATACAATCATCAGGTCCTTCCAAATCTGAAGAAGTATGGCAGCCCTTTATTGAGTTTTTAATGAAAATATTGGATTGTTTATAACATTAAAGGGAAATTAGTAGTTCAGAGATGTAAAAATAACAAGAAATAAATAGAGAAGTTAGTGACAAGAATAATAGGATCCCCAATGATTTCCAAAGGATCTTGGAAAGTTAATCTAGCGGATGACAACAAGAATAGTGTTTTTTATTATGAAGAAGACAGCAGAGACAGGGTAGGAAGCATTAGTCAGGGCTTTCTATTTTCTGTTTCCCAACTTTTCTATCTCCTTTGCTTCAAAATACTACATACCTGCTTTTCTATCCTTCTGTTTTAGATTAGAAAATAAATGTTTTCTTTTTTCTCTTTTTAACATCATAGAAATCTTGTTTGTATTAGATAACAATGGAAGAAGATGCAAGATGTTAGAAACGCCCCTGTTCTATATCCACTCTTGTACCCTTCCCCATTCCTTATATATTATGCAATAAAAATTATATTTAAAAAAGACTCAGAGACAGTGTTGCACAGTGGTTTGAATGTTGCACTTGGCGGCTAAAGTTCTAGCCTCCCCTGAGACATGAAACTAACATGGTTGTGAAGGTAAAGCGGGAAGGAGAAAGCCATGCTTGGTGTACCAAGCTCACTGAAGAAAATATTGGATATAATTGTGATTTAATAGGTAAGAAAACATGCAGTTTGCGGCACACAATGTACCAACTAGTTTTCAACCTGATGCCCTCTTAGTGTTTGCATTCAATTTTCAGAATTTCTGACCACTGGCCTTGCTGGCTAAGGCCAGTGGTCAGAAGTGTAAAATAGCTAGAAGGCACCACTGTGGATGGGATCTTCCTGGAACTACACCATCAGCAGATCCACAATTCTGTGTAGTTAAGACTGCATCATATAAAGCAAACCTGCCTTGACCCTTCCAGCTTTAATGTATCATCTGCCTCTCGCACTTTGCCATCAGCCCCGTCCTGACAGTTGTATTGTACAAGTTCCCTCGCCCCTTAGCTTGGAAATGTCCATTATTCTCAGCTACTGGTTGTTGTATGATGCATTATGTTTTTATTATGTTGTATATGTATTTTTATACAGAGGTTATTTATTGAAAGCTGGACCAGGCAGTCATGACCATCCAGGTGTTTTGCACCACAATTCCCATAACTATGACTGGCTATGCTGGCTAAGGCTGAAGGCAACAAAGGGTCAAAAGCAGATGGAAGACCAGCGACCCCTTCTTGTTCTACAGGCCTGAAGACGAAGCACATCAAATGGAACTTCAGTCATTAACTACAGATTAATCCCAGCCTCTCAATGCATTATGCTCTAAAATCACAGCCTTCTTTTCACAGTTTTGTAATTAGTAAGTGCAACCTTTCTGAACACAGAACAAAGGAGAAAATAAGAAAAAAAGTGCACATTTTGATCTAATTATAGACTGGGTTGTGGCAGGAAGTAATGGTTTTAACACATTTTATTTAATGAAACCGTGGTCCTTAGCTAAGTGGGAGCTAGGGTTATTTTTCCAAAGACAAAAGCACTGCAGTTTACACAGTGACTCTCTAGGGAACATGAGGTCCTCAAGCCCCTTGCAATCATATTCAACCAAGGCCTAGGTCAGACTCACGTTCTGGGAAATAAAGTCATTGATCATTTCTGGGTGGGGATTACCTAATCATCTACCGGCACAGACTGAGCAGTCCTTAACCCAAATTCCAAAATCTGAAATACTCCAAAATACAAAGTTGTCCACATGGGTAGCTGAGATAGTTATACCTTTGCTTCCAGATGGTTCAATGTACACAAATTGTGTTTCTAGCACAAAATTATTAAAATATTTTCATGGAATGATAAGAGTTAGAAGAGACCTCATGGGCCATCCAGTCCAACCACCTGCCAAGAAACAGGAAAATCACATTCAAAGCACCCCCAACAGATGACCATCCAGCTTCTGTTTAAAAGCCTCCAAAGGAGGAGCTTCCTCCTCACTCCAGGGCAGAGAGTTCCACTGCTGAACAGCTCTCACAGTCAGGAAGTTCTTCCTTATGTTCAGGTGGAATCTCCTTTCCTGTAGTCTGAAGCCATTGTTATGTGTCCTAGTCTCCAGGGCAGCAGAAAACAAGCCTGTTCTCTCTTCCCTATAACTTCCCCTTACAAATTTATACATGGTCCCCATCATGTCTCCTCTCAGCCTTCTCTTCTACAGGCTAAACATGCCCAGCTCTTTAAGTTGCTCCTCATAGGGCTTGTTCGCCAGACCCGTGATCATTTTAGTTGACCTCCTCTGGATTACCTTCAAGTTATGTATATAAGATGTATATGAAACACAAACAAATGTCATATTTAGACTTGGGTCCTTTTTCCAAGGTATCTCACTATGTATGCTTATGCTATTAAAGCATTACAAATTACTTTAAAAATCCAAAAACCCAAACTCTTCTGATCACATGCATTTAGATAAGGGATACTCAAACTATCTCTCTTTAACCTAGCCTTACCTGATCATTCTCTCATCCACAGGTTGCACACCTAAGGAAGTCAGGTCTTCTGCTTTGTCAATGTAGTGCTAGCTAAATCATTTCCCCCAGACGAGGAAGAGAGGATAACCCAACACTAGCCAGACACCCCTTACACAGAGTGTACTACAGCTGCCATCTTCTCCAGCCAACACTCTGTAACATTGGTAATTGGTGTTGGGCCCCAGACTGCAGATAGGAGAAGTTGCCCTAAACCATAAAGAATACAAAGATATCCCATTCCAGTTACTAAAAAATGGACTCACTAGCATAGCTCAAGTCTCATACCTGCAGCAAATGCAGTTAAATCTTGTACATCTAACTACTAGATCCTATCTGATCTTGGAAGCTAAGCAGAGTCAACCTAATTGGTACCTGGGAGATCGCTAATGAATATTAGGTGCTATACAATATATTTCACACCTCTGAGTATCCCTTGCCTAAGAAATCTCTATAAAATTCATGGGGTTGCCATAAGTGAACAGGCAACTTGAAGACACTCATATACACAAACGTCACCCATCTCTGGTCAAAGGCAGGCCGGCCAGGTGTAACTGGAAGCAGCTGACCCAGATACCAGAATCCAACCTACAAAATTCTGACTACAGAAGCCCCATTCATTCTCCAAATAGCATTAGAAGTCCTGTTGTTGCATCAGTCTATCTGCTGCTTTCTGCCTACCTAGGGCAGGAGCACAAAGGCCAGTCTGACTCATCAGACCCTTGAGTCCAGCTAAGAAAGGGAAGTGAATGCAAAGATAGATCTAGACAGGAACAAGAAGCTGCTTTGCTGGAGCAAGAAATGAGAAGGTTTGCTGATGAAGTGTGATTCCGTGCAATTGACACACTAGACTGAAAAAGGGGAAGCTAAATTAATCTGGTTATGGTGATCACAAGGAAAGCCACACGACTGACTATGCACAGCGCCAGCCCACACACAGGCATGGAAAATGTACCGCAGCTGACCGGAACTGCACTACTTTCCACTCCATGTACAATGTCACAATAATGTCCCCTTTCTCTTATTCACAAAGCAAGATGTGGGCACAAAGAGTCTCATTCAGATGCTCAAGTCCTTGCAGGTACAGAAGCAGTAATCCAATGAAACAATCTCAAAAATATTCCTGAAGGAAACAGGCTGCAATGGACTAGAACCCGGAATTCAAGGTCTCTTCCACTAGAGTGGAAATCTGATGCCTTCGACTTGCTCTGGACTACAAGTCTGTGAATCTCCAGTTGCTGCCTATGCTGCTTATGGGGGTTGTAGTGTGGATTGCTTAATTTGCCCTGGGGACACACTTACTATTAAAAGTTCCCATCAATGGAGACATAAATGTAAGCATATCCCTAGAGAATCAGTTCCATGTGCTCTTGCTATCTGGACAATGTAACAGAATTTTATCATTCTTATTGTATTTATTATTTTATTTATTTATTTATTTATTTATTAGATGCACTTATTGACCGCCATTCTCAGCCCTTACGGGCGACTCATGGCAGTGTACAGTACACATAAAAAGACAGTTACAGAGGCCAGTATCAACAACATATGACTATACAACAAATACAAACTACATAAAAATCCGCTTCGTCTCTTAGTAGAATCATACCGTAGAATCATATTGTACTCTGTATATCATAAGTAACACAGGGATCCCAGTATACATGATAGATTTTACTATAACAAGATTACACACTCTCTCCCCATAGAAAACTTCAGGCTACAATAGCCCCACAGAAGTAGATCTCCCATTCTTTATAGAAATTTTAATCACTTCTCCAATGAGATGGGATTGAAAAAAGAAGGATTAGAGTTATGGGATCAGAAGTTGGCCTGATGCAGGCTTCTACATGTTGTTGGGCTGCGAGTGGCAGTAGCCTTAGCGAACACAGCCTATGCAGAGGAATGCTGGGAGCTGCAGTCAATCAACATCTGCAGAGCTATGTTATGATTTCTTCCTCTTTTCTAGCATCACCAACTGTTCAATGGGAGGGAGACCACCAAGAAGAGTACATGATGTTATCTTGACACAGGTTGGGTAAATATTAGCTATGGTGGCTTGAAATTCTTCAAAGAGCAAAGGGCAGGACACGTGAGCTGATTCGGAAAAGTTTCCAATCGGTGTTTTCAAGATTGGTCAACAAAGGAGAGATGTCTGGTCTCTTCAGTTTTCCTTTCAAAATAAACTCTTCACTATCCCAAGATCTTAACAGGTTCCTCAAACTTCTGGCTCCTAAGAATGAAGAGCTTCAAAGACATAACAGGCTTTATTCAAATATCTGAAAGTTCAAGGATCACATGATTACGAAAGGAAGTTGAGCAGCTGCTTCCAGAGGCCAACAGTCATTCCCCTTCAAAGGAGTTTTGGCATTTGGTTCTTGCATTAGGAAATACACACACACAAAACCCTAACTGAATCGATCCAGCTCTATTTTTAAAGGGGATCATATATTAAATTGTCCAGACTTCCCCTGCTTCTTATAAAACAGGACTACAAGTTATTCGTTGTGTAAAAATGTTCATTGACATTAACTGAGTAATACCAGAGAATCTGTGTTCCAAACTCAACTAGCACTAAGATGATAGCAAAGATTTCATCACGCCTCTCCAAGATCCATGTTATTGTCAGGGTATTTTGTACCACTTTCTACACTTTCCATTCCAAAAGCTATGTAGGGCAACTTAGACTTAACCACGTAACACCCTGAGCCAATAATGCATCATAGAACAGCACAGACTGCCTGTTTTTTTTAGGCCAAAAAGCAAGAAACCCAGTTGCAATGGAGTCCATGCATTACAAAGACCAGAAGGACAAAAAGAGTCAAGATTAGGTGGCAATCTATACATATGTACCTGATGTATACCTCACCTCCTACCATCCCCAGAGATTCCTCCGTTCTGAGGACCAAGATTTATTGGAAATTCCCAATGTCAAGACCTTGCGTCTAACCAGACGCAGAGCCTTTACAGCAGTGGCACCATCACTCTGGAATACTCTGCCACCTGAAGTCCGTGCCTTGCGAGACTTATCAGCTTTCCGCAGGGCATGTAAGACATATCTGTTTTGACAGGCCTGTTGATCTTTGATATTGTTGTTTTTAAATTGTTTTAAATTGTTTTTAAATTGTGTTAGATTTTAGCCTGTTCTTGTAAGCCGCTCCGAGCCCCAGGGGAGTGGCGGCATATAAGTTTGAATAATAAATAAATAAATAAAAATATTATGCCATCAAAGCAACTGAACATGTAGAAGAATCATAGAATCAAAGAGTTGGAAGAGACCTCATGGGCCATCCAGTCCAACCCCCTGCCAAGAAGCAGGAATATTGCATTCAAATCAAGAGATCCAACTGGCACAAAATGAAGCTACCTCATGCCAACTAAGCCAATTTCTGAAAACAGAATCACCAATAGAGTGGGCCCTTGGTACCTGTATGGGTTGGTTCTAGGACACACATACACACACACTCTCCAAAATATCTGGATGGCTGAGTCCCATTACATATAATGACAGGAAAATAGTGTCCATTATATAAAATGGCAAAAATCAAAGTTTGTTTTTTTTTTTGGGGGGGGGGGTTAAGGGAGGGGTATTTTCAAGCTGTGGGTGGTTGAATCTGGAGATACAGAAGGCCAACTGTATATTTTAATTAAGTAGAAGCACTTCAGCATGCCAAGTGCTGTTGTCCTCTTCGCTGGAAAAGTAGAGCTTACGCTTATCATTTCATTTTCAAGTACAAATGGCACAATACTGTGGCATTGTTTGCTAATCCCTTTTAAATGCAATACACAAGTCCTATTGTTATGCCGCAGTGTTGCTATCTCATAGTCCCTATATGATACTTCATAAAGAGAACCATGTTGCCTATTTACAATTCTTAACTATGGTCACATTATCAGTGATGTTTATGAGTAAGGCCTACTCAATTTTTCTTCTTTGACAACAGTATAACACCAGAAACATCAGCTGTGCCTTATGGGCTGTAGCAAGTGAGCCCTTGCATCTAACTCAGTATCAAGAGGCAAGGGTAAACTATCCTAAGTCATAATAAAACTGAGGGGAGGCTGAGGCTGGACAACATTTGGTACAAGGGGGACAACCCATCTAGGTATCAATATTAAAAAAACACAACAGTAGAGTCTCAGTGAACCAGCACCCATGGGGATTGGTAGGTAGCACCTTTACAATCAATGGCATCTGTATATATTTAATATTTCAATATTAATATTAAAAATACATAGTATGATTTTACATAGGATTTGTACTATATTAGAACAGTGAAGACAAATATCACTTAAGTAAAATAAACATTAAATATTAAATAACCAGAGAATAAAATAAGGTGTAAACACTAAACTAATCTGGGAATCTGCTATTGCAACTAACTAACACTATTCCTCATATTATACCATACCATGGACTGTGTATTGATTGACATTAATATTGAAATGTGGCAATTAAAAGCCAATTAAGATAAACGTAACTTCATTTAAAATACTTCTAAGTCTATTATAAAAACAGCTTTATGAAAATTTAAAGTATTACGTATTTCTTTTATTTATTTATTTTACCGGTTGCTTGAATTCACAAGAGCCTACTGCAGTGGTTCTCAACCTGTGGGTCCCCAGATGTTTTGGCCCTCAACTCCCAGAAATCCTAATAGCTGGTAAACTGGCTGGGATTTCTGGGAATTGTAGGCCAAAACACCTGGGGACCCACAAGTTGAGAACCACTGGTCTACTGTACATTGCTTTCAAGAATTCAAAGCATATGGCATAATGTATTCCTCCAATTCTAAGATGCCATCGATTGTAAAGGTGCACACAAAGTTCAGTATCACCAGCAGGAAAAAAAAAGCTGTATTTGTGTATATAAAAAAGCACCCGTAATTCTAAGACGCACTCTGTTTTTGGAGATATTCATATGAGGATAAAGAAGTGTGTCTCAGAACGGAAGAAATACATCATTCTTAGAATCTCTATAACAACCTGTAAGTCAAGGCAACACTTTTACCATAAACTGCAGACAGGGAAGGTGAGAATTCTACATTGTAGAATGAATGCACTTTGACATGCTGCTAAAGAGCGCTGGCACCTCGTAACCCTTAAATGGCAAATCCCAGGATTCCATAGCCTTAAGCCATGGTGGTTCAACTGCTATGAAACTGTATTCATTCCACAGCCTAGATGCACCCTTTAACTAGTTTGACTCCATGGCATGAAATCCTGAGAGTTGCACTTTGGGGAGACAACAGTGCTGTTTGGCAGAGAAGACCGAAGACCGTATCAAACTACAACCCCCATGATGTCACAGCACCGAGCCATGACAATTAAAATGGTGCATATTACATCTACAGTGTAAATGCACCCCTGAGAGGCTGAGAGGGGACATGATAGCCATGTTTAAATACTTGAAAAGATGTCACCATCGAGGGGACAAGCTTGTTTTCTGCTGCTCCAACCCCCTTCTACATTGCCATATAAAATCCAGATTATCTGTTTTGATAATATGGGTTATACAGCAGTGTAGAAAGGACCCCAGAGACCAGGAAACAACAGCAACGGATTCAAATTGAAAGAAGAGAAATTCCACCTAAACATTACAAAGAACTTCCTGTTGGTCAAGAGCTGTTTGGCACTGGAAGATGATGCCTCAAAGGGTGCTGGAGTGTCCTACTCCCTACTGGGTGGCGCCTGGAGCCCCAACTGTATGATTCTAGGAAAGGAGAGGCTAAGGCTGCGTCCTCTCAGTCTAACTTTAGGAAAGAACTAAAAACCTGGATATGGAAGCTGGCTTTCAAAAATGGTTGACTACTTCTCATTATGATGGTGGTCAAGGTGGAGAGGGGGTGGGATATAAATAAAGTTTATAATTATTTTGGTGTCAAAGGCTTTCATGGCCAGAATCACTGAGTTGCTGTAAGTTTTCCAGATTGTGTGGGCATGCTCGTGAAGCATTCTCTCCTGACATTTTGCCCACATCTATGGCAGGCATCCTTAGAGGTTGTGAGGTTTGTTGGAAACTAGGCAAGTGGAGTTTATATATCTATGAAATGTCCAGGGTGGGAGAAAAAACTCTTGTCTGCTTGAGGCAAGTGTGACTGTTGCAACTGATCACCTTGATTAGCACTGAATAGCCTTGCAGCCTAAAGGACTGGTTGCTTCTTGCCTAGGGGAATCCTTTGTTGGGAGGTGATTAGCTGGCCCTGATTGTTTATTGTCTGGAATTCCCCTATTTTTTAGTGTTGTTCTTTATTTACTGTTCTGATTTGAGAGTTTGTTTTTTTTAAAATACTGGTAGCCAGATTTTATCCATTTTCATTGTTTCCTCCTTTCTGTTGAAATTGTCCACATGCTTGTGTATTTCAGTGGCTTCTTTGTGTAGTCTGACATGGTAGTTGTTAGAGTAGCCCAGCATTTCTAAGTTCTCAAATAATACGATGCGTCTAGGTTGGTTCATCAACTGAACCATCTTGATGATGATGATAACAAGATTAGTAAGCAGCAAACAAGATCACTATGCTGGCTTTTGTATTTGATCACACTTCGGACACTTCCCAAGTGTCTAGGTGTGATCAAATACAAAAGGTAGCATAGTGATTTTGTTTGCTCGGTACTAATCTTGTTATGTATCAAATCATCATCGCCATCATCATCACTGAGTTGCTTCATTTGATGAACCAACCTGGACACATCAGTGTGATGTATCTGTGTGATGTATTGGCAAATAATGCATGCAGATCCGAGTAGGGTGGCCTTTTGCTGCTGACAGGTGGTAATTCTGTCAGCATTGTTTGTTTTTAAGGCCAGGCCAAGGTCTTTAGGCACTGCACCCAGTGTGCCGATCACCACTGGGACCACCTTTATTTATTTATTTATTTATTTATTTATGACATTTATATGCCGCCCTTCCAACCCCGAAGGGGACTCAGAGCAGTTTACAAGATATATATACATACAATAGATTATATTATTAGCACAGTAAAATATCAGTATTATATAAATATATTACTATATTGTATTATACCATTATATTGTAATATTATAAGTAATATTACATGTAATATAAAATATATAATTATAATATTGTATTAGTATTATTAGTAGTATTATATTATATTATATTACATTACAATGTTATAAATATTATAATATATATACAATATATTACTTTATTAGTAAAGCACAGGAGACAAGGTGGAACTGTCTTCCGCCCCCCTCACTCTTCACTCTGCCCCCCCCCCCTCTTCTTTACTGGCTTGTGCCAGAGACTTTGCAGTTTGATCTTTAAATCCTCATATTGTGTAAGCTTTTTCTTATTTATTTATTTATTTATAACATTTATATGCCACCCTTCTCACTCCGAAGGGGACTCAGAGCGGCTTACAAGATATATATATACATACAATATATTATATTATTAGCATAGTACAATATCAGTATTATATATTACTATATTGTACTAAAGCGTTATATTAGTAATATTACATGTAATATAAAATATATAACTATAATATCATATTATTAGTTTTATATTGTATTACATTATAATATTATATATTCTTATTATATTATTCATACACTATCCGTCCCCTGCCACACGTAGCTGTGGCTCAGTCTGTGTATATGTATTTTGTGTGTGTAGAATCATAGAATCAAAGAGTTGGAAGAGACCTCATGGGCCATCCAGTCCAACTCCCGGCCAAGAAGCAGGAATATTGCATTCAAATCATCCCTGACAGATGGCCATCGAGCCTCTGTTTAAAAGCTTCCAAAGAAGGAGCCTCCACCACACTCCGGGGCAGAGAGTTCCACTGCTGAACGGCTCTCACAGTCAGGAAGTGTATATATGTGTGTATATATTTGCGTATATGTGTGTTTGCCTATATATGCCTGATAGGTGCATTGTGTCCAAATTTGGTGTCAATTCACCCAGTGGTTTTGAGTTATGCTAATCCCACAAACGAACATTACATTTTTATTTATATAAGATTGTAGAGTGAATGCAATTTAAGAGCACTTTAACTGAACTGGCTCCATGCTCTGGCATCCTGAGAGTTGGGAAGTGAATGCTGGAGGCCTACAACTCCCACAATTCCATAGCATTGAGCCATGGCGGTTCAAGTGCTGTCAAACTACCTTCACTCTACAGATGCAGAATAAGAGGCAGCCTTTTGCCTGGGAGTGTGGTGGAGGCTTTGAAGCAGAGCCTGGCTGGCTAGCTGGCCATCTGTCGGGAATGCTTTGATGGTGTGGTGCTGGGCCTGGCTGCCCCACGTCCCCCGCCCCTCCCCCGCTCACCCCTTGGGGGTCCTTGACGAAGTAGCTGCCGCTGGACCCCTGGTAGATGCGCTCCGGGTAGATGCCGCGCTCGCTGGCCTGCTCCGCCTGCCGGACCACCTCCGCGAACTCCGGGTCGTCGGGGAACTCGTTGCGGTGCTCCCTCTCGCCGCGAGACGAGGCCGCCAGTGCCGCCGCCCCTTGCCCCGCCGGAGCCGGAGCCGGGGCCTGGCCCGCCCCGCAGGCCCCCGCCGAGCCCGAGCCCCGATCCAGCAGCGGCTGCCGCTCCCGGTCGCGCCCGCCGGTGGGGGAGCCCGGCGGGGAGGCGCAGGGGACGGGGCCGGGGGCGGCGCTGGCGGCGGGGCAGGGCGGAGAGCGCACGGCGGAGCCCGGGAGGCCGTACCCGGCGGAGGGGCCTCGCTCGGGGGACACCAAGGGGCTGGTCTCGTCCATCGGGCTCTCCTCCTCACTCCTTCCTCCTCCCTCGCGGGCGCTCTCCTCAGGCTCGGCGCTGTTCACTTCGCGTCACCTGACGCCGGCCCCGCGGCCACCGCCGTTTCCGCCACGGCGCCGCCAACCAATCAAAGCCAAGCCACGTCCCCCTTGTTGACAAGGCGGCCGGAAGCCCCGCCCACTCGCCCAGCAAGGCCGGCCCCGCCCACACCGCCTGGCCCCGCCCCCGCCATTGTGTCCTGCGCGGCCTCCCTCCGCAGAGCCAAGTCATCCTCCGCCCAGCGCATGCCGTTTGACGGCACTTTAAAGGACCAGGGCTCAGGGCTATGGGATCCTGGGAAAAATGGGAGTTGGGTCTGAAGCACCAGAAAGGGGAAACGTTCCAGGATGGCAATCAGCCAGGCTTTTAAGCTGGTGGAGGCTCCTTCTTTGGAGGTTTTTAAACAGAGGCTAGATGGCCATCAGTCAGTCCTGCTTCTTGGCAGGGGGTTGGACTAGATGGCCCATGAGGTCCCTTCCAACTCTAGGATTCTAAGGCTTTGCAATGCTAATCAAGGCCCTGATTGAGTCTTGTCCACATGCTTGTGGATTTCAATGAGCAATGAAAATTGAATCAGGCAGCAGTCAGCCAGGCCTTGAAGCTGCAAGGCTATTCAATGCTAGTCAAGGCCCTGATTGAGTCTTGTGTGGAATTCCCCTGTTTTTGAGCATTGTTCTTTATTTGTTGTTGTTCATTCGTTCAGTCGTCTCCAACTCGGCCCCTCTTCCTTTTGCCTTCCACTTTCCCCAGCATAATTGTCTTCTCTAGGCTTTGCTGTCTCCTCATGATGTGGCCAAAGTACTTCAACTTTGTCTCTAGTATCCTTCCCTCCAGTGAGCAGCCGGGCTTTATTTCCTGGAGGATGGACTGGTTGGATCTTCTCGCAGTCCAAGGCACTCTCAGGACTTTCCTCCAACACCACAGCTCAAAAGCATCGATCTTCCTTCGCTCAGCCTTCCCTAAGGTCCAGCTCTCACATCCGTAGGTTACTACAGGGAATACCATGGCTTTGACTAGGCGGATCTTTGTTGCCAGTCTGATGTCTCTACTCTTTACTATTTTATCGAGACTGGACATTGCTCTCCTCCCAAGAAGTAAGCGTCTTCTGATTTCCTGGCCACAGTCTGCATCTGCAGTAATCTTTGCACCTAGAAATACAAAGTCTGTCACGGCCTCCACATTTTCTCCCTCTATTTTCCAGTTGTCAATCATTCTTGTTGCCATAATCTTGGTTTTTTTTATGTTTAGCTGCAACCCAGCTTTTGCGTTTTCTTCTTCTTTATTTACTTTCCTGATTTTAGAGTTTTTTAATACTGGTAGCCAGATTTTGTTCACTTTCATGCTTTTCTTCTTTCTTTTGAAATCATCCACATGCTTGTGGATTTCAATGAACAATTAAAATTGACGAAGGCTTTCATGGCCAGAATCACTGGGTTGTTGTAGTTTTTTTCGGGCTATATGGCCATGTTCCAGAGGCAGGAGAAATGCCTCTAGAACATGGCCATATAGCCTGAAAGAACCTACAACAACCCAATTAAAATTGAATCAGGCAGCAATCAGCCAGGCCTTGAAGCTGCAAGGCTATTCAATACTAATAAAACCTTGATTGAGTCTTGTATGGAATTCCCCTGTTTTTGAGTATTGTTCTTTATTTACTGTCCCGATTTTAGTGGGTTTTTTTAATACTGGTAGCCAGATTGTGTTCATTTTCATGGTTTCCTCCTTTTTGTTGAAATTGTCCACATGCTTGTGGATTTCAGTGAAGAATGAAAATTGAATCAGGCAGCAATCAGCCAAGCTGCAAGGCTATTCAATGCTAATCAAGGCCTTGATTGAGATTTGTGTGGAATCCCCCTGTTTTTGAGTATTGTTCTTTATTTACTGTCCCAATTTTATAGGTTTTTTTAAATACTGGTAGCCAGATTGTGTTCATTTTCAAGCTTTCCTCCTTTCTGTTGACATTGTCCACATGCTTGTGGATTTCAATGGACAATGACAATGTAATGAGTCAGGAATCAGCCAGGCCTTGAAGTTGCAAGGCTATTCAGTGCTAATCAAGGCCCTGATTGAGTCTTGTGTGGAATTCCCCCCCCCCCTTTTTTTTTTAGTATTGTTCTTTATTTACTGCCTCGATTGTAGAGCCTTGTGTGGAATTCCCCAGTATTTGAGTATTGTTCTTTATTTACTGTCCCAATTTTAGAGTTTTTTTAAATACTGGTAGCGAGATTATGTTCATTTTAATTTATTTATTTATTTATTTATTTGATGCACTTATTAACCGCCATTCTCAGCCCATAAGGGCGACTCATGGTTAATGGTTTCCTCCTTTTTGTTGAAATTGTCCACATGCTTGTGGATTTCAATGAACAATTAAAATGGAATCAGGCAGGAATCAGCCAGGCCTTGAAGCTTGCAAGACCATTAAATACTAATCAAGCCTTGATTGAGTCTTGTGTGGAATTCTTGTGTTATAATTTTAGAGGTTTTTTTTAATACTGGTAGCCAGATTTTGTTCATTTTCATGCTTTCCTCCTTTCTGTGGAAATTGTCCACATGCTTGTGGATTTTAATGACCAATGAAAATTGAATCAGGCAGGAATCAGGCAGGCCTTGAAGCTGCAAGGCTTTGCAATGCTAATCTATGTGATTAATTGCAACATTTACACTTGCCTCCAACAGACAAGAGTTCTTTCTCCCACGCTGGACATTCCACATATATAAACCCAATTTTCCTAGTTTCCAACATACCTCACAACCTCTGAGGATGCCTGTCATAGATGTAGGTGAAACGTCAGGAGAGAATGCTTCTGGAACATAGCCATAGAACCCGGAAAATTCATAGCAACCCAGTGTTTCTGGCCATGGAAGCATTTGACAGCATAATAATAAAGTTTATTTATATCCTGCCCCTTTGCCACAAGGACTCAGGGCAGCTCCCAGCAGAATCATGTAACAATACCAAAAAAAAAAAAAAACAACAACAACAAAAAGACATAATATATAACCAATAATCACAAACAAAATTTTAAAAAACATATCATGATAAATAAATACACAGGTTAACATTGTACTGGGTTTAAACACATATTATACTGTGGAGGCAAATCCAGTTAAAAACTAATAGGTATTGTCAATGCTAAAAGATCACCATCATAATCACAGACAGGAGTTCTTTCTCCCATGCTGGACATTCCACAGATATATAAACTCCACTTCCATAGTTTCCAACAGACCTCTCAACCTCTGAGGATGCCTGCCATAGATGTGGGTGAAACGTCAGAAGGGAATGCTTCTTGAACATGGCCATACAGCCTGGAAAACTCACAGCAACCTATTCTACAACTCTGCTGCCTGCATTGCTTGTTGCTGCATTGTCTCTATTGAACAACCACACCGTCTTCCCGAAGATCCTGAGAGTTAACTCGTAACAAAAACATCAGTGCACACTATGACTCTTTAACACACCAAGTGTGGTAAGTACTTGAAGCCAAGTGCAAACCAATTTGCATCTCAGAGCTCATTAAAGCACTCTCCAAAGTGCTCTTTCTTTTCTTTGTTGGAAGCCAGTGGATTGCAGAACAAAAAGAGAGAATTGTGTTCTGCCCTCTACACACAGTTCCAAGGTCTTATTTCTGAGTATTCTCCAGCCAACCCACTCACTTTCATGAGAAATAAGCAAGCAAGAGAGGTCAAAATGCCTGGCAAAGAATCAGAAGGCCTTCCTGTTTGCTCTCTTCTTGACCTGCTGAACCCTGAGGTTATGAGCTGGAAGCATTTGAGCCACATCTTTTATTCTGACAGCCGCAGAGTCATTTGCTCAAAAGATCACACCCAACCATTCAGAAATTATGAGAAAGAATGGCTTTAGTCATGTCTACAGCCCAATTACTTCTGAGTAGAGTTAGGCTGGTGATGTGGATTTTTTGTGTGTGTGTCAGGAGACTTGAGAAACTGCAAGTCACTTTTGGTGTGAGAGAATTGACCGTCTGCAAGGATGTTGCGAAGGGGACGCCCAGATATTTTGATGATTTACCCTTTTTATGGAAGGCTTCTCTCAAGTCCTCACATGGGGAGCTGGAGCTGAGAGAGGGAGCTCATCCACACTCTCCCCAGATTCGAACCTACAACCTGTCGGTCTTCAGTCCTGCCAGCATAAGGGTTTAAAACATTGGGCCACCGGGGGCTCCTATGGGGAATTTTTCCAATGTAAATGCTTCACTCTTGAAGAGGTATTACTGGATGGATGGATGGATGGATGGATGGATGGATAGATGGATAGATAGATAGATAGATAGATAGATAGATAAAACTGGGATACTCTTTGAAGCATTATCTTGTACTGTCTTCTCCCAATCACCACCAACAATCTCCATGCCAGCCTTGATATCTGGCTAAAAGCTGTTTCCACCTGCAAAACTCTAGGATTTGTTTTCACATTTGACAGCACTGAGGAGTCTGGTTTTACAAAAACACCAACAATTAAGTAAAATATTTTTAAATGAAAAGTTAAGTCAAGTTTCTCAGTAGAAACAGGGCTAAGAAAAACATGCGAATTCCAACTAATTCTAGCCTTAAATGTACCAAGAATCCTTCAGTATTAAAACTGAGTCCTCTCTTTTAAAGCCCTCTCTTTCAAATCCTTTTAATGTTGGGGTGTTTTCACATTGTTATGCAGTCTTGTGATTTCAATATTTGCCTGCAGTAAATTGGTTTTAGAACAATTCAGAGATGAGATATATATTGTCCTTTTCTCCTTCTCCTTCATATTTCCTCCCCATGAGCAACGGAATGATCAAGATAAAAGGCAGGAGTTTGTAACGTTTTCCCTAGTGTTAAAAGAAAGACAGTATATGTATATCCTCCCTCCTAATAAGGAACTCAAGACACCCATCTATTAATTAGACCCCGAGGAATTTAACTTAAGTGAAGTGACAATATTATGTGCTATCAAACCATATTCTAGGTTTTAGCCATGTATAGAAATAGTCCTTGTCTGGCAAGGAGCCATCATGGTTTAAGAGTTGGACTATGACACTTGAGACTATTGGGTTGTTGTAGGTTTTTCGGGCTGTATGGCCATGTTCTCGAAGCATTCCCTCCTAACGTTTCACCTGCATCTGTGGCAAGCATCCCTCAGACATTGAGGATGCCTCACAACCTCTGAGGATGCTTGCCACAGATGCTTTTAGCCTTAGGGGACATTATGACAGCTACTAAGTACCATACATATAATTAATACAAAAATACATTTTTACCCAAAAAATATTTGCAGAAAGAGGGAAATGGAAAACATGCACAGAAAGTGCTACTGTTATAAGTGAATGATACAACATCAGTTGCTTTATTCCACATCTACATAGTATTAGATCTTCATGTTAAAGGTCTAGGCGAATTTGCTCCTTCTTCCATTACTGAACATTCCTTGAAATAAGCTATACATTTCCTCAAAGTTGGACTTCTTGTATTGCTAATGCTGGTTGATAAGAGACAGATGATGAAGTTTGATCTCTAGCTATGATATATACCTGGCCTCTGTAACAAGATGCTTCAGGTTTTCCAGTAGTAATAAGATCTCAGGCTTCTCTGATGCCAGCAACCCTAGTAAGTTTTCTTTGATGTATCTGACAGGTTGTGCCTAGCAGTTATATCATATCATGACTTATCATGGCAGCACCATTTACAGTGCAGATGTACCCACAATCCCTTTAAGTCAGTGGTTCCCAACCTGTGGTCCATGGACCACCAGTGGTCCACAAGGAGTAAAATATGGTCCACGGCCTCACCATTACTACTATGGACAATAACACAGCTCAACCATTTTGTATCTTCATTTTTAGGCCTATTGCTGGGGTTATTTGGGGTGCCGATTCAGAAAAGTGCAAATCTAGATTATTAAATATGGTTTTCCGTGGGTGAGCATATGGCGGCTACTGGATGGCATATGTTCTGTATCAGAAACTAGAGCTGATGTGGTCTATTCAATGCATTTTTCTGAATCAGCACCCCAAATAACTAAACCAAATTTAAAGTTGACCAAAAACTGACTTGTAACGCTTTTGGTACTAATGTCGGAGAGTGGTTTCTGGTCAAAGTGCTCCTTGTTCAAGTGGTCCCTGGTCAAAAAAAGGTTGGGAACCAGGAGTATAAGTCAAAGTGTGCAACAGCTGAAGAAAGAATGTAATTGTTTTAATTACGAGTGCCATTCTTTGTTACAATGGCTATAAAGACTGCCTAGCATTTTTGTTGTTTATTCAAAAACAACAAAAGTCGATTCCGACTCCTCATGACCACATGGACCAGCCCACGCCAGAGCTCCCTGTCAGCTGTCACCACCCCCAGCTCCTTCAAGGTCAGTCCAGTCACTTCAAGGATACCATCCATCCATCTTGCCCTTGGTCGGCCCCTCTTCCTTTTTCCTTCCATATTCCCCAGCATCATTGTCTTCTTTAAGCTTTCCTGTCTTCTCATGATGTGGCCAAAGTACTTCATCTTGGCCTCTACTATCCTTCCCTCCAATGAGCAGTCAGGCTTTATTTCTTGAAGCTTCTTGCGGTCCGAGGCACTCTCTGAACTTTCCTCCAACACCACAGTTCAAAAGCCCTTTGGGGGAAGAAGGGTGGGGTAGAAATGCATGAAATAAATAAATAAAGCATCTATCTTCCTTCACTCAGCCTTCCCTATGGTCCAGCTCTCACATCTGTAGGTTACTATGGGGAATACCTTTGCTTTAACTATGTGGATCTTCATTGCCAGTGTGATGTCTCTACTCTTCACTATTTTATAGATTGGTCATCACTCTCCTCCGAAGAAGTAAGCGTCTCCTGATTTCCTGGCTGCAGTCTGCATCTGCAGTAATCTTTGCACCTAGAAATACAAAGTCTGTCACTGCCTTCATGTTTTCTCCTTCTATTTGCCAGTTATCAATCAGTTTGGCTGCCAAAATCTTGATTTTCTTTTGTTTAACTGCAACCCAGCTTTTGCACTTTCTTCTTTCACCTTGATTAGAAGGCTCCTCAGCTCCTCCTTGCTTTCGGCTATCAAAGTGGTATCATCTGCATATCTAAGGTTGTTAATGTTTCTTCCAGCAATTTTAACTCCAGCTTTGCATTCATCAAGCCCTGCACATCGCATGATGTGGCTTGCATTATGAAACATTTCAAAAACAGCTCTTTTCTTTCATGTTGCCAAGATATAGTCTGGGTTTTTTGTTTGTTTTTTTGTTTTGTTTTGTTTTGTTTTTTTGTTGTTTTTTGGTTGGTTTTTTTTAGCCTCTTCCAAGGGCTTCAACTGACACTTGTCCTCCAAGGGGGGGAAAGATAGTAAGGCCTCAATATGTTAAGGAAGGAGAGTAGGAAATAGTCTTCTTGCCCTTTAAAAATATGGCTGCCTTGTAGAGCGTTCTCCCTTGCCCTTAACAAAGAAGGCCGCTGAGAGGGGGGGCGTCGGCGAGTGGGAAGGCCGGGCAATGGCGAGCCGCGTTACTACGGGTTGCCGTGGCAACAGCCAACAGCGTGAGGGGATGGTTCCTGGTGGGCGGGGCGTGTGTGTGGGAGAGAAGCCGGGCAGGGCTGAGGCAGCTGGAGGGAGGGAAAAAGGCGGTGGCCGATGGGGGCAGAGCCGAGGGGTGTGAGGCTGGTGTCCGCCGCGGAGACGCTCCGAGCCCAGGTGAGAGGCGCGGGCGGGGTCGCAGGAGAGGCCTTGTAGTGTCGGCGAGAGGCCTAGGCCTGGGATGCCGGGCTTGCCAGGGCGGAGAGGAGACGGTGGGCGAGTGGGTGGACCACGGAGGGGAATGGCAGCAGCAGGCGCCAGTCTGGTGGGCCTGGCGAGGGTCACGCCACAGCAATGGCCCCTCGCTCACCTCACGCTTGATGGCAATGCCTCTGCAGGGAGAAAGGCAGGGATTTTCAGGTGGGTGGAGTGTCCACAGGCGCAGCAGCTGAGGAGGATGCTCTGCCTCGTCGCCACCATCGTGGAGCGAGGCAAATCAATTCAGTCTGCTATC
This sequence comes from Anolis sagrei, assembly GCF_037176765.1. Lineage (NCBI taxonomy): Eukaryota > Metazoa > Chordata > Lepidosauria > Squamata > Anolidae > Anolis > Anolis sagrei. The sequence continues at coordinate 217,918,663 of NC_090023.1, read as the reverse complement.
CTTTGCCTGACAGTGCTTGTCCATCAGATAGAGAGCATCACTTTGGCAAGAAAGGTTGGGCCAGTCTTTTTTTTCTTTGTGCTATTCCTTCTGCATCTAGGCTATATCATTGTCTTGTGGGGTTCCACAGGGTTCAGTATTGTCTTCCATATTGTTTAACATCTACATGAAGCCGCTGGGGAAGATCATCCGGACTTTTGGGGTGCAATGTCACCTGTACACAGATGATGTCCAACTCTGTCACTCCTTCCCACCTGCTACTAAGGAGGCTGTTCAAGTCCTGAACCAATGCTTGGCTGCTGTGAAGATCTGGATGAAGGCAAACAAATTGAAACTGAATCCAGACAAGACAGAGGTCCTCCTGCTTAGTCATAAGGATGAACAGGGTATAGGGTTACAGCCTGTGTTGGATGGGGTTACACTCCCCCGAAGATGCAGGTTCGCAGCTTGGGTGTGATCCTGGACTCATCGCTGAGCCTGGAACCCCAGGTTTCAGTGGCGACCAGGGGAGCATTTGCTCAATTAAAACTTGTGCACCAGCTGCGCCCGTACCTTGGGAAGCCTGACTTGGCCACAGTAGTTCACGTTCTGGTTACATCCCGTAAAGACTACAGCAACACACTCTTTGTGGAGACTGTCCGGAAGCTTCAAAGGGTCCAACTAACAGCAGCCAGATTGCTAACAGGAGCAGCGCTCAGGGAGCGTACAACTCCTCTGTTACGCCAGCTCCACTGGCTGCCAGTTTGCTACCGGGCACAATTCAAAGTGCGGGCTTTAGCCTATAAAGCCCTAAACTGTTCTAGGCCAACTTACCTGTCTGAACATATCTCCCCTTGTGAACCATCTAGGACCTTAAGATCGTCTGAGGAGGCACTGCCTTCGTTACCGCCTTCGTCACAAATATGTTTGGCAGAGACGAGAGACAGGGCCTTCTCGGTGGTGGCCCCTCAGCTGAGGAACGCCCTCCCTATAGATATTAGATTGGCCACCTTCCTTTTAACATTCCGGAAAACAGTCAAGACGTGGCTTTTTGAACAAGCGTTTGCAAATGCAGAGAAACTGACACAGAAAAATGGAACAACTAAACCAGGGGTCCTCAAACTTTTTAAACAGAAGGCCAGGTCACAGTCCCTCAAACTGTTGGAGGGCCGGATTATAATTTGAAATTAAAATTGGAAAAAAAAACATGAGTGAATTCCTATGCACACTGCACATATCTTATTTGTAGTGCAAAAAACACTTAAAAATAATACTATAATTAAGATGAAAAACAATTTTAACAAATATAAGCTTATTAGTATTTCAGTGGGAAGTGTGGGCCTGCTTTTGGCTGATGAGATAGGATTGTTGTTGTTGTTGTGTTCTTTCAAGTCGTTTCAGACTTAGATTGACCCTGAGCGAGGGCCGGGTGAATAACCTTGGAGGGCCACATCCAGCCCTCGGGCCTTAGTTTGAGGACCCCTGGACTAGACAATTAGTCTGGACAATGTTTTTAACAAGGAGACACTATGAATTTATATTTTATTGATTTGTTTAGTTTTTATTATATGTTATGTTTTTAATTGTATTATAACATTGTAAGCATTGGATTTTGCGCTGTTAACTGCCTTGAGTCGCCTGTGTGCTGAGAAAGGCTGTATACAAATACAGTAAAATAAATACATATTTGGAGTGAAACAAATGGAAGGAAACCCTATTTTGATAGCTACACTAGACTCTCAGTTCACCAGCACCCATGGGGATTGGTAGGTGCTGGATCAATGTTATTTCTAGAGCAGGCCGGGCCAACTTGGGCCCTCCAGGTGTTTTGGACTTCAACTCCCACAAGTTGAAGTCCAGCCTGGAGGGCCCAAGTTGGCCCATGCCTGCCATAGCCTTGGTTTCCAACTTGGAGGAGGGGGGCAATTTGAGAATGAGTTATTCACAGTGAGTATTTTGCATTTCTTAAAGTTCTAGTGGCCTCATATACAGTATATAAATATATATTGTGACATACACATTTTAAAAATTAAAGTCAGAATGTACACGTATTTTGCATTTCTTATGGTTCTAGGGGCCTCATATATACAGAGGCGGCCCTAGGAAATTTTCTTCAGTAAGCAAATAGTAATTTGGTGCGCCCCCCCCCCCCCCCAACCAATCACTGATATATAGTTTCTGTTTGTCTTGGGAGTTCTGTGTGCCATATTTGGCTCAATTCCATCATTGGTGGAGTTCAGAATGCTCTTTGATTGTGGTGAACTATACATCCCAGTAACTACAACTCGCATATGTCAAGGTCTATTTTCCCCCAAGAGCGCCTCAAGAGCGCCCCAAGAGCGCCCCTGGGCAAAATCAACTATACTGCAAATGCTTACTTTGCGTAATGGGTTGAGCCGCCCCTGCATATACAGTATATAAACATGGCTTCAAACTACAAGAAAGGAGATTCTATCTGAACATTAGGAAGAACTTCCTGACTGTGAGAGCCGTTCAGCAGTGGAACTCTCTGCCCCGGAGTGTGGTGGAGGCTCCTTCTTTGGAAGCTTTCAAATAGAGGCTGGATGGCCATCTGTTAGGGGTGCTTTGAATGCAATTTTCCTGCTTCTTGGCAGGGGGTTGGACTGGATGGCCCATGAGGTCTCTTCCAACTCTATTATTCTATGAGGCCCTTAGAACTATGTGACATTCACATTTTATTTATTTAATCTAGTTGTATCTCGCCTTTCTCTACCCCCAAAAGAGGACTCAAGGCAGCTTTACATATGGCAACTATTAAGTGCCTTTGGACAAAATTCTAACTAAATTAGAATACGCTTAAGTTAAATAAAATTAAATGCACATTAAAACATTGTATTCACTAATAAAATCATGATCTGTCATGATCTGGTGTCGTTCCAAAGATGAGCACAGAAAAGGGAGGCAACTCTCTCTCTTTTTACATTGCAAGCTATACATAACATATATAAATGCAGTAAATAAATAAATATCTTTTTGGTCTGCATATGAATGTAGCAAGACATATGTGAAAAAAAATCCAAGCACAATTATTACTTTCATAGGTAAGGCAATATTTTTATATTTAGAAAATATATAAAATGATTGTTAGCCGTAAAAAAATTAACGTCAGGCGACAGGATGTTCTCACATGTCCTCACCAATACACGCAATGAAGTTGGACACTTAAATTACCCTGAAATTTCATGCAGATTACTCAAATCAATTCGCTCTTTTTTTTTTCCTCTTTGGCGGATGCCATGTTTTTTGGAAACTTGTTTAGACCAAGTTAATGACCTTTTAGGCTTCCTCCACATAAAAAGGAATTTACTTTTTGAATAATAATTATATGTCACATGAGGGTATCAGGATTTTAGAGATGCTTAAGTAGGGCGTGACCACAAAAAGATTGGGAACCACTGCTCTATGAGTTACTATTAAAAATAGGCCCAATACTATATCCCATACCACTGCTTCTTAAACTGTGGGTCCACTTAGCTTAATGTTGTAGTCCCAAAAAATTTGGCAACATTATAAAAATTCTGAATGCCCATTTACACAAACCTGTTAGCAACAAGGTGCCATGTTTGCACAGTCGTGTTAGCAGAAAATGCTTCAGCTGTACCTCGTGAAAAGGCAATCAGCCTGTTTACCAAGCCTTGCAAATGCTGACACATTATCATGTTTGATTTTTGATTTTTATACCTATTTTGTATATCTGTATAGGTAGGGTCACATTAAAAAATGGGCTGAAAAAGGGACGTGAGTGGTAAAGGTTTAAGAAGTTCTGCCCTAAACTATGCCACAGTGTTTCCCAAACCTTTTCAATCATGGAACTCTCTCAGTGTTTTGACCCTGAGATCTAAAGTGTAGATTCAGGCTGTAGTATCTGTCATGAAACTGAATGGCAGTGCTCATGATCACAACATAAATATTACTCTGCTGTGAGGTTATCAAGAAGCTTTTCTGTAGCTAATTCCATTCAGTTTTTAACCACTGCCTACATTCCATCAACACCCTGTCAGTAGAGTGCAATTTTTTTCCTGATGTGATTATGTAAGTCAGATAGGCAGTACATTTGAAAGGGAAAAAAGGGATGGAGGACTGAGGCTTCTGTTGGCGGGGAGTGGGTGGGATGCCTCCAAAAAGATTCTTTTACCCCCACTGTGTCATGCTGTCTGGATAAACTCCCAAAATGTTGACAGGTATATTAATTATATCTGGGATAGAACATATTATAAACCGATCCAATGAGCCATAGGCTGACATAGATATTTCTCCCCTTCCAGCCACAGGGAGTTCTAGACTCTTTTAGTAAAGAGCTGCAAATACAGAATGCTAAGCAGGGAATGAAGGAAAGTGTGTGTGGGGATGGATGAATGTTGGGCCAGGATAGGGCAGGTCACACTCTCTGCCTCAGAGGAACGCAAAGGCAACTCCTTTCTGAAAACATATTGCCAAGAAAATCTTGTGGAAGGGTCGCCATGAATCAGAAATTACTTGAAGGCACACAAAAAGAAGCAGGAGCCCTACATGTAGCAATGACAATTGTTTTTGGAGCTGGAAAATGTGTCTCAAGGTATGTGTATTTCTGCATATAGAAGTGCATATTTCTACAGAAGTGCAGATGCACATACAGGTGTCTGTATGTCAATAGTACCTAAAAATACATAGGCATCTAAAAATACATAAGCATAAAGTACAACTCTGCATTGAAAATAGGAGGGAGGAAAATACTGCTGAATGTGCCTCATCACATACATGCTGCTGTTTCTGTGACTGACAAGGAAAGAGCTGTTGGGACTGTGGTTGATAGATAATTCAGTGGAAATGCCAATCTATCAAAAATGTAAATTGTAATTACAAGGAAAGGAGGGGGGGCTGCCAGTATTGTGATCAGTTTGTATTAATGTACAGTGTAAGTTTAGTTAAAAACAAAGTCTGGAGATAGAGGAGGAGTTGTAGAAAAAGGCTGATCAAGAGACTAGTTTGATCCGTTCTCCTATGAGGAAAGTCTGCAGTGTTTGGTGCTTTGTGGACTGCAGAAAAAAGTAAGGGGTCATGATGCCAACCTATTAAGTGTTTGGGATACAGTGCTTTGGATTATAATTTTATTTCATAATACTAGAATCTGGGATCATGCAATCAGAGGAAATGATGGAAATTCCAGGAGGGATCAAGTGTATTGCTTTACATTTACACAATACTTTAGCACAATTAAACAGATTTCCAATCAAAAGATGGACCTCACAACATCTGAGGATGCTTGCCACAGATGCAGGCGAAACTTCAGGAGGGAATGCTTCTAGAACATGGCCATATTAGCCCAAAAAACCTACAACAACCCAGTGATTCCAGCCACAAAAGCCTTTGACAATACAAAAGATGGTCACTAATCTGGTTGGGTTTGATAAGAAATTAGATAATCTAATGAAATGTAAGTCATTATAGTTCCTCTAGCACCAATGTTCTCAGTCCTGACTGATGGGACACGTGAGCAAGAGGGAGCTGCTGCACACCTGAGTTCCTAAAACCATCTAATTTGCCAATGAGAAAAAGTAATGCTGGAACAGAGAGGACTTTGCTCTGACCCATTCCGGCTCTTATGTTCTTTTGAAAAGTAGCACCAAGTTTATGTCCATGTTTAATCAGCTGGATTCCACACATGCATTTTTTATTAATGTAAAGCCCTTTGGCTTGGACTGTATTTGAATCTAGCCGGGTGAAATAAAACCAACAAGCAATAGCAACCTGAGCTGTAAGGGTTTAATTTCCTGAGAAAGGAATTGATATGCTTGTCTTGTAGAGGCAGGAAATTGCTCTGTGTATCACTGGCTTGGGGAAATAGGACAGAAGTCGGCGAAGCATCTCAGTACAAGGTCAGTCCTGAGAGGCATGGCATATTAAGGCTACCACAACCATAGCCTTGTACATCTGGGACGGGATCTTATGTGAGAGAAAGCATTGCACAATTCATGTTCACAGGGTTTGTTCCTCTGTATCTTGCATGTGATGTAATGATTACAGTGTCGTACTAGGACTAAAAAGAGCAAAGACAGCTGTGGACCTAGTTCTTCCTCCAGTCAAAGTGTGATATTGTAATCATTACATTTTTAGTTAACAGTGTTTTGGTGACTTCGGCCATTCATGCTCTATGGAATGGCTGTATGGATAAGATAAAATGGGAGATAGGGTCTTGCATGCTCTCCTGAGCTATTCTCAGAAACTACCCTAAGAGTAGTATTTCTTCATTATGTTGTGGGGAGTGGGGTAAGAGGAGGGTTTTTGTTGTTGTTGTTGTTGTTGTTGTTGTTGTTGTTGTTACTATTAGGTTACCACCTTGCAATATATCAACACAGGCTGTTCAAGGCATCCATTGCCAAGACTGAGGCTTTAGCCATCCAGTGGTTCTCAACCTGGGGTCCCCAGATGTTTTTGGCCTTCAACTCCCAGAAATCCTAACAGCTGGTAAACTGGCTGGGATTTCTGGGAGTTGTAGGCCAAAACACCTGGGGACCCACAGGTTAAGAACCACTGCATTAGACTGAAGAGGTACAGAAAAGTGTTCTTATATTTGTATCTCCTTCCATACTCTAGAGCTGTTACTAGAATTCACATACTAACAGCTCTGCTGTTCCTTGCCTTACTTTTGCTGCAATATTGTCAGATGAGTGATGCTAATTGTTGAGTTCGTTTAACACAAGAGTGGGAATGATCCAGCCTTCTAGATGTTGAATTGCAACTTTCAGGCTTCCTCAACACTGGCAGTGCTGACTGGGACGTGAGGTTTGCAGTCCAACAGTATCTGAAGGTCTGCACAATTCCCACCTCTTGGTTTAGCTTGGAGAGAGACTGAGGAAGAAGAGGATGTATCTTATCCTTATAGGATGATATTTGAAATAAAAACTTTAGTTTTGCCAGTTTAGATCCTTTCATAATTGCTCTTGAGGAACTGCTCCCACTCAGAGAATCTGAGGTTTGTTCAAATGTATGAAAGAGAAACATTCATATCCTTCATCCTGTCACATGCAGTTTGGGAAATTCCAAAATGCGTCTGCAGCTTCATGCTTCACAGGACAATATTGTATTATGGCAGTGTAACATGGGCATTCGCTGTGCTAAATGATGGTATAGATGGGAGTATTCTTCTGGAAGAGACTTTTCACTGATTTTTTTTAATGAGAATATCTGAGCTGATGAACACACAGCACAACAGGAGTATTTATTTTAGGCATGTCTCTTATTCTGAGTATTTTCTAAAGATTAAAACAACATAAGAACAACAAAAGCATTAAAGAAAACACAAGTTTAAATGTCATTCGCATTTTGAAGTATTGAATTGACATGCATTTTTGAGACCCTGTACCAAGTGATATTTGTACTTTTGTGAGTGATGCTTTTAATCTTGAGAAAGACACTCCGAATAATAGGATTAACAGTTTTTCATCAGCTATTTGATTATACTGTGATTGTCGTGGAAATGGGAGAAATTATGTTGTCCTTCTCTGATTTGGAGTTTAGTACTGCTTGTGGAGCAATCTCCGTCATCTGGTGTGTTTAGGGTAGTTATGCAGCTCCAGCTGTTAGTATTCTAATTGCCTAACTTTTAGTAATTTCTGTTTCTGTTAATGGAGTGGTCAATAATGTTGCAAATGGACAGTTGTGATGCATAACCGGGAGCAGCATGATTTTAAAAATGTCTCTGTGAAGCACTCTATTATATTTATCTGGATGACAGTAATCTCATGTACATATTTCAGAAGCATCATGAAACCACGTCTAGTTTGGGCAAGCCCTATCATTAGATAAAGTGAAGACACTTCTAAGTGGCAGCAAAATGATAGTTATGTACTTTAGCATTATTGTTGGTTTTTTGCCAGAGTTGAGAGGCAGGAAGGGGGTGGGTTGCTTTAAGTGCAAAAATAACTTGGCTGTATTGCAGAATTATGCATTTTACCTTGAATAGTGGGGTCGATGGCCTATTTGCTGTTCTGCCTCAGACAGCAAAATGTCCTACAGCATTATTTTTTCCATCAGCCCACTTTGGTTGGGATTCAATGTTTACTTTTAAGCTCTTTTTTGTATTTATATTTGAATTATTGTATGTTTACTTTTAAGCTTTTTTATTGTATTTCTATTTGAATTACTTCTAAGCTTGTTATTTTATTTATATTCAAATTATTATCTCATGTTTATTATTGTATGTTTAAATTGATATGTTAATTGTTTAAATTCATATGTTATGTTTATTATTATACGTGTAATGCGGCATTGTATGCCATGGATTGTAAGCCACACTGAGTCCCCCACTGGGGTGAGAAGGGTGGGGGTATAAATGTATTATTATTATTATTATTATTATTATTATTATTATTTTCTAGTAAATATTGCTTTCCTGTCTCCAGTGATGTAGCAAATGTACCATAGATTCTGGCCTGCTCATTAGATAGTAACTTTAGTCACTTCAGGGTGGGTGGTGTACCAGGTTAGTGACATTTGGGAAAGAGCTCTTTCTGCTGGCTGAGAAACTGGGCTCTTATTCCCAAATTCCTGCTCCAAGAACACTGCTGCTGCCTGCTATCCTCATGTTCTGCACCTCTCCCTAGCTTCTCGAGTGTTCCTGTAACCCTTACCTGTCTTATGCTGCTGTCATTCCCTTGCTCCCTCTGTTGCAGCTGCTGCCCTGCCTTCTTGAAAGCTGGTGCCATGACCCTGACCAAGGGCTCCTTCACCTACTCCAGTGGGGAGGAATATTGTGGGGAGTGGAAGGAAGGTGAGTGAGGCTGGACAAATTGAGAGTGCCCTCCATTATCAGTGCTAGAGGGGACCATGGCTCCCCTTGCCAGAAAGCACATAACTTTTAGTTTCCTGTGCATCTTCTGGGGTGCAAAGATAATAGAGTTAATGAGTGGTAACGTCCTCCCATTGCCACCATATTCTGCAAAGAAGGTGTGTGCACAACTTTTCAGGAAGGCCAATAATGGCCTTCTCTTAGCTGGTCCTGCCAGATGTGTTTTGCATCAACATTTGTCATCCTTAGTCAGCACAGACATTAGCCATGCTGGTTGAGGGTGATGGGAGCTGTATAATCCAACACACCTGGAAGGCACCAAATTGGATAAAGCTCGGCTAGAAATTCCCGACGGAAGTGCACAAACCCCACTGCTGCTGCTTCTGCAGCAACCTGACTTGCCTGTCCTGAAAAAGAGCAATCTTACAAGATTGGGAGACCAAAGCTACACAGCACCTCTTTTCTTGTTTTATATATATAAAAGGGGGCCTTTCCACTACTAGTTCTGCAAACAGATCTTTGTTTAAAAGGTGTGTTCTGTCTTGGAGCCCATCTTCTTGACTCATGTATTCCACCCCATCCCCTGTGTGTTTGTGTTTGGCATTGGAAGGTAAAAGCTGATTTCCAAGGATGTGCATGTAGTCTACTGCAGTAGCTGAAGTCTTTCACTGGTTGCACAACCAAACTGATACATCTGGCCTAGTTCTGTGGGACTAACAAATATCTCTAGAAAAGATTCTGTGCCTGCATTTGTGCCAATGTATGATGGTATTGTGAGCTCCAGCATGCTTTGCCAAGGAATGGTAGGTGAGAGGGACAAGCAATGGCAAGCGTCTGTCCATTCTTGCTCTGCACACCAGATCAGCCAGCATGGCCTCTATCACAACCCATTTCCTGCTCCCTTTGCAGCTAAACAGGTCACGATAGTTCCTGTTGCTTTGTGGCTTACTGTGGCCTCCTTCCTAATACCTGACACAAGAGCAATACTGCTGTTCTCTCTGATTAGGGCGCCGGCATGGTGTTGGGCAGTTGACATTTGCTGACGGCAGCATTTACCTGGGACACTTTGAGAATGGTCTCTTCAATGGCTGTGGGGTGCTCACATTTGCAGATGGCTCCAGGTGCGTACAGGGCTGTGGGCACACTGGCACTGCTCTTGGCTAGTAGTATATATAGAGAGTGCATGTGCATGAACCTAAATGATCTCAGGAGAATCAGAATACAAGACACTCAGTACAGGTTGCTGCTGCTGTGTCACTGAATTTGGAGAATCTCTTTGCCTTGCTATTCCCTGCATGAAGACTTTTTAATAAAAAGCATGCCCATGTGACTTGGAGCAATAAACACATTTTTGTATTTTCACCTGTGCCATCTCTGTACTTGGGTCCTCTGTAACCACCAGGGTTACTCCAGAGCCATTATTAAAGACTTCCCAGCAATGCCTTCTTCTGTCTAGAACAGTGTACTCAACTGGTTGTTCCGAACAGTTTCTGCCTGTTAAGTATCATCTCTCATCCTGACAAAAATCCTATTATTGATGCAGGTATGAAGGGGAATTTGTGCAGGGAAAATTTAATGGTGTTGGTGTCTTCACACGATATGACAACATGATCTTCGAGGGAGAATTCAAGGGTGGACGTGTTGATGGCTTTGGTGAGTGCTTAAATTTTCCTCATTAGCAGCATTACTTATCTTCTCAGACCTAATCTATTTTCGGAGCACTACTACAATGTGGAACAAGCACAAGGGAGGACATGGGCTTAGACTATCCCCCAAAGTAGGTCATACACTGATCTTTCCACCAGTGCCCCAACGTGATGTACAAGTCTGCATTCTTAGCTCTGTGCAGCATCTTGCTTTTTGCCAGACTGCTTGTTCACTCTGTTACAAAGCCCGAACCCTGCCAACTATGGCAAACAATTATGTTTTATTTTCTCCCACAGGTCTTCTTACTTTTCCTGATGGCTCCCATGGGATCCCTCGAAATGAAGGTTTCTTTGAGAACAATAAACTCTTGCGACGGGAGAAGTGCCAGGCAGTGGTCCAGCGTGCACAAAGTGCCTCCAAGTTGGCACATGTTCTCACAGCATGATGGGTGCAAGCTCTAAGGCACCCTGCCTCAAGACTCTCCCATGTACTGCAGCCTAACCTTTAGGCTGACAGGAATGTGAAATGCAGGTGTCACAGAGACCAGTACCATCTCTGGGAGGCAGATGATCCCAACTCAACCCTGCTCAGTTGGATAGCCTATCCGGGCCACTTCCTTCAACAGCTTGATCCCATTCTGTGAACTGGTGCCAAACTTCAACTTACCAAGCCATTGTCAGCTGCCAGACGGGTTCTGTCACTCCTGAGGCATTGGCAGTTGGCTAATGTTTTAGCCTCATAGGTATACAGGCAAAATGGAAAGCACTATGTCCTGTCTTCTCCATCTTTACAGTGGACACAAGGGGTTATTTATTTGTATACACTGTGAGAATTCACAAAGATACACTTTTCCATCCTTAGGATGAATGCAGCTGGAAGGTTGTTTTCAGTGGTCAAAAAGAGGAGCTGCAACTTGCATTTAGCAAAGGTGTTTATCCCTTACCATGAGCAGAAGTCTCTTGTTCTTCTCCTGGCTGCATGAGGTTCAGCTTTCCTTTCTCTGTCCAAATAATAGAAATTGATTATGATGGTAGTGGAGAATTGGGATAGAGATCTGAATTCTGCATCTTTTGAATGTGCCTTTCCCCAGGTTTGTGAATCAGCATCAGACAGGAGGCCTGAACTAAAGAGTCTAATGTGCTTTAAGCTCCAGAGTGTACCTGGATTCTCTTTCCACTCTTCTTTATAGATGTGTTGTGCTTTCTCCCATTTATTTGGGCCACTTTCACTGTGAGGTTTTGGGCTGTTTCTTGGATGAAAGTCAACATTTCCCAGCCTTGACACCTTCTGAAGGGTCTATACTACTTGACTTTGTCTCCAGAGCTATTGCATGGCATCCATGCACCACACTGTCACATAGACAGGGCTGTGCATATCCTGAATTTCAGAAACCAAAATTCTACACCAAGTACAGTCCAACATACTGTATCAGCTATATAAACAAGCAAAAAAAGAAAAAAGAAAAAAAGGAAGGCATATACTTGTATGGTTTCTCTGGTTGCTGGTCATGGGGGAAAAGCAAGGGTTTTGCATTCACGAAAGTGCTATTCTTTATTGTTAGTGCCATAAATCCTATACATTTCCCAAATCCTTCCTTTGGTTTCTGAGATTTTTAACACATATATTATTAATATTTCTTATCTTTTCCATGTTATCTTAATGACTAAAAAATTCCATTAAAATAGAATGATTATTTTTCAAGAAGTCTCAGGATGCTGATCCCTGTGTTCAATACTGCATAATGCTATCACAGAACAATGTCATATGCACAGCCCTATATGTACATAAAACAAGTGGTGACCTTCCCTATTTAACTCCCAAGGTTCAAAGAGGTTGCTCGCTCACAGATATAATAATGCTGTTTAATTCCTTTAGAAGCATTTTGATGTACCGTAAGTGAACTGTGGAACCTAGCACAACAGCTTACAGTATGGAGATTGTGGGGCATCCTTAATACCAGAGCTTCAAAAAGTTCCTTTTTGGAAGCTAACTCTAAGAATCCTCAGCTGCCAAGGGCAATAACCATGTTGGCTGCAGGATTCTGGGAGTTCTTCAAGAAAGTAACTCTTCTAAGCTTTGTGTAGTGTATTGGTATACTAAAATGGAGCAATGATGTCAATGCAAAGTGTAGCCCCGGCTAGAACTATGGGCTTTTTGGAAATAGCAGACTGGAATAGTAGGAGGGCTCATTGTCACATAGCAAGACTGACGGTACGAAATCATATGATAAGGATTGAGTTGGGAGTGAGTGGTCACTGAAGAGCTGCTCTGTTTCTGCCTAACCACTTTGTGTTCCTGTGCATTAAAATTAAACGTGGGATTGTTGTGAGACTGGGGGGTGTTCTTAGCCAAGCATTGACCTGCATAGTGTGTGTCCCCAAGTGCCATGCTGGAGCCTTTGTGTGACCAGCCCACTTCCACATTGAATGTTTGCATGTCAATGCCACCCTCGTGCCTTTGTGTCTCTGCCCATGTAAGGGCCTTGGCCAAATAAAGAGTTGCTGAACATCTGCTTCTGTGTCTTTTTTCCCCTCTTCCAGTTGGTCGTATGTAGCAAATATACATGTGGGGAGTGTGACAGGGTTGGGCTGGATGGCCCTTGTGATCCCTTCCAACTCTATGATACTATGAAATATCACCATAGAACCAATATGTAAGAAATAGACGATAAATTCTGCAGCCAGAGTAATGCTGCAAATAATAATATACATCCTTCATACCCATGAAGTGTAAAAGGTAAAGGTTTTCCCATGGCCTTAAGTCTCTGCAGGGTGGTGCTCATCTCCATTTCTAAGCCAAAGAGCCAGCATTGTCCGTAGACACCTCCAAGGTCATGTGGCTGGCATGACTGTTTGGAGTGTCATTACCTTCTCGCTGGAGCGGTTGCACTCACATTTGTATGTTTTCCGACTGCTAGGTTGGCAGAAGCTGGGGCTAACAGCAGGAGCTCACCCCCTTTTCCCCAGATTCGAACTGCTGACCTTTCTGACAGCAAGTTCAGCAGCTCAGAGATTTAACTCAGTGTATCGCTATGAAATGTAGTAATCATAAATATAAGACTTCTTCATACATTAATCTTGGGCATAAAACGCATTCACTGCCTAGTACACAATTATACATAGTCCTTATTAGGAGGAGAGGGGATTGCCAAAGATTGAAACCTGATGCCTAGAACATCCAAACTCTTCCTATCTGCCAAACATGTGCATTCCCTCCCCTTGGTGTATGCTGTACATCCTGAAAAGGGAAACCCTGCTTGCTCTGTCTTTATCATATTTCGGATTTTAAATGTTTTCTTTATGTCAACAATTTCAATAATCACCGCATGTTCTTGAAAGAAGCTTGGGATTAGGTTTCTCCCCTCATAATAACATGAGTAGTTGAGGAATCATCCAGTATTGGCAAGAGAGGAGCACGTCTTTGCTCTTATTTTATCATCACACCTGAATTCCTTCACCTGCATCTAGCATTCTGCTACTACCTCTGTCCATGAGACACATTTCTCTAAATCCAAACGCAGCGCCCAGACACGCATCAAGGAACATGAAAGGCACTGCAGACTACTTCAACCAGAGAAGTCAGCCATAGCAGAGCACCTGATGAACCAGCCTGGACACAGCATATTATTTGAGAACACAGAAATGCTGGACCACACCAACAACCACCATGTCAGACTACACAGAGAAGCCATTGAAATCCACAAGCATGTGGACAATTTCAACAGAAAGAAAGAGACCATGAAAATGAACAAAATCTGGCTACCAGTATTAAAAAACTCTAAAATTATAACAGCTAAACAACAGAGAGGAAAAAACCAGGCACAGATTAACACCTCCCAGCAACAGATTTTCCCAGGCTCAGGCAGGCCTTCAAATGCTAATGAAGGTGATCAGCTAAACATTCACACCTAACTGCAGCAGGGAAGAGCTCCTTGCCCCACCCCAGGACATGAGAGAAGCCTCCTCGCAGGATTGCAAGCCATTCCACAGATATATGAACCCATTTTTCCCACTTCCAACAGACCTCACAACCTCTGAGGATGCTTGCCATAGATGCAGGCGAAACGTCAGGAGAAATGCCTCTAGAACATGGCTCTATAGCCCGAAAAAACCCACAAGAACCTAGTGATTCCAGCCATGAAAGCCTTCGACAATACATTAAATCTTAAGTGATTTTCAATTTATTTCCAGATAGACAACCATTGATCTCTATGCCACAGCCCTAATCCTCAGTTTTTATATTCCATTTCACCTTTCCCTGTAATTTTTACTCCTGCAGATCCACCACCATCAGTGCTTTGAAAGTGTCCTCCTCTTCAAGCATATCTACTTTTTCTTCCTTGTTGCCCCTTGTGTGAACAGCATCATGGTGCTGCCTCTTTTTCTTCCTCTAAATCCATCCTTAAACCACACCTTTCTGTGAAGACTGGCACTGCTCTCTAGTTCCTATACTCTTGTGTAACTTATATATACTGTAAGTATGTCCAATTTTAATAAAGCAGTTCTTTCCATCTCTAGCATCTATTATCCTTTCTCTACTTTTTTGTAATCTGAGCTAGGAACTTGTAGCTTTCCAGTTCCAATCATCCCCACCCAGCTTGGCCCATTATTCTAATAGGAAGGTGTCCATCGACATCTGGACAGCGCTGTGGTTTTAAAAAATTCTGTCCCCTCAAAGCAGATGGGCAAAGAAAGTGTACTCTGCAGACCACACATGGCCTAATGTCTTTTTTATTACTTGTCAATTCTTCCCTGCAGTATCTGATCCTGTTACATTTTGCCCCCCACCCTATATGCAAAAAGTAGCCTCCCATGTACTGGATAAGATTGCTATATAGCCCTACCTCCCAAAAACTGACTGAAAATTAGCTAAAAATCCCAGCAATGGAAACATCCAGATACTTCTGAGTTGCCATTCTGAATTTCAGTTGAAACAGCAATGTAAGTCCATTGGGTGTGTTTTTTCTTTGTGTACTTATGAAATTATCATAGGCTATGACATCTCTAGGCATTTCCAACTGTGTTTATCGTTAATATCTAGATTACTTACTTAGGCAATCCCTTGTAGCCTGAGGACGATGGTCCTCCAAGTATAGTGTCTTGGCGGTGGATGCATAGGTGGCAATGGAGATCTATTGCTCTGCATGTTCTTTCACAGTAGGGACATCAATTTCCAGATAGAAGGTGGTCCCGACAAAGGTTGGCTGAGTATGAGATGTTTCTCCCTTTTGCCCTCCATTCATGACTCTTCGAATTCCACAACACTGTTTGTAACAGATGACTTCCAGTTAGAGCGCTTAAGAGCCAGGGGTTCCCAGTTCTTGGTGTCTATGTCACAGTTGTTAAGATTAGCTTTAAGACCATCTTTAAATCTCTTTTCCTGTCACCAACTTTCTGTTTCTTGAGAGTATATTAATTGATTTGGGAGATGATGATCGGGCATTCTAACAACATGGCCCGTCTAGCAAAGTTAATGGCGGAGGATCATCACTTCAGTGCTGCTGGTCTTTGCTTCTCACAGAACGACTGTCTTCCCAAGACATTTGCATATTTTTTTGGAGGCAACACTGATGGAATCATTCCAGAAGTTGAGTGTGACATCTGTAAACAGTCCACATGTCACAGGCATATAACAGCGTTGGGAGGACAATAGCTTTATAAACAAACATCTTGATGTCTCTACTAATGTTCCGACCCTCAAACACTCTCTGCTTCATTCAGAAAAATGCTGCATTCGCAGAGCTCAGACAGTGTTGTATTTCAATGTCAATGTTGACTTTTGTTGAGAGGTGTTTGCCAAGGTAGTGGAAATGGTCAACATTTTCTAATGTTACACCATTAATATGTATTTCTGGCACTGTATGAAATCTATAGGGTTCTTGACTTCCATTGACCATCAGCCAAAATGATAGTTTACTGTGCTGAGGAGGGTTGTCACCTGTCATTTGGGTGCTAGGAGTACAGAAACAAGCATTACATTCGGTTCTCTATTATATTCTTCAATGAGGAATCCAAGCCTCTTTCCTTTGCCTCTCTGCTGAGATTGTGAGATAACAATTCAATCAAGTCCCCTCTTTACCCCTGAAAAGCAGAATGTAACGTTTACTAACGACTGGGAAAACCACAACAGAATCTCTTTAATTTTAAAATTGTGTCACACTGAAAAACTATTCGACTCCCTGTCACATCCGTCCCAGGAGCTGAAAGGAAGCAAGTCAAAAGTACATCAGGAAGCAGTGTTGGCTGTGAAACATCATTTTCCCTCTTAATTAATGCTTTCCAATAACTAGTTTGGCTCTTGTCAATACTCTGAATGTATTGGTCAAACCTGCACCCCAACTCCTTCTCCTACATTTTTATTCACATCAAGAATTAGCAGTTGTTCGGCAAATCCAGGTTCATAGAAGCAGGACATGCACTCATGCAATAAACTCTTCCCTTCAAACATTTGACTTAATCATGGAACGTATTGTTGGGAACAAGAGGTGATACTTGAACCTGGTAAATCAGGATAGGAACAATGATATCTCACCACCCTAACAATGAAGGGGATTATGGAGATCTTTCAGTTTTAGAACCAGGGAGTGGCATATCTAATCAGTCCTGAGATTAAAGGACAATAGAGCAGGCAATGGAGTAAAGCATATACCATAATAGGTGACCAAAAGGCTCATCATTGTGTGCCTTCAAGTAATTTCTGATGTATAGTGACCCTATCATAATACCATTGCAAAATACATTCAGAAAGGGGAGGGGGTTGCCTTCCTCTGTCGCTCAGGAAATGTGACTTATCCAAGGTCACCCAGTATATTTCCCAGGTGGAGTGGAAATTTGAACCCTGGTTTCTGAGGACCTTGGTCCAACACACTAACTGCTATAGTCAGAGGACTATAAAAGGAAATAGGCCAATCTTAAAACAATGGGGCAAAGCCTATATAGCAAAGGGAATTTCTATGACAAGACGATTAATTTCTTTGAAGTTCCGCTCCAGAGTTTACTTTTCCTTGTTTGTCTGCTATTTCAACACTTAGATTTCCAATAAAGCATGACAATGAAAGAGGTGTGGGTTGGATGACCTGTATTTCAGTAAATGTGAAAACTGATGCCCAGCGAGGCTGCCAAAAAAACCCAAAAAAACCACCTGGCTATTTCCAGGTTTCAAGTTCTTGTTTGGAACAGCATAGCATTTCAGAGCCAACCGTTGGAAGTGAAATCCTGGCGCAGTCCTTTCACTTGTATCTCACTTAAAGGGAGCAAAGGGGCACGACAGAGGCCTCCATTGTAACCAAACCACTCCATGGCCTGCTTGAGGCCTGGGATTCCAAACTTTTGAGTCACCTGTGAGGACAGAAAAAGTGGCAATGTCTGAAAATGATCATTTGAACAACAGGGTATAATAGGCATGTGCAAACCTACTTTAACATGCCAGCATTATTCAGTTCAAGTCTTAGAGAATCTGTAAGTAATTGAAGTTTTGCACAATCTAGGGCAGCCTTTCCGAGATCAGGTGTGCTGTTGTTGTTGTTCATTCGTTCAGTCGTCTCCGACTCTTTGTGACCTCATGGACCAGCCCATGCCAGAGCTCCCTGTCGGCCGTCGCCACCCCCAGCTCCTTCAAGGTCAGTCCAGTCACTTCAAGATCAGGTGTGCTACAAGTCCCATTATTCTTAATCAGCAAGAACATTGAGTCAGCTTTTGAGAGATGGTGAAGCCTTAGTGCAGTATATCTAATAGATGAGTGTCAAAGCAGAATGATTCCTTTTTTATCCTTAGTGAAATGCTCAATGAACATTTTATGACAAAATTTCTTAAATAATGTTTGATTCCTGCTTAGATTACACGAGGTCTAGAATGTATACGGTTGAGAATTAAGGGAGATCCCTACTAGCCCAATTACATACAAAGCCCAGTGATATAAGAAGCACCCTGATTTTACACCAGGCCAAAATTCTATGGAACTAGGCCCTAGAATCATAGAGTTGTAAGAGACATCGTGGACCATCCAGTCCAACCCCTTGCCAAGAAGCAGGAAAATCGCATTAAAAACATTCCCGACAAATGGCCATCCAGCCCTGCTTAAAAATCCCCAAAGAAGGAACCTCCACCATACTCCGGGGCAGAGAGTTCCACTGCTGGACAGCTCTCACAGTCAGGAAGTTCTTTCAAATCTCCTTTCCTGCAATTTGAAGTCATTGTTCTGAGTCCTAGTCTTCAGCGCAGCAGAAAACAAACTTGTTCCCTCCTCGCTATGACTTCCCCTCACATATTTATACATAACCATCATGTCTCCTCTCAGCCTTCTCTTCTGCAGGCTAAACATGCCCAGCTCTTTAAGTAGCTCCTCAAGGACTCCAAGATATTTTTCATGTGCACTGCCAATGAGCCAGACTTCTTCCGTTAGGTATCTTTGCATTTAATTTTTGTGCCTAAGTGGAGTATCTTGCGTTTGTCTCTGCTGAACTTCATTTTGTTAGTTCTGGCCCATCTCAATCTGTTAAGATTGTTTTGAATTCTGTTTTGTTTTAACCAGCAGCTACTCTCATGCATCTCTCTTGGTACTGCATACATTGTAACCTAGGGCACTGAATACGTTACCTACACATGTGTTGTAGCAATGACCTATGGTATCTTAGGGCCCTTCCAGACAGGCCCTATATCCCAGGATCTCATCCCAAATTTTCTGTTTCTCCCAGATTATTTGGCAGTGGGGATTCATGTAATCTAGTTTAAAGCAAAAAAACAAAAAAAACAAAAACAAAAACAAAAAAAACCTGGGATCAGAACCTGGGAAATAAGGCCTGTCTGGAAGGGCCCTTCGTGTTAACAGGAATAAAGAGAGGTAGCCTAATACCAAGTTAGACTATTTCCAACTTAGCCAAGCATTGTGTACAATGGCCAGCATGTTCTCAAAGCGGAGACAACAGAAGCAATGGAATTACAAATCATGGACACATTTATGGAAATATTAAATGGCACAGATATTAATCTGCCAATTTTTGTGTTTACCAATTGCAGATCATGTTTTCCCTCTCACTTGAAAAAATGCAAGGCAAATAAGCAAAGGAAGGAAACATGGAATGGTATTAGCTTAGAAACTGACATTCACAAAATGGGAATGGGCAGGATTTAGTCTTGCATGCAGATAGGACTGGAACTTTATCCTATGGGCCAGAACCTCCACTGAAATATTTTTCTTGAGCTGTGGAAGATCTCTTTCATGGCCTGGAAGAAAGGCATTATACTGTCTCCCAATGCCATATTTCCCCCCCCATCCTATTGCGCTTACTGCAGTGTTTGGCTCAATGAGCCGATGCTGCAATTCACGAGCCTCGTCCCAGCTTCCAGCTTGACATAGCTGCTCAAGCTGACAGACTTGAGTGCCAAGTACATTAGCAAGGGCACAGATTCCTCCAACAGCACCTGGAACAGGGAAAAGAGTAAATAAAGAAGAGTATACTGCCAGTGAAACAATTTTCCATGCTTCATTTCTGCTCTATTACCAGCCCCAGAGTTCTTTCTGAGTCGGCTCCTTCCCATCAGTTGATTGCTTGGTGCAATAGCCTGGAAATGCTGTGTTAGCCTTTCAGATTTACTTTTTGGACTGCAACTCTCAGAATCCCCTAGCCAGCTTGTCCAGTGCAGATAAATAACTTTCCCAAGCTCTGATATCAAATGTTGAAATGTTATTGCCAGCATTTCAAACGCCACGTTAAAATATGGGTATGACCAAACTTTCGGACAGCAAAGTTTGTAGTCCAATAAGATAATAAGGGATAGTGGGTAAAATATGATAGCTGGAACCCAGTGCTGGTAGCGTTACACTGGTTGCGCAATGCGACTCTCATGAGACAGCGCACTAAGTGAGAGACGCAGCTGTGGGAGGATACCAGTGAAGCAATGTAATGCAGGTGGGACAGGATAACAGTGAAATAATGTAACAGTAACTGGATTTGATTCATTTTTCACCACTGCTTGTATTTCTCCCCTCCTTTTTATCCTTCCTTCCAATCCAACTATGTTTTTGAACATGTTTGCATAGGATCTCCAGATAGCCTACATCACTATGCTTGCCTGTCCGTCCCCCCCCCCCCCCCCCTTTCTACTGAACTACCTTGTCGACTCTGTCGCAGCTGAGTCTCTCACAGCGTCCGGTCTCTCACGCACATGGTGCTGTGTCTCGCGCATGTGTTCCCTTCTCTAATTCACAGCCGCGTCACGCAACCAGCTAGTGCTACCAGCACTGGGTCCCAGCTATCATACTTTCACCGAATAGTGAATGGACTAATTGAATAACTACGGACTTGATTTTGGATGGAGTGATTCTAATAACTGTTTTTAAATCATGTTGTTTATCAGTGGGTTTTAATATAAATGATATTGCATTATCGATGTTTAATTTTTATGCTTTATGTCTAAATGTTATTTTATGTTTATGTTTTAATTTGGTTAGGTTAATTTATAGTTATATGTTATTGTCTTGCTATTATCTTTCGGCTTTCACATGTATGTACAGCATTGAATTTTGCCTTTATAACGTTGGAAAGCTCTTTGAGTTCCCTTAGGGGGAGAAAAACGGTATATAAATGTAGTAAATAAATAAATACATTTCATTTGTTACTTTCTAGTTATTCTGTTAAAGCAGTGGTTCCCAATCTTTGGTCCTCTAATTGTTTTGGACATCAGCTCCCAGAAATCCCAGCCATCCTATCAGCTGTCAAAGTTGTGGGAGCTGAAGTTCGAAACACCTGGAGGACAAAAGGTTGGGAACAACTGTGTTAAAGGCATCTTATATGAAACCAAGTTAGAAAATACTTCTGGTATGCTCATTCAATCTGTTACAGCAACTAGCATGTGTTCCAAAACATCCAGATACACAGAAATGTCCCCATGTGGAGGTATGTTCCTGCCATCACCTACCTACGATGTAGCCAGCCAGCAGAAAACCAGCTGATCCAGCCAGTACTTGGAAGTCCTCATTTTGGGTCTTGTGGACAAGGAGTGCTATGCGGGTGATCTGGCAAGAGAGGAGATGGTGAGTAAGGCGGCATCTTAGTAGGGTGCCAAAAGGAGTAATTGGCAGTGGACACTAGAAACTCACAAAAATGAGTACATAGGCCAAAAACATTAATGGACATGAAGCTGGTATCCTGGAAAGATTGATCTAGTACTGCCAAACTAGATTTCCTTTTTTAAAAAATTTATGAAGCAATTTTTCCCAAGGTAAATCCTTCCAGACTTTTATGCCTCAAACTCCCATAAGCCCCAAGAACATGACCCATGATGAGGAACAATGGATAGCCTCGTTCCTGGAGATATTATGAGCTACACCAGTGGTCCTCAACCTGTGAGTTCCCAGGTGTTTTGGCCTACAACTCCCAGAAATTCCAGCCAGTTTACCAGCTGTTAGAATTTCTTGGAGTTGAAGGCCAAAACATCTGGGGACCCACAGGCTGAGAACCACTGGTGTAGCTCATAATATCTCCAGGAACGAGGCTTAGAGAAGACTGGTGTATGGCTTGATTTTCAGTTATGGAAATTTTCCTGACACTACGCTAAACAGATTACGATTTTTAATGAAGGACGCCGTCCTGTTCAATAGATTCTCTTTTTTGCTTCCTGACTGATGAACAGCAGCTAACACCATTCTCAGGGAAGAAGGAAGAATGAAATGAGTCGTCTGCAAATCTAAACAGAAAGCAGTTTAAGGTCCCAAAATCCTTTTACATTGCAAATTCTTCAAGGCTATCTGGCAGCCCCATGGAGCTCACTTTTTGCGAAAACTATTTTGCACTTTTCTAAAAGAGCCCTGAAAGACCCTCTTGCCAGGCTAGCTAAGAATCCTTAGGACTGAGTCAGCTTCTGTGGGCTGTAGACTAGAAAAGTAATATTTCCAAGGTCTAGCAGAGGTCACAGCCAGTATCTCTATATCTCCAGAGGGGAAAATGTTGGAAAAAAGCAAAATCTTGCTGTATTGTCAAAGGCTTTCATGGCTGAAATCACTGGGTTATTGTAGGTTTTTCAGGCTATATGGCCATGTTCTAGAAGTATTCTCTCCTGACATTTCGCCTGCATCTATGGCAAGCATCCTCAGAGGTTGTGAGGATGCTTGCCATAGATGCAGGCGAAACGTCAGGAGAGAATGCTTCTAGAACATGGCTATATAGCCTGAAAAACCTACAACAACCCAAATCTTGCTGCTTTATTGAAATCTCAGTTTTTGCAGCCCTGTTAGAAGAACTGACTTGATCTGACACTTTGAGCCCTTCTACACCACCCTATATCCCAGAATATCAAGGCAGAAAATCCCACAATATCTATTTTGAACTGGATTATCTTAGTCCACGCTCAGATAATGTGGGATATTCTGCCTTGATATTCTGGGAGATAGGGCTATGTGGAGGGGCCCTTTGAAAGCATCCATATTTTAAGAGTTAGAATTTAAGATTTTAAGTAGCTCTATCACAAATGCCCCACAGATCACAGTTTCATGAATGCTCTGACGTGCAGCTATAGACATCTCTGCATATACAAAGCCTCTTTCCTACAGACACCCTTGAGCCGAAGACAGATTCAACATGTTGAGCACAATATCAGGGTGGAAACAACCAGCTTACCTTGCTTTTAACCCAGGCATGGGCAAACTTCACCCCTCCAGGTATTTTTGACTTTAATTCCCACAATTACCAACAGCTGATAGGCTGTTAGGAATTGTGGGAGTTGAAGTCCAAAACACCTGGAGGGCTGAAGTTTGCCCATTCCTGTTCTAACCTGTATACTTGACCCAGAGCTTAAATGCATTATTTTTATTGCACCTTCACAAATTCCCTCAACAGCAGAAGCCACGTTTTTGGGGAAGTTATGGGAGCGGTAGTTTTTTTAAAACCCTTTTCCAGCCTCGGTTTGACTGAACAGGAAGTATAATATCTGCACGGGATATTCAATGTGCACCTTATCACAATATTTCTTAATATTCTTTCCCCCTCCTTCAATCTGCTTCATGACACCAATTTGAAAGTGGAATAAACGATCATCTGCATATATAAAGTCAATTTCCTGGACTGCACAAAATGATTGTTTCAAGTTAAGGGCTCTATTTGGTTCTGGAGGAACACAAAGTTGGGTCTCAGAACAGAACTGAAGGCCATCCAGCTCTGCCCACTCCCATCCAGCTCAGCATCAGAGGCAAATGTGGATAGTGCCTGATGTCGGAGAGATTGCGCAAGAGGTTTCTACCTTGTTAGCATTGTGAACCACCAAATGTTTTTGTGTCAAGTAAAAATATAACTTCTTGTAATTTTTGTTATTATCCAGAAATGTGTAGAGTTTAACGTTGGATCTCATTCTTTTGTCTGGTTTAGTTTGAGGATTTAATTTTTGTTTGTGTGTGTTGTAGTTGTTGTTTTAGGCACCAAATAGACAGAGAGAAAAACATGTCTAATTTTATATATCTGTATATTGCACTCCAACTAAGAAAATATTGGGAGGCCTCCAGAACCTCAGAGGGAGCCCTTAAGAGAACATGATTAAACTCCTCAAATTCAGATTCTCATCAGCAGCCTGGGGTGTAATTACAGCCCTCCCAGCAATATCAGCTTTGCTCAGCATTCAACTCCAACTTTCACTTACGTTGCCACCACTGTCCTTGATCCCCACAATGTTGGGGTGTTGCGCTAATGTGAGCACCGCATCAATGGGCAGGTCCAGCCCTGTGTTGGCTGGGACACTGTAGAGTATCACAGGGATCGGAGAGGCATCAGCCACCTGGGGAATTGAAACCAGCAGCACACATGAGCATGTAAGGAAACAACCAGCACATTTAGAATAAGGTCTCCTGCAACGAGATACTCTGCAGCAAGCCCTATCATTGAGGGTAGATCCAGAACACTTTCTTTAGTGTGGCAGAACCTAGGTACATGGCGGTTGTTCCCTTGATGTGACAAATCATAAAGGTGCCCCAACCCCATTCTTCACCTGTGTGTAATGATGGATCAAGGCAGCACTGGTCATGCTTCCCCGGAAGTAGAAAGGAGTTACCACAAGGGCAGCATCAGCACCTCCGTCGGCCATTAGCGCTGTCATTTCAATGGTGCTCCGAGTTGCTAAGGAGAAAAGGGTGAGTGGGGCAAATTATCTGGAGGAAGGTAACCCCACTAGGTCAAGGTTTTAATAGCTTATGGAAACAAAAGTGGGGCCTTGTTGCAAAGCTTCTGGGAGTAATATATGTTTTTAATGGTTTTTGTGCTGTATTGATTTTATATTGATTTTATAATGCTGTTTTAAATGTTTTAATTGTATATTATGGATTGTTCTGGCATCAAATTGCTGCCAATTTGTAAGCTGCCTTGAGTTGCCTTCAGGCTTGAGAAAGGTGGGATAGAAATATCATAAATAAATAAATAAATAAAGTGAGAAACCCTCTTCAGGCTAGGGAACTATATTCCAGTTTGGGAAGAATCTGAGGAGACGGAGACTAAACCTACACTGCAGAATTATAGCAGATTGTCACCACCTTAATTGCCATGATTCCATGTTATGGAATAATTTTAAAAATCAATAAATAATACAATTTATTTATATTCTGCTCTGTCTTCCTGAGAGGACTCAGAGTGGATTGAAGGATACACAGATAGGCAAACATTCAGTGCCTTCTAATACAGTGAAATACAAATACACAGAATAAAGGTAAAAGCTTCCCTTTTCAGCTGCGGCTTCCGGAGGTGGTGCTCAAGTCCGATCATGAGGAAGTGCTCTTTTCCCATTTCCATTTATTATTAAAGCGTATTTCTAACAGGGTTATTGTGTATTTATGGGGAAGCCCTTCTCACATATGAAGCTGACAGATCAGCCTGTCCCTTAAGATTACTGTAGTTTTGTGAAATATTTATCCATCTCTGACACAGAGCTCTAGTACCACAACAAACTACAAATCTCAGGATTCCATAGGACAGAGCTGCGGCAATTAATGTGCTATCAACCTATTATAATTCTGTAATGTGATATGATTTATGGATTGGACACATTGAGTGAAACCCCAAGCTATCTCAGGTTGAAGGACTCCCACAATAATATTGAAAATATGAAATCAGGGTGTATATGTGTGTGTGTGTGATAGATATAGATATAGATATAGAGAGAGACTCCTCTCATAATCTAAAAGCTAACCTGAAATTATTTATTTATGCATAAATCCAGAAGTCTAGAAACCATGTTCCAGCGGTGGATGGAGATAACACCTACAAGCAGCAAGGCTTTTTAAAAACTCTGCCCTAGGTCCTGCACTGTCAGAAGTGCAAAATACAAATTAAGTTTGTTTGTTTTTTTCATGTCAAGAGCGACTTGAGAAACTGCAAATCGCTTCTGGTGTGAGAGAATTGGCCGTCTGCAAGAATGTTGCCCAGTGGACGGCCGGATGTTTGATGTTTTACCATCTTTGTGGGAGGCTTCTCTCATGTCCCCGCATGGGGAGCTGGAGCTGACAGAGGGGAGCTCAACCACTCTCCCCGGATTCAAACCATTGACCTGTTGGTCAGCAGTCCTGCCAGCACAAAGGTTTAACCCATTCCGCCACAGGGGGCTTTGAGATTAAGTAGAATAATTAGACAAACTGATGAAACTAGACATCATTGTATCTATATTCCTACTAAACATACAAAAAATAGTTCAATTCAGTGGTTGCCTATTCGGGAGGAAATCTAATACGGGAATTTATGGGATACGAAGTCCAGCTCAATTCATGTAACAGCTCTCTCAGGTTTAAATAGCCTCTTAACTTGTATATTTGATCTGAATTCAACTAAACAATCTTGCAATCCTGTCCTTGCTATATCAGCTAAAGACAGAAACAAGAATTCAGAAATGGTCCGCATTAGTAGAATTTGTATGTGGCTGAGTTTCCTCCCTAAGAGTTTATCAGGGAGCTAGAGGCTGGTGTACTTCAGGACCTGGAAGGTTCTTTATGAGAAACGTAATATGATGACATGTCAAGTGTCCATAACTGAGCAATGGGAGAATGATGCTCTGGGTGCCACTATGGGCCACTTCAGCATGTCACTATATTCTTTCAATTAAAAAGGAAATCCTGTGATTTCTGTTGGGGCATGTAAGAAATCAGTTAGTGTGTGTGTGTAAACTGTAAAATAAGATGCATGAAGTTGATTGGTTGGGCTACACCCGAGGAGCTAGCTGAGCCTGGAAGTTTTGGATATTGTTACATTTTTCAGGCGTGAGCTGTGCAGGTGCTTGCAGAGAGACAGAGAGACAATTTGGAGTTTGCTCTTGCTTCATGAGCTGCTGGAAGGAGTTTCTCCACATGGACAAAGAAAGACTATTTTAAATATCTCTAAAAGGACATTATGTGAGTCGATGCAACTGATCACATGATTGTATATATGTTGTTCTGTATTACGAAGAGTAAACCACTTGTTCTTTATTGATCATCTGCGTGGCATATTTTCTTTCTCTGACAAGATAGTGTGTGGATTGATCAAGCGTGAACTACACATGATTTTACATTATGTCACAATTCCTAGTAGTGTCATTACTCACATTCACATCCAGTCCCAGCAAGAAGAAGATTTTCCCTGGGTATCGTTTCACGCACGCGTCTCACTATTTCCAGGCGTTCCTGCTGTGTCAAGTAGGGAGTTTCCCCATTGGAACCCTGCACCACAAAACCTATCAAAAAGTGCATGTTGGTTTTCATCATTTCACATAACCACCAGAAGTTATAGGCTCATTTCAAGTATTGGCATGTCATTTCTTAAAGCAGGCATGGGCCAACTTCAGCCCTCCAGGTGCTTTGGACTTCCACAATTCCTAACAGCCTTAGGCCCCTTCCGTTTCCCCCTCAGCCGCTTACGTTTGCCCATACCTGTCTTAAGGTTTCCAAAATGACTTACCAGCCCAAACAGCCAAACTTAAAATCAAATAAAAGCATTAGCATAATTTAAAGGTAAAACTGATTAATGCAAACGAAATACTGTAGATGCAAACAGCAGGCCACATCAATAAAGGAGCAGACAGTGAAGCAAGCAGAACAACAGCTCACCAGGAACTTTATGTGACCTGTTCAGCCTGGATAGATGAAAAATCTTAAACTGGAACCTAAAGAATATTTAAATCACTTCTATTTGGGGAGAGTAAAGTCAGCCCTCTGTATCCACAGAATCCTTATCTCTTGATTCAACCATCCATGGCTTGAAATTATTATTTTTAATTCCAAAAAGCACGCCTTGATCTTGCCATTTTATATATGGAACCCACGTTCCTGTTTCCATTGTATATAATGGGCATTGAGCATTCACAGATTTTGGTATCCACAAGGGATGCTGGAGCCAAAGTCCAGCAGATACCAAGGGACTACTATATTCCATCAGTTTTCTTCTCGCCAGCTGCTATATACCTCAAAAAGGCAGGGATATTGAGAGTATGATCTATGGAACTGTTTTTAAAGGATTGTGAATATTCACACAGAAAGAAGCTTATATGTTTGGTCCCAGGCTGCTTAAAATGGGAAAGCAAGAGTTGGGGATGTACAGCATACATATGTTGCTGGATTGCAAATCCTACAAACACCATATCAGGGAATTATAACTTATTGACTTTCTTCTTGACACATATGTATGTATTTTTAAAAGATGTATGCATTTTGCTGGGCTCTATATGGATAGCTGGGAGGCAATGAATTTGGGAGCATTCAGAAAGAATACATGACCATATACAAGTATGGCATCAATGTGACATGGTCTATTTATTAAGGGTATATGTACTCTGTAGAATTAATGCAGTTTGATGCCACTTTAACTGCCAGGGTTAAAGTGCACTGAGCCCCCGGTGGTGCAGTGGGTTAAACCCCTGTGCCGGCAGGACTGAAGACCGACAGGTTGCAGGTTCGAATCCGGGGAGAGTCGGATGAGCTCCCTCTACCAGCTCCAGCTCCTCATCCGGGGACATGATAGAAGCCTCCTACAAGGATGATAAAAACACCAAAATCATCCAGGCATCCCCTGGGCAACGTCCTTGCAGACGGCCAATTCTCTCACACCAGAAGCGACTTGCAGTTTCTCAAGTTACTCCTGACACGACCAAAAAACTGCCAGGGTTCATTGTTATGTCAGGAGCAACTTGAGAAACTGCAAGTCACTTCTGGTGTGAGAGAATTGGCCGTCTGCGAGGACATTGACCAGGGGATGCCTGGATGTTTTACCACCCAGTGGGAGGCTTCTCTCATGTCCCCGCATGGGAAGCTAGAGCTGGCAGATGGGAGCTCACCCTGCTCCCCAAATTCGAACCACTGACCTTTTGGTCAGCATTTCTGCCAGCACAAGGGTTTAACCATTGTGCCACCGGGGGATCCTTATAGTGGGAGTTGTTGTTTAATGAGACAACAGCACTCCTTGGCAGTGAAGGCCTTGTAAAACCACAACTCTCATAACATTAAGCCATGGCAATTAAAGTAGTGTCAAACTGTATTAATGTGACTGTGTAGATGCATCATAGGACAGGAGAAGCCCTGCCATTATGCAGAGTGAGGCAGCTACCTCAGGAAACAGATGGTAACATAACAAAACATGAAATATACATTGTTGTTGTTGTTGTTTCACTGCCAAAGGGTGTGAAGCATACTTGTGAGATTTTCTTACACAGGACCAAAACAACTAGGCTGACCTTAGATGCTATGGCTGGTCATTCAGGTGAAGCCAATTTGCTGCTCCTCCACATACTTTGGACAAGGAAAATGTTATTTGGAGCGAGGGAAAGAGAAAACAATTGCCAAGTAATGCAACTTTCTCCTTTACTTCTGTCTCCCACAGGACTTCAAAGTCCAGGCAAGCAGCCATGTGTATCCTTGAAGACAGAGGAATAGTTATCTACTCCACTGAACACCCTCTTCCTATGTTCCTGAAACACGTCCAGCAAATGCAAGGAACCACAAATGAAAGCAATGTCCTTTTGCTTTCCCCCATTTGTTGCAAGTCACATAAGTTATAGATGTCAGAGAAACAACAAAAACCACGGTTCTGCCTTGATTTCTGTGTATGTCTTCTTCTAACTGACCAGAGGTTATTTGCCTTCAGACAGTGAAACTTTTCATTTATGAGCAGAAGAGTTACATCTTTTCCTGTCCCTTTAATATCTTTATAGCAAAATCTGAAGGACTAATTTGGTGATGACCCAGTTTTACATCAGAAACTGTCTTAGGTTGAGATAGGTGTGAATGTTGCAACAGGCCACCTTGATTAGCATTTAATGACCTTGCAGCTTCAAGGTCTGGCTTCTTACTGCCTGGGGGAATCCTTTGTTGGGAGGATTTTTGCAGTGTAATAAACTTTTCCCATGTTTGTTAAAATGATAGAACCAATTCAGAAGTGACATTTTTTAAAATCCAGAAACAAACAAAAAAATAATGTTACTCACACTAGAGAAAAAAATCCACTTGAAATCCGGTTTCTGCCTCCTGCAGAATTCTGGAGTTTGTAGTTTAGGGAGGCTGTTAAAGGCTCCTCCCTAGACCACAAACCCCAGAATTCTGCAGGAGGCAGAAACCAGATTTTAAGTGGATTTGTTTCTCTAGTGTGATGAAGTGCAATCCCCCAGGCAGAGGGAACAGAGGAGGAGGAGGAGGAGTCCACGCAGGTTTCCTTTTCCGGCTCTGAGCCTGATCAGACCGGATTTTTGCCGGACTTCTCCTTTGGGGCAGATCCTGGCCGGCCCTCCTGTCCCTACCTCGGAAGGGGATCCGTCCATAGAGGCGTAGGTTCTCCTCCAAGTGGCTGTAGCCCACCTCTCCTTGCTTGGTGAAGGGAGTGACCAAAGGCGGGTAGATGCCCCGCAGGTCCAGCTTCCGAGGAGGGCCCCCCGAATGGAGACCCCTCTGGGCGGCCCTGGGACCAAGCAGGGGACGGAGCCGGGCTTGGAGGGCTAGCAGTGCCCTAGCCATGCTTGCCCCGCTTCTCCTGGGCCAAGGGAAGGGCAAGGAAGAACAAGCCCGACTCACAAAGCGAAGGTCGAAGTCTCTCAAGTTGAAGAGGGAGGGTTCTGCTGCCTCCTTGCTGCACATTTTTGGCTCAGTCAAGCGTGGGCAAACTTTGGCCCTCCAGGTGTTTTGGACTCCAACTCCCACCATTCCTAACAGCCTCAGGCCCCTTCCTTTTCCCCCTCTGCCGCTTAAGTGGCTGAGGGGGAAAAGGAAAGGGCCTGAGGCTGTTAGGAATGGTGGGAGTTGGAGTCCAAAACATCTGGAAGGCCCAAGTTGGCCCAGGCCTGGGTTACACTGTTCAGGCTATTTTGTTTGTGGAAGGGTGAAGCATGATAGAACAACGTAAGATTATGTATAGTGTGAACATGTTAAGATTAAACTGTCAATGGCCATTTGTTTTGAAAGCTATATATATATAGGTACATATTACTTCCTGTGCCAGGCAGTATACCTCTCTATATCAGTTGGTGGGGAGCCTGCATAGTATGGTACTCTAATGTCTTGCTTGTGGGCTTCCCAGAGCAATCTGGCTTGCTATTGCAGGAGCACAAAGCTGGACTGGATAAGCATTTGGAGTGACATCACCTGACTCCTGTGTTCTTACACAGTGGTTCTCAACCTGTGGATCGCCAGACCTTGGAGGTGTCTACGGTCAACACCGGCTCTTCGGTATAGAAATGGAGATGAGCACTAACCCCCAGAGTCGGACATGACTGGACTTAATGTCAGGGGACCTTACCTTTACTAAACCGATTTGAAAGTTGTCAGGTTCTCCACCCAAATCCTACATAAATTGGCTGTGAATGGCAATATGCGTTATGTGTTTCAGGAGAATGCCTGAGTGCCGGAGTAAATGAGTCTTCCCAATTGCTTGGTCATAAACAATTAGAGAGAAAGGGCTAGAGGACAGATTAATTATTGCCATGTCTAAGCTTGATTTACTTCGGTTGATTCTCTTACCTGGGTTGTTGTAGGTTTTTCAGGATATATGACCATGTTCTAGAGGCATTCTCTCCTGACGTTTTGCCTGCATCTATGGCAAGCATCCTCAGAGGTAGTGAGGAAAATTGGGTTTATATATCTGGAATGACCAGGGTGGGACAAAGAACTCTTGTCTGTTGGAGCTAGGTGTGAATGTTTTAACTGTTCACCTTGATTACATTCATACCTAGCTCCAACAGACAAGATTTCTTTGTCCCGCCCTGGTCATTCCACAGATATATAAACCCAATTTTCCTAGTTTCAACAGACCTCACTAACTGAGGATGCTTGCCACAGATGCAGGTGAAACGTCAGTAAAGAATGCCTCTAGAACATGGCCATATAGCCTGAAAAAACCTACAACAACCCAGTGATTCCAGCCATGAAAGCTTTCGACAATACATTGATTCTCTTACCCTTTATACCTAGAATGGGTTTCACTTGGTAGTCAGTTGATTTCTGATCTGTGGTTTGCAGATCTTACCACTTTTGTAAAAAGGGAAACTTAATTCACTTGGAAGCTAGAAATTTTGTTGCTCCTCCATCTGTGGACCATCACATGGAAAGGTGCTGAATTTATTGTGTAGCTGTTAAAATCATAGAACGGAATTTCTTGTGCAGCTGATAGAGTTCAGGTACAATGTTGTGGCTACACAAGGAAGGCAGGCGGTGCACAAACTTCTAAGTGATCTTTCCTTTGTTTGTTTCTTTATTGCATTTTAATGGTACAGCTTTTTGAAGTCCAGAACCATTCTGATGGGAGTTCTAGCTGCCTTCTTTGCTTTCCTTCCATTTGTGCCTTACGCTGGCATTTCTGCTGCATCTGGCTCTTGCTTCTCCAGCACATCCCGTGTGTCTGTCTGCCATAGTTGCACAAGATCTGTTGGAGTTTTGCCAGCCTGGGGCAAGAGAGGCAGAAACAGAAAGATCAGTGTCCTCATGCCATTGAACCTCTGGTTTGACCAGACCAACAATGTAAAAGTGACATTTGGGAACTTCCTTATTACAGAACTGCACATGACTCCTCAAATGCCCATGAGACAGCATTGGCAAGAGAAATCATGCTTTGGGTCACACAGAGTTTGGACAAGTTACATTTTGGAACTACAACCCCAAAATCCCCTAGCCATGATGGTCTCTCAAGTAGAATGAGGGCCCTTCCACACAGGCCTGTATCCCAGAACATTAAGGCAGAAAATTTCACAATATCTGCTTTGAACTGAGTTATCTGAGTCCACACTACCATATATTCCAGTTCAAAGCAGATATTCTGGGATTTTCTGCCTTGATATTCTGGGATACAGGCCTGTGTGGAAGGGTCCTGGGAATCTCCCCCTAATTTGATGACAGGATAGATGTGCAGGCCACAAAACAGCAAGACTTACCACGTTTTTGGCCATCATGTCTGCTCCGTGCAGAATGAGCATCTTAATTATCTTGTAGCGATTTAGACGGACAGCATCATGGAGGGCGCTCTCTCCCTCCTACAAGAGACATGACAAAACCCTTGGGTGTTTGGCAAAGACACACTGGCAGCAGTTACCATATACAGCTTGTGATGTTGATGTAAGAATGGGAAATTCTATAGAGTCATCTAAGCACAAACTTGTTTAGATGTCTCTCAAGGTGTGTATGTGTATGTAAAAACAGTCTGGTTGTATTGAATAGAGCCTAGTGGGCAGAAACCAACTGGAGAGCTAAATACTATCAAAAGATAGTGTCATCACTGTACATGGTGTTTTACAAGAAAAAAACCCAGCAAAACAGTTATCTGCTCCCAGGATTATAGTCTAATTAAGATGACACACAAAAAAGGATTGGCAGTGTGAACATGTAAAGGATAGACACATTCGCTCCAGGAGTTACAGCAAGGATGGGGATTTGCTGAATTCCAAATATTTTTGAATTATAGTTGCCACCACTTTGGATAAACTGATAGAACGGATTGTAGTTTATTGTCATATGGAGAACCACATATACTTTGGATACCAGTTATTATGCATCCCTGGTTAGACATTAGTAAGGAAATAGAGGTGGAAGAAGCTGGAAATTAGGTCCATTTGGACCTTCATGGAAAAGAAAGAAAAAAGTATTAGGAGTAGGATTCCAGAAACGTGGGAGTTTCATCCTGTTAGAATTATTCAGACATCGGAGTGTGATCCCTCAGCAGCAGCAGCAGCAGCTCACTGTAAGATTAAATCCTGAGATTTCAAAGTCCTTTCTGTGCAGTTTTGTTTCCCAGGTCTGCTGCCATCTTTGGGTAGAAATATGATAAATAATAATAAATCTTTATTTATATCCCGCTTTTCTCCCACAAAGGGACCCAAAGCTGCATCCAGCATATTGATATCGTACAAACAACAATCCAATTACATATATAAAACCAATAAAACAACCAATAAACATAAAAACATCTTAAAATAAACAGTTTTAAAACAATATACATGAATGTGGTATCTTGTCTGGTTATATTGCACTTCACTCCAGTCAATAATTTTTTTGGCATTTCCTGACACTTCAGTCTAGATTTCTTCACTGACAGAAAGGTTTTTAGCTGCTTTTTGAAGGAGGAAAGGGAGGGAGCTGTTTTAATTTCCTTGGAGAGGGTATTCCAAAGGCTCAGGGTGGCCACCGAGAAGGCCCTCTCCCTCGTTGCCACCAGCCACATTTGGGACGGTGGCAGAAGCGAGAGCAGGGTCTCCCCTGACAATCTTAGTGATCGGGCAGGTTGATATGAGGAGATGTGGTTGGATAAGTAAACTTTAAAGGTCAAAACCAGCACCTTGAATTGGGCTCGGAAACAAATTGGTAGCGAGTGAAGGTGCTGTAGCAGAAGAGTTGTGCACTCCCTGGGTCCAGCACCTGTGAGTAATCTGGCTGCAGCTCTTTGGACTAGTTGGAGTTTCAGGGCACTCTTCAGGGGCAGCCCCACGTAGAGCCTGTTACAGTAGTCTAGATGAAATGTAACCAAGGCATGGACCACCATGGCCAAGTCTGGCTTCTCAATTATGTGAAACTTCTAGCACATCTCCCAACTAGTGATGCCCTTAGTGCCCATTCAAGCTGCTCAGTAACCCACTCAGTTGGGTAAGGTGCAGTTTAGCAATCCCCAGACCTGGTAAGCATCAGCCCACTTTCACAGTTTTGCACATTATTCTCTCCCTAATGGTTATTCCAGGGTTTCCTTTATTTAAAGACTGGTTATCAAAGTTAAAGTGGTGAAATTCAACCTTACTCTACCATCATATCAAACTGATAATTTCCTGCATTTTGTTTCCTCTAAATGTGAGTGTGCCCTTCTCTGTGGAGAGAGTCTCAGCTATTAGCATGTTATTATATATTGCACTGATATATATGTGTATGTATTATTGTGTCACCTGCCCTCACATTACTAGAGTGAGGCAAGCTTTCTATACTACAGCAAACAGATAATCAATCACAAAAGGCATCTCTTACCCGATCACGGGAATTGGCATCCACTCCATTATTTAGCAGGTGCTCCACAATATCAACCATGCCAGTCCGAGTGGCCACGTGAAGTGGGGTGCTAAGAAGCTGAGTTTGAGCAGGTGGCAAATAAACATGAAGATGGGATCAAAAAAGGAGACACATGATTGCACATTAGTTCTAGCAGCATCCCCTGCTTCCTGTGTTCTTTATCTCCAAGAAAGCACCAATATCATCCCAGAATCAGAGCTTGGAAAAGTTACTTTTTAACTAAATTGGTCAGGAATTGTGGTCCAAAAAAGAATTATTTCAAGCTCTGCCTAGAGCAGCATGTTTTCCAGTCACAGTGTCCCCAAGTCCCAAAAAATCTGTTTCTCCTCACTCTTTTCATGCAAATTCCCTTTAAATATAGCTCGTTGACATTTCTTCTGTATCCTGATTTCTCTGACAGCACACCAAATATTGAAATACATACATACTGCTCAGCTCACCTTGTCTTTCACATTGAGATTAGCTCCTTTTTCTTGCAACAGCTTCACCACCTCCAGATGTCCACCACGGCAGGCCCAGTGCATAGCGGTGGAGTCCAGCTATCAACAAGCAGTGTGCATCAATTAGAGAAAAGAACGGCTTCACCCAGCCCCTGTCCCTTTTTGGAACCACTCCTATCAGATCCATGCAAATGCAGTTGCCCTCCCTTCAGTCTCCCTTAGAAAAGTCCCGAGCTAATGATGTATTTAGAGCAACACCTAAATGCATCTCTTCTTCTACAGAGAGGAAATGGAGGACAATGAAACAGCAAATAGAGCAGTGGTTCTCAACCTTCTTAATGCCGCAACCCCTTAATACAGTTTCTCATGTTGTGGTGACCTCCAACCATAAAATGATTTTGTATTGTCGAAGGCTTTTATGGCTGGAATCACTGGGCTGTTGTAGGTTTTTTCAGGCTATATGGCCATGTTCTAGAGCAGTGGTTCTCAACCTTCCTAATGCCACGACCCCTTAATATAGTGGTTCTCAACCCTAATGACCCCTTAATACAATCCCTCATGTTGTGGTGACCCCCAACCATAATATTGTTTTGTTGCTACTTCATAACAGTCACTTTAGTATTGTTATAAATCATATTGTAAATATCTGATATGCAGTATGCATTTTCATTCACTGGACCACTCTGGGCACAAATACCCAATACACCCAAATGTGAATTCTAGTGGGGTTGGGGGAAGATTGATTTTGTAATTTGGGAGTTGTAGTTGCTAGGATTTATAGTTTACCTATAATCAAAGAGCATTCTGAACTGCACCAGCAATGGATTTGAACCAAACTTGGCTCCCATGACCAATGGAAAACACTGGAAGGGTTTGATGGGCATTGACCTTGAGTTTGGGAGTTGTAGTTCACCTATATCCAGAGAGCACTGTGGACATGCAATGGTGGATCTGGACCAAACTTGGCACGGATACTTAATATGCCCAAATGTGGTAGAGTTTGCGGGAAATAGAATTTGACATTTGGGA
Organism: Anolis sagrei; assembly: GCF_037176765.1. Lineage (NCBI taxonomy): Eukaryota > Metazoa > Chordata > Lepidosauria > Squamata > Anolidae > Anolis > Anolis sagrei. The sequence continues at coordinate 217,882,324 of NC_090023.1, read as the reverse complement.
GTTGTAGTTGCTGAGATTTATAGTTCACCTACAATCAAAGAGCATTCTGAACCCCACCAATGTTAGAATTGGGCCAGACTTCCCACACAGAATTCCATGACTGACAGAAAATACTGTGTTTTCTAATGGTCTTTGGCAACCCCTTTGAAACCCCCTTTGTGACCCCACACAGAGGTCCCGACCGCCAGGTTGAGAAATGCTGAAATAGAGAGATGGGCATTGTGATGACGTAAGTAGGTGTAGATGATAGAATGGTATGACGAGGGATGTCTTACTCGATCTCTGAAGTCAACAGTAGCGCCTCGGGCCAAGAGTTTCTCTGCAATCTCCACATGCCCCTCAAGTGACACACGGTGCAAAGCTGTCCGGCGGAACTAAATGGGAAAAAGAATGGCAGTTTTTAGTGATGGAGATGTGCAAAAAATTGCTGCTTCCTCATTATAGAATGTTTCTCCCTGCTTCCTTTTCATATCTTTGTTAAGCCTACATTTTCCCTAGCTACCCACAACTGCTCCAGTGCTTTTTATCACTTGCTAATCTAAGCACATCTCTGCCATTTCTTTCATGTCATCCAGAGCTGTGTTGAATCTCAAGCTCCCTACCTCTTGGGACTTCATTAATTGGGCCCAAGAACCACTGATGGGGACCATGAGCCTATTCTATGTATTTCTGTGTCATAGATTATGTCACTCTTTAACTTAGGATGAGACATATGTAATTCCATTTTTAGCTACAGAAGTGTTCCAAGGGATCATCTGCCTAGTTTTCTTCTCTTTGTGTTTTGCTAAAACTTTTTTTGTACTAGAAATAAATAAATGCTGTTTTCTCCAGTTCCCAGCAATCCATCCTAATATTGAGTTGTGGAACACCTTGCCTCACATCAGGCCCGTAGCCAGGATTTCGATTCGGGGTGGGGGGGGGTGTGTGTGTGAGTTTTTTTCAGGGGGGGTTGGGGGGGGTGAGTTTCGGGGGGGGGCTGAGTCTGAGTGAAAGAGGGTCTACCCTAGCAAACCTTTTGTATCGTTACCCCAATACCCCCATGCATATGGGATATATTGAGCATGGTGATCAGATCATGATATGAATAAACATAACAGTTTAAATAATGCACCAATAAGGCCTTTTCGCGAACCACCATGAGAATTTCGGGGGGGCGGGGCTGAAGCCCCTCAAGGCCCCCCCCCCCCCCCGCTACATGCCTGCCTCACATCTTTCCACAAATATATTGCTTGCACTGGTGAAATATTGAGAAGAGCCCTGTAGTAGATCTTAGTCCCTGAGTAGGTGTACATAAGAAGTACTCCCTCAAGTATTAAATTCTCACTGTCATCACTAGCACCTTGAAATCCAAACAGAAGCATATTGTTCAATGGTAACTAAGCTTTCGCGGTGAGTTTGTCCAAATCTAGAGTGGGCAAAATGTAGTCAGATGTTGGGACTGTAGCTCCCCAACATCACTCGCCATTGACTATGCTGGCTAGGGCTGCTGGGGTCTGTAATACAAGGACTTCTGAAATACTTCAACTTGGCCATTAAGGTAATGGTAAAGGTTTCCCCTTGACATTATGTCTAGTCATGTCCGACTCTGGGGGGTGGTGCTCATCTCCATTTCTAAGCCAAAGAGACGGTGTTGTCCATAGACACCTCCAAGGTCATGTGGCCAGCATGACTGCATGGAGTGCTGTTACCTTCCCACTAAAGTGGTACCTGTTGATCTACTCATATTTGCTTGTTTTCAAATTAGAAGCTGTGGCTAACAGCAGGAGGTCACGTCACTCCTCGAATTTGAACCAGTGACCTTTCGGTCAGCAAGTTCAGCAGCTCAATAGTTTAACCTGCTGCACCACAGGGGGCTCCCAATATCCAATATCCAGTCACCTCGTGTTATTTGCATTCTACATCATTCATGTATTCACAAAGGCGGGACTGAACTCTATTCAACATTCTGTTCTTTGAATATTAAAGGTGGCCTTTGTTTCCTGCTACCCAAATTTTCCATTCTTCTCCAGCCTGAACACTCTCCTAATTGCAGCAAGATAATCTTTTCCAGTGAATCAGTGAATCAGCATTGAAATTCAATATCCTATCCCTCTGTGGTGTCCAGGTATGTTGGATTACAAATTCCATCATCCCTGGCAAGCATCTGTCTATGTTGACCGGGTATGATAGGAACTGGTGCCTGTCAGATTGAAGGCAACTTTTCTAGCTAGTAGCTTCATAGAAAGGAAAACATCAGCTATGGGAGAGCAGTGCCCTTTTTGTGTTTACCTCATCACAGGTGTCTGGGGAGCCGCCATCTACCAGGAACTTCTCCACCACACGCAGCTTGCCCTGCACGGCAGCTTTCAAGAAGTCCTCATTAGCCACAGGGCCAGTCTGTACACAAGGTTTGAAATTTTAGTAGTTGTTGCAAAAATGCACTAAGCATGGAGAAACGTATGAATGTTCCACAATAAGGTTGCATAACTAGTCCTAATTTCCCATCCAGGTAGGCCATTTCTTGCAAAGAAAAAGGTATATATTCAGAAAGGCAATCAACCTCTGGGGGCCCTTCCACACAGCCATATAACCCAGAATATCAAGGCAGATAACCCACAATATCTCATTTGAATGGGAATATATGGCAGTGTCCTCCCAACCCTGCTATACGCCTGCGAGACGTGGACAGTATACAGACGTCACATGCAACTCCTGGAACAATTCCATCAGCGCTGCCTCCGAAAAATCCTGCAAATCTCTTGGGAAGATAAGCAGAAAAATGTCAGCGTGCTGGAAGAAGCAAAGACCACAAGCATTGAAGCGATGGTCGTCCACCATCAACTCCGCTGGACTGGCCACATTGTCCAGATGCCCGACCACTGTCTCCCAAAGCAGTTGCTCTACTCCAAACTCAAGAATGGAAAACAGAATGTTGGAGGACAGGAAAAGAGATTTATAGATGGGCTCAAAGCCAACCTTAAAAACTCTGGAATAGACACTGAGAACTGGGAAGCCCTGGCCCTTGAGCGCTCCAGTTTGACCATCAGTGCTGCAGAATTTGAAGAGGCACGAATGGAGGGCAAGGAAGGTGTGTCAAGCCAACCCCGACCAGGACCACCTTCCACCTAGAAACCGATGCCCTCACTGTGGGAGAAGATGCAGATCAAGAATAGGGCTCCACAGTCACCTACGGATCCACCACCACGATACTACACTTGGAGGACCATCATCCTTGGACTACGAGGGATCGCCTAAGAAAGTAAGTAATATGGCAGTGTGGACTCAGATAACTCAGTTCAAAGCAGATACTGTGGGATTTGCTGCCTTGATATTGTGGATTATATGGCTGTGTGGAAGGGTCCTGAGAAGGTACTAATTAGCGAATTATGTGGCCTTCCAAATGTTGGACTGAAAGGACCAAACAGTTTCCCAATATGTCTACTGGTCCTTGCTTCAGCTTCTCAAGATGGCTCTCCCAGTGTATGTTGGGTTTCACTTTCCAGTCTCCCTCCCCTTTAGCATTTCTCTTACAATTTCCTCTGGTTCCGGCTCTGGTTTCTTCTCCTCCTTCTTCTTCCTGGGTTTCTTGCGTAGTTCAAAGAGATACTGGGTGCCACCAACTTCAATGATCTCCCGCCTTAGATCCACAGAGCTCTTCCGCACTCTTTCATGTCCCTGCAAGAGAATGTAAGAGATGTTTTGACAGAACTCTTTTGCTTATCATTTCCATAGGGGCAGCTGTGTAGGAAAACCTTAGAGCAGCCATGGGCAAACTTTGGCCCTCCAGATGTTTTGGACTGAGGGGGGGAAATGAAAGGGCCTGAGGCCAGGAATTGTGGGAGTTGAAGTCCAAAACATCTGGAGGGCCAAAGTTTGCCCATGCCTGTTTTAGAGCCTAACACGTTTATGGTAACATGAACTTTTGCAAATCAGAGTCTACTTCACCAAATATAAGAAGAGTTATCCTAAATTGACACATAAGTATAAATCTGGAGACAAGGCAATCTACTTCAACCTGATTCCAGGTGTGTTGGACCACATGTTCCACAATCTCTGGAAAGTGTGGCTATGCTGCCAAAGGGATTACATGGACTGGGTTTTTGGACGTTGTTGTATTTTCCATTCACTCATTAGAAATAGCTTACCTATTGCCACCCTCTAGGATTCAGGGGCAGGGTTTCTAGATAGGTTTGAGCTATAACTGTAAAATGAATTATTGACAGTGCGAGTTGAGACTTGTGCCACCAGTAGATGCTAGAAGTGGACAACATTATGGATGTTGAGGATGCCTTCCACTCCCTAAACTAGCCTCTTGTTCTTAGATGTGATAGATGAGTTTTCATAACCACTGGCCCTTTCCACACTTGAACTGCATTATATAGCATTGTGGACTCATAACCCAGTTCAAAGCAGATATTGTGGATTATATGTCTTGATAGTCTTGGTTATATGGCTGTGTGGAAGGGCTCACTGTTGAAGTTTCCTTGCACTACTAATGTGAAAGGCCTCTTCCACACAGCTAAATAAAATAGCTTTGAATTGGAATATATGGCAGTGTGGACTTTGATAACCCCGTTCAAAGCAGATATTGTGGGATTTTCTGCCTTGATATTCTGAGTTATATGGCTGTGTGGAAGGGCCCTCAGAGGTGTCTCTACATTCATGCAACATACCTACACAGCAAGCGACACACAGTTTGGAAAGCTCTGATCTAAGGAGGCCTAATCCAGTACTCTAGCAATTATACAGGCATCTCTCCACATTTGCAGTGCGGTGTTTTGTTGTAATTCCCTTCAGATAGCAAAATGAAAACCTTTGACAACACAGTGGATCATTTGACATGTTTGGCCACTAGATGGCATAACTAGAAGCCACAGAAATGACTATTCCTAATAGTTTGGAGTGCAGAGGGTTCTGGTACTTGGTGAGTACAGAGTGCCTATTGCTATTTTTGTTCCACCTTTCTTCCAAGCAAGTAGGGAAGAAATGTGTATGGTTCTTCCATTATCTTTGCAATAGCCCCGTAAGGGAGATCATGCTGAACACATGTGACTGGCACATAGTCACCCAATTTGCTGAATCGGTGTCTCCCCAGCCCTGGCCCTTCTTATCAACCACTAAAGCACACTGACCATGTATCGATCGATTCCTGTCTGCTGGGGCAGTAGAAAGGCTGTTAGCATGAGATTACTGATAACAACACAGATGGGAAACCAGACTGCTTAGAAGAGATGTTTTTGGCCAAGGAAATAGCTTCCAAATGCTTCCCCGAGGGCTACGAATGCACCAGCAATCAGATGCCCATGTCCAATAGAATAGCATACAAGAGCCACAGTCAGAGACCCAACCTAAATGCTCTCACCTTAATTCCTTCGATGCCTTTGTGCTTGACTCCATGCCTCTTCTCGTCCTCCAGAAGTGGGGTGTCCGTACGTGCTACTTCTGGTGGGTTTGCACTTGTAGGGGAAGTGACGGAATGTTTCTGGGTGAAACAAACAAGTAATAGTAAAATACTAAAGACTCATGTGCCCAGCCTCTGTCTCCTTTCTTTCCTTGGCGTAGGAAGAGGGTGATGGGATGTTATTTCCAATGTATTCAGAATCCCAGTCTGTTACTTTCCGCTTGCATGTAGCAGGTGCTAGATGAGGCATGGGAAAACTTGGGCCTTTCAGGTGTTTTGGACTTCAACTCCCACAATTCCTAACAGCCTCAAGCCCCTTCCTGAGGGCCTGAGGCTGTTAGGAATTGTGGGAGTTGAAGTCCAAAACACCTGAAAGGCCCAAGTTTGCCCATGCCTGTGCTAGACCAATCCAGGTAGCTTTACCGGAGACATGCATTGTCTGTGACAGTCTCTTGCAGCCTCAAGAGTCAGTCAAGGTCTAGTTTGAATCTTTTTCCTCTTATTCCAAAATTTCTGGTGAGTTTAACTCCTAAACAACCCCGAGTCTCCATGCTTTGGAGTTTGTTTTTTTTAGCAAGATGCAATTAGGTGGAGCTATACCAGCCTTAAACTTTCCAAATATGTCATGAACATTCAAGAAAAAGTCAAAGTCAAGATATTGAAGGGCTTTGCTTCTATGTATTTCTCTTTTCAAAGTTACTTAGGAAAGAAATTGAGGGGAAGAAGAGGAATTTGCTTCCTCTTAAATCTCGATGAGATAGCTGTCCACAGGTCACCTTCCTAAAGTGGTTCTGTTATTTGCTTGGTAAGAATATTGTGTCATTTTTAGAGAGTTTAGCTTTTTAGAGTTTTATGTCTCCTAGAATAGCATTTCTCAACCTGGGGATCAGGACCCCTGAGGGGGTTGCGAGGGGGTTTCAGAGAGGTTGCCAAAGACTACCAGAAAAGATATATTTCTGATGTTCTTGGGAACCCCTTTAGCAGAGAAGGCTGAAGATCTCTGTCCTTCTCTTCCTTTTTGGAAACAGATGGCAAATCCTCCCACCAAAAGCCCTCCTCTACTGTGATTGGCTAGCCTCTCAGAAAAGGGGAGGGCTGTTTCTGAGACTCCAAATGGGGAGGGGAGAGCAGGCATGCTTAGTTCATGACAACATAGTGCGCATGGGCAGGGCAAGGGAGACCATGCAAGGCTGGAGGGGCTTCGTGCCAGTGAGTCCCTTCAAGACATGGGGGTTCTGTGTAGGTATCATTGGTGGGGTTCAGAATGCTTTTTGATTGTAGGTGAAGTATAAATCCCATCAACTACAGTTCCCAAATGTCAAGGTCTGCTTTCCCCAAACTTCACCAGTGTTCACATTTGGGCATATTGAGTATCCATGTCAAATTTGGCCCAGATCCATCATTGTTCGAGTCCACAGTGCCCATGGATGTAGGTGAACTACTACTTCAAAACTCAAGACCAATGCACACCAAACCCTTCCAGTATTTTCTGTTGGTCTTGGGAGTTCTGTGTGCCAAGTTTGATTCAATTCCATTGTTAGTGGAGTTCAGAATGCTCTTTGATTGTCAGTGAACTATAAATCCCAGAAACTACAACTCCCAAATGACAAAATCAATACCCTCCAAACCCACCAGTATTCAAATTTGGGCATATTAGATATTTGTGCCAAAGTTGGTCCAGTGAATGAAAAGACATCCTGCATATCAGATATTTACATGACAGTTCATAACAGTAGCAAAATGACAGTTATGTAGTAGCGACGAAAATAATGTTATGGTTACGGGTCACCACAACAAGAGGAACTGTATTAAGGGGTCGTGGAATTAGGAAGATTGAGAAACACTGTCCTAGAACTACATAATAGTCACACGCTGACTGCAGATTATAGGAGTTGTCAACAAAACAGTTCATATCCCCAAATTTGGATATTTTCCACGGGCTAAAATTTCCTGTCTCTGAAGTTTCAGTATTTTCCAGTATCTGGTATAACCTGGGTCCCCTTCCACACAGCTGAATAAAATTCCACAATATCTGCTTTGAACTGGAATATATGGCAGTGTGGACTCAGATAACACAGTTCAAAGTGGATATTGTGGGATTTTCTGCCTTAATATTTTGGGTTATATGGCTGTGTGGAAGGGCCCTGGGCTAACCCTACTTCCTAAAACCAACCTCATTTGAGCCCCCAAGACTTACCTGCTGTTCCTCCTCCAGAGCCAACTTTTGGTCAATAAGTTCTGTTGCCCATTTCACTCCCTGGTCCATATCTATCTTCTTTGTCTTGTATTAGAGTTAAAAATATTCCTGGTCACTGGCCCAGCAGCCTTCCCAATTTTTCATACACCGGATCTGCTCCTTTCCTTTTGAAGCCACTACTATATAGAGTCAACGTGTGTCCTGCCCCAAATGACACCAGTACTCAGTTCCCACCCCACTGGGCGCCTTTGTCATGAGCTCAGTCTGTCATATTCACTCCTAATCCAATTGCCCAAAAGTCACCTTCTAAAGTGACTATTAACAAATGCCTCCTCCCAATAGGGAAGTACACATAAGAAGGTTCGCTTCATGACTCTCCTGGGAGATGGGATGTTGGCAGAACCGCAGTCGTTCCATATAGGCTTATGCCCCTGTGTTGATCAGGCTAGGGATAAGAATTCTGGCTCTGTGCCCAGCTGCAAGTCTCCAAAGTTGTCCTATGAGTCATCAGCACTCCTGGTAGATTTGTCAGCTATGAAGACATCTTAGACACTTGACAGTGTAGCTTGGAAAAGTTACCTTTTTGGACTATAACTCCCAAGAAGACCCCAGCCAAGATGACAAGTGACCATGCTGATTGAAAGATTCTGAGAGTCCAAACGGTTTGTCAATCACTTTTCCATGAGTGTAGTTGGATAACTCCCCCAAAAAGGAGCACAAGGCTTCCAGGTTTGACCCAAGATGTTTTGCTGGCCACAGTAGTCCACGCTCTAGTTTCATCCCGCATCGACTACTGCAAAGTGCTCTATGTGGGGTTGCCTTTGAAGACTGTTCAGAAGCTTCAAATGGTCCAACGGGTGACAGCCAGATTGCTCACTGGAGTGGCATACAGGAGCATACAAGCCCCCTGTTATGTCAGCTCCACTGGCTTCCAATCTGCTACTGAGCACAACTGAAAGTACTGTTTTTAGCCTATAAAGCTCTAAATTGTTCTTGCCCAGCTTATCTACCAGAATGGATCTCCCCCTGTGAACCACTTCAGAGTTTAAGATTGTTTGGGGAAGCCCTGTTCTCGATCTTGCCTCCTTCACAGGTGCGATTGGTGGGGACGAGAGACGGTCTTCTCAGTGGTGGCCTCGCGGCTGTGAAATTCCCTCCCCAGGGATATTAGATCAGCCCTCTCCCTCCTGACCTTCCATAAGAGAGTGTAAACATGGCTTTGTGACCAAGCTTTTGGAGAACTTGTGCATTAGATAGATATGGAATTATGTGCAATGACCGTTGGAACAGCCTGGATTACACTCGAGGAGTACGTGATTAGTTATGAAAGTATTGTCTTAAATGTTTTTAATTGTTTTGATATTTAAATGTTTATTTTAATTGTACATTGCTTTATGGCATCAAATAGTTGCCTATGTTTAAGCTGCCTTGAGTCCCTTCTGGGATGGAGAAAGGCAGGGTAGAAATGTCGTAAATAAATAAACAAAGGAAAGGAAAGGAAAATCAGTTCCTATTCCATGCCAAGGGGGTGACCAGAATCTTGAACACTGGTGTGAAGACAATGCCTTCCAGTACACCTGCAAGAAGCACACTACCTTAGGAAGCACATGTCAGGGCATATACGTAGCATGTGCAACACTCTCCTTCAAGATCTTCCCACCACTCCCTGCCTCCTGGTATTATGCTACCTAAGGCAGCTGCTTCAGCTTTGCCTCACGATAGGGCCAGGGTCTAGAAAGATGCCAAACATAGTTTAGAAAATAAGGGTCTGTTTAGAGCTAGAGCACTGAAATGAGGACCTCACTTAATGCTCTACTCAAGCATGAAAACAAAAGGCACCAGTTCTCTGAAAACTCTTAAACTAAGAACCGTTCCTTTGAACAAGGGCCAGATAGAAACCTTATTCTAAAACCTCTTTCTGGCTTGGCTTACACATCACAGGGAAAGATCTAAAGCAAGAGCACCCTAGAATTGTATTTCCCCAAAATGTTACTTGTTGTAAACGCCACATGCTCCAGCAAGGGCTTTTCAGGTGGGCATCCATCCAAGCAGCTGGGCTCTGCCAGGAAACAACTCGCCAAGCAGCTAACTTAGGCACAGAGCCTGGAACAGGGAGCTTGGGATGGTATGAATCACATTGGGTGACTTGGGGGCAGGTGGGAGGGCACCAGGAAAGGTTGAGTTGGGAACTATTTACGGTGATGGACACACCATTCTGTCTTGGGGGAGGGGGCTATTGTGTCATGAGAGCAATACTACTTAAGTCATTCCTGAGAGCTCTAAGGTGCTCCTCTGTGCAAATGGGTAAAATGAAATCCTTAGTCCTGTCTAACAATGTTGTGTTGTGTTGTTCTATGTTCATTGACACTGTTATTGTTATAAATGTTGATGTAATTTACTTGTATTTTGTGTTTTTATGGCACTATTATGTGCTGTTCTGTAAGCTGCCCCAAGTCCTTTCTGGGAGATGGTAGCGGAATACAAATAAAATTATTATTATTTGAAACATAACAAGATGAGTCCACAGCAGACACTCTGCTGGCTATTGAATTGGATCACATGTCTGACACTTCCCAAGTGTCTAGGACTGTGTGATGTAACTGCGAATAATGCGTGCAGATCCCAGTAAGGTGGCCTTCTGCAGCTGGCAGATGGTAATTTTGTCAGTGCCAATTGTGTTTAAGTGCAGGCCAAGGTCTTTAGGCACTGCACCCAATGTGCCGATCACCACTGGGACCACCTTTACTGATTTGTGCTAGAGTCTTTGAAGTTCGATTTTTAAATCCTCATATCATGTCAGCTTTGCCAGTTGTTTCTCTGCAATCCTGCTGTCACCTGGGACTGCAACATCGACAATCCATACTTTGTTTTTTAACATGATTATGAGGTCAGGAGTATTATGCTCCAAAACTGTCTGTCTGAATCCAGAAGTCCCAGAGGAGTTTGGTATGTTCATTCTCTGCAGCTTTTTCCGGCTTGTGATCCAACCAGTTCTTTGTTGCAGACAGTTGGTATTTGTGGCACAAGTTCCAATGAATCATCTGAGCAACGGTGTTGTGCCTCTGCTTGTAGTCTGTCTGCGTGATCTTCTTGCAGCAGCTGAGGATGTGATCTATAAATTATTATTATTATTATTATTATTATTATTATTTTACTGACGCAAAACACAGTATGTCACAGCAAACAAGATATATATGCTGGATTTCGTATCACAAAATCACAAGTCGAACACTTCCCAAGCGTCTAGGACTGTGTGATATATTTTGGAATGATGCATGCAGATCCAAGTAAGGTGGCCTTTTGCAGTTGACAAATCATGATTTTGTCAATGTTTGTTGTTTCCAAATGGTGGCTGAGGTCATTTGGCACGGTGCCCAGTGTGCAAAGGACCACAGGGACCACCTGTACTGGTTTATGCCAGAGCCTTTGCAGTTCGATTTTGAGGTCTTGATAATGGCTGAGTTTTTCCTGTTGTTTTTCGTCAATTCGGCTGTCACATGGTATGGCGACATCAATAATGCAAACTTTTTTCTTTTCCACAATCATCATCATTATTATTATTATTATTTCAAATACAACAAGATGAGTCCACAGCAGACACTCTGCTGGCTGTTGAATTGGATCACACGTCGGACACTTCCCAAGTGTCTAGGATTATTATTATTATTATTATTATTATTATTGATTCAAACTTTCTTCTACGTCTATAATGCTGTTTCCCTAGAATGAGCCACAGAAATCAAAGTAGGCTCTCTGTTTAGGAGTTGGCAAGGTAGAGGCTGATGTATGCAAATATATCTTGGTCCATAGTATAGTGGGCCTTGGATACATTGATATTATTTTTGCAACTGGAAAGTGTGATAACATGGCAATGGACTCTGTCTCAATCCAACCTGTATTATTACTCAGTTCTCATCTGTGCAAGGAAAACAACTTTGCATATTACATAGGTCACATAAGTTTATAAAAATATCGGTAGCTATGCAAGCCCTATAAAAAAAGTCTTACAATGTTGGGAGTGCTTTGTAAATGCATTTCTATTTTGTACTCTAGTGCAGGCATGGGCAAACTTTGGCCCTCCAGGTGTTTTGGACTTCAGCCCCCACAATTCCTAACAGCCTCAGGCTCTTTCCTTTTCTCCAGGCGGCTGAGGGGGGAAAGGAAGGGGCATTCGCTGATCACTTCCTCTGTGTTTCCTGTGTGCCATAGGAAAGGTTAGGAAAGGGTTAAGGGAGAGGGAGTAGGCGGGGTCATGCAAATTCCACACAAGAAACCCTGAGATGCCTGCCTGTGGTGGACGAAACATGTCAAATCTATGATGAAATTCTCCCAGAATGAAAGCATTCCTTGGGTGGTGGGCCGTAGTGTTGGGGAGAATTTTGGCAACGTTTGGGATACATGGTTATGGTGCTCACTATAACCTGCAATATCAGTGGAGGGAGTGTCTTTGAAGACTTCTCAGCACTTGGAACTATGGCCTGTTTGTGGAGGCGGGAGGCTGTCTGTGCAAATGGACACCTCTGCCACATATGCACATACACAAGTTTTTCTTTTATTATGTGTATAGATATAGATACACTGCCCCTGGTGGCACAGTGGATTAAAGCACTGAGCTTATTGACCGAAAGGTCGCAGGTTCGATTCTGGGGAGCGGCGTGAGCTTCGGCTGTCAGCCCTAGCTTCTGCCAACTTAGCAGTTTGAAAACATGCAAATGTGAGCAGATCAATAGGTACTGCTCCAGCGGGAAGATAACGGCACTCCATGCAGTCCTTGGAGGTGTCTACGGATAACTCTGGCTCTTCGGCTTAGAAATGGTGATGAGCACAACACCCCAGAGTCAGACATGTCTGGACTTAATGTCAGGGGACAACCTTTACCTTTTATAGATAGAAAATAGATATAGATTTCAGAGGTACTTAATTCCATATTACCTGTTCTTTCCAATGAAATAATTCCCACTAAATAGTTCAAAGCTTGCCAAAGGTTAAAGCGTAGTATCAAATTGCAGATGAATCAGAGAACAGCTAGTTGGAAAAGACTTTATTGATAAATTACACTGATACCTATTCCATACAAACCATCCTCCATATTCCCCATATCACACCTTATCTGGATGCGGGGAAGTCCACAGATCCAGGATGAGCATCCCTCTCATTGGCTCATCAAAAGTGATTGTGCAAATAGGACCAACCTCAGCATTACCTGAGGTCTACAAATGGGGAGCCAGCATCGGCAGGATGTTTACAAGCTTCTTCTGGCTCCGGGCCCTGGAGTGATCCCTTGTGGGAGGGATGCTTTGGTCGTAAGCTTCCTACAAAAGCTTCTCAGTGCCGAATGTCTATGCTCAGTCCCTGAAGGGGATGACACCCACAATCCATCATACAGGCTTAAAGCCCCTGGGCAGGTTGTTCGACCTGCCCTGGAGCAAAGTGGGATAGGAGGAAGGCATGTGTTTCGGTGCCAGCCGAGCCCAAAGTCTGGAAATGGTTTGGGGCAGTGGAGAAAGAAGGTCTGGTCCTTTGGGGACTTGAGAGGTCTTTTTAAAAGATGGCCCAGAGGACCCTCCGATGCAAATAATGGGGGGAGAAAACACTTTGAACAGCGCCCAATCTGGGTTGCTGCACAGCTTGCCACCCTGCTCTCAAGCGCCATCCACTATGGAATCTTCCAGCTTGCTACAGCAGAATACCACCTGGTTCCTCCTCGAACAAGAACAGATTCCCGTGATTGCAGGCTCCAGCTCAGTCCCTGGATCGCAGACCGAAGCCCTGCCAACTGCCTCTAGCTCAGTTCCTCGGTGCCGGTGGTTGGTTGATGATGACTTGAATGACAAAGTCTTTCTGGATCTTGGTCTCCTGCAAGCGGGTTCGGTCTGTCAGGAGTTTGCCAGAGAAGAACCAGCGCTGCCAGGCTGGCTCCAGTTCCTCCTGGGCGTAGAGCTGCTTCTTGAGCTGCCCGATTGTGTCAGTCATGCTGGCGCTCAGGCGCAGGTCCTTGCCGGTGGAGAGGCGCACCTTGAGGGGGAACTCGCGCCGGGTGTTGGGGGCTGGCTCTGGGGGCTCAACCCCTTCCTCCTCGCTCCGCTCCATGATGAGGTTGACAGGCGGGGCCAGGCAGTAAACAGGGAGCTGGTAGCGGTTGCCAAGTTCATCGTAGCACTCAGTCAGGGAGCCTGCAATGGAAGGAAGAGACCAGTAGGGGGCGTGAGAGGCTTAATCTCTGTGTTTACCTTTTCTATTTTTACAAACAATTTTATCCCATTTTAAACTTTTTTGTTGTATTTTATAAAATTGTGTTGTTTGAACTAATTTTATCGGAGCCCCCAGTGGCACAGTGAGTTAAACCCCTGTGCTGGCAGGACTGAAGACCGACAGGTCGCAGGTTCGAATCCGGGGAGAGCGTGCATGAGCTCCCTCTATCAGCTCCAGCTCCTCATGCGGGAACATGAGAGAAGCCTCCCACAAGGATGATAAAACATCAAAACATCTGGGCGTCCCCTGGGCAACGTCCTTGCAGACGGCCAATTCTCTCACACCAGAAGCGACTTGCAGTTTCTCAAGTCGCTCCTGACACGACCAAAAAAACCCAAAAAACTAATTTTACCCGTCATTGTATTTTATAAAATTGAATTCTTCTAACTAATTTTATCTGTGAACCCCCTTAGATCCTGCCGAGAGAGAAATGCAGCAAATAAACAAAACAATAATAAATACGTGATTTAAAGCTGTATCTATTTTTGGTGAACTAAAATAGTTAGTATTTAAAAAACTCTAAAATCAGGACAGTAAATAAAGAACAACATTCAGAAAATGGGAATTCCAGACAAGGACCAACCAGGGCCAGCTAACACCTCCAAACAAAGGATCCCCCAAGCAGGAAGCAGCTAGGCTTTGAAGCTGCAAGGCCATTCAATGCTAATCAAGCTGGACAATTGCAACATTCACATCTGCCTCAAACAGACAAGAGTTCTTTCTCCCACCCTGGACATTTCACAGATATATAAACTCCACTTGCTGAGTTTCCAACAGACCTCACAACCTCTGAGGATGCCTGCCATAGATGTGGTTGAAACGTCAGGAGAAAATGCTTCTGGAATGTGGCCACACAGCCTGGAAAACTCTCAGCAACACATTAAAATATTTAAAATGTAAAGTTTCATTTTTCTCTCCCAAACTTGGGCTTGGTTTCTGATGCCTCTGAAATCTGACTGTAACTTCCTAGCCCTAGACCTTGGAAAAGTTAGCTTTTTGGGCAACAACTCCCAGAATCCCCAGGAAAGTATATTTTCCAAGAGATTTTCCAGATAGGGGAAAACTAGAGTCCTATGACTTCTCTTCCACCAGACCTTTATGCCAGCACTCATCCTGTTGTACAAGACCTTCTTGTTTTTTATCTCTCTGATGAAATAAAATTGCCCAATCCCAAATTCTATTACCTCTTATCGGTTTAGAGACAAGTGCAAAAATGACCACATCAGTGTTCCTGGATCATGTGTGTGGCTGCAACCCCTATCATTCACATGTCCTCAGGAACTCTCCAATGCCGTGCTGCTTTGCAGGAGAAAGGAAATTGGGAAATCTTTCCCATCTATGAAATACATGCTTAATCTATGCTGAGACCAGCAAGGATTAGATAATAGGAATGAGATAAAGTGTCCTGTTTTGTATTCCCCTTTCAAACGGATACGTTAGAAATAAAACTGTTTGCTCAGGTCCTGGTGGACTTGTACCTTTGTTCTAGCTAGAAGCAAATGTGTACAGAGTCCCATGAAAGGGTCAAACAACTCTACAATCCTGGAAGTACCAGATGTATTAGTACTTCATATATTTTGTGATAGCAAACATTTTTATCATAGTGTGCACAGTACTTGCAACATAGGGAGCAGGCAGTGCTTGCTTCCTGGTTACTTACTTGTAATTACTATACTTGTACTTACTATAAACACATAACAGTAAACACAGATTTGTTCAGTACACATGGTGACAGCCAAAGGACTTGAGAATGTCCTAACACTAGTTAGATGTCACCTGTTCTGTGTTCACAGTTCAGGGGACAATTTCTGCTTTGCAACCAAGACAGGGAGGCAAAGGGTGTTTAGCCCTGTGACGTTTCTGCTTCCGCAATCCCACACATACCATGGGGCAAGGTAACTCCAGCACCGTCAATGATGGCCTGTGCTAGCCCGTGATCATTTGACTCCACCGCATAGGCAGCCGCCTTGAGCGCGTCCCAGATCTCCTTGCGGCCCTCGAAAGCAGGCGCCGTGTCCCAGAACTCATCCCGCTTGCTCCGCAGCTGTCCATCTGTCATGGGGTAATCGCTCTTCCATTTGGGTCGATCTTTCTTCAGAGGTTCATTACGCCCTGGAAAGGGAAAGGGAGACTTCAAATAGAGAACACACAAAACCCACACATATTTCCCCAAGACTGGCCCATTTCCTCTTATAACTACTGCCTCCGCTTTTCACAACCAAGGTATAAAGCACGTCTTCGGTTACTCCTTGCACAGTTTATGTGCCACGTAACCTGGTGTGGGTCTGTGAGCCTTCTTGCTCTGACACCATCCTAGATAATATTTATAGCTCGGGGAATTAGGTAAGGAATAAGCCACAGAGCTGGAACCTGGTGGGCTGGAAGGTTAAAGGTAAATGGACCATTGCAAAGAAATCTCTAAAAAGAGCTGCAATCTCTTCTCAGTTGTGACACTGCTTCATAGGTGATTTATTCAAGTCATGCTGTTTTGCTATCAAACACAAAATGCTTGCCTTAAGTGATACATATGGGCACTTTCTTAAACAATGTCTAAAGCAGGGGTCCACAAACTTTTTAAACAGAGGGCCAGGTCATAGTCCCTCAAACTGTTGGAGGGCCGGATTATAATTTGGGGAAAAAATGAATGAATTCCTATGCACAAAAGAACAATACAATAATTAAAATGAAGAACAATTTTAACAAATATAAATTTATTAGTATTTCATTGGGAACTGTGGGCCTGCTTTTGTTTGATGAGATGCTCTTGTTGTTGTTCTGTGCTTTAAAGTCATTTCAGACTTAGGTTGACCCTGAGCAAGGGCCATGTAAATGACCTTGGAGGGCCGTATTCGGCCCCCGGGCCGTAGTTTGAGGACCCCTGGTCTAAAGGATATGTGTGTATTCTTCTTTACTCTTTCTATCCCACTCGCATACAAACACACACACATAAACACCTTCTACATTCCTGAAGAGTACCCAAGTCATTTCTCAATTCCCTACTCAAAATAAGCCCATTTTTTCTTCTTCTAGGGCAGGGATCCTCAAACTAAGGCCCGAGGGCTGGATACGGCCCTCCAAGGTCATTTACCCGGCCCTCGCTCAGGGTCAACCTAAGTCTGAAATCACACAACAACAATTCTATCTCATCAACCAAAAGCAGGCCCACACTTCCCAATGAAATACTAATACGTTTACATTTGTTCTTCATTTTAATTATTGTATTGTTTGTAAGTGTTTTAGCACTACAAATAAGATATGTTCAGTGTGCATAGGAATTCATTCATGCTTTTTTCAAATTATAATCCGACCCTCCAACAGTTTGAGGAATTGTGACCTGGCTCTCTGTTTAAAAAGTTTGAGGACCCCTGTTCTAGGGTGTGTGTGTGTGCTGTGTATGTGTGTGTGTATATATACACGCACACATATACACATACACATACATATACATATATATCATATTTAATTTGTTTTGGTACGCCACACACTTTTTACATTTCTCTGTTAAAATGCATCATTTAACAGTTTTTGTGTGTCAGGAGTGACTTGAGAAACTGCAAGTTGCTTCTGGTGTGAGAAGAGTTTGGTGTCACTTGACCAGCCTCTGCAACCGGGCAGCATGTGAGTACAACAAGCAGCTTGCTGAGTGTTTGACTGGAGCAAAACCGAAAAGGAAATTTTACAACAAGGAGAATCATTGCAAGGGGCCCAAGGAACCTTGCCCAGCCATCCACCAAAACTGGACAGAAACCTCTCATCTGGGAAGCAGATGAGAACAACTAATACAAAACAGAAAGTCACACAACTGAGTAGAAATATTCTTTAGAGTAGTGTTTCTCAACCTTCCTATTGTCACAACCCCTTAATACAGTTCCTCATTTTGTGGTGACCCCCAACCATAAAATTATTTTCGTCACTACTTCATAACTGTAATTTTGCTACTGTTGTGAATCATCATGTAAATATCTGATATGCATGATCTATTTACATTCACTGGATCAAATTTGGCACAAATATCTGATTTGGCCAAATTTGAATACTGGTGGGATTGGGGGGGATAGATGTTGTCACTCGAGAGTTGTAGTTGCTGGGATTTCTAGTTAGCCTACAATCAAAGAGCATTCTGGACTCCACCAGCGAACGAATTGAACCAAACTTGGCACACAGAACTCCTATGACAACAGAAAATACTGGAAGGGTTTGGTGGGTATTGACCTTGGAGTTGTAGTTGTAGTTCACTTACATCCAGAGAGCACCGTTGACTCAAACAATGATAGATCTAAACCAAACTTGGCACGAATACTCAATATGCCTAAATGTGAACACTGGTGGAGTTTGGGAAAAATTGACCTTGACATTTGGAAGTTGTAGTTGCTGGGATTTATAGTTAACCTACAATCAAAGAGCATTCTGAACCTCATCAATGACAGAATTGGGCCAAACTTCCCACAGAGAACCCCCATGCTTTGAAGGGACTCGCTGGCACAAGTATCCCTCCAATCTTGCATGCTCTCCCTCGCCCGCACATGTGCACCATGCTGCCATGCGCCAAGCATGCCTGCTCTCCCCTCCCACTTGGAGTCTCAGACATAGGTTCCCCTTGATTGAGAGGCTGGCCAATCACAACGAAGGAGGACTTCTTGTGGGAGGATTCGCTGTCTATTTCAAAAAAGGAAGAGGACAGGTAGAGAGATCTTCAGCCTTCTCTGCCAAAGGGGTTCCTAAGACCATCAGAAATATGTTTTCTGATGATCTTTGGTGACCCTTCTGAAACCCCCTTGTGACCCCACCCAGAGGTCCCGACCTCTAGGTTGAGAAATGCTGCTTTAGTGAAAAGATGGATCAAACTGAAACTAAGAAGAGTCATCAAGTGCAGCATCTCCCTTAAATGCCAAGATGAACTCAAATGTCCTCCCATTACTGAGGTTATAAAATTTGAAATTGCATAAGACATCATGGAGAACAAACCAAACCTTCATTTGGCTTGTAATGTACTGGAAATCTCTGCTAAGAACATAAATCAATAAAATGTAATAGGATCCATGGAAAGCTTTAACACGGGGAAGAATGCAAGAATGCATAAATGTCTAAGAAACAAACAATAGAGCTGGCCATTACTGGTTGTAATGATCTGACAAACGGTGCCAGCCTTAAGAGCCTAATTGGTGCAAAAGAGACACAGATTGTGCTCCAAACATGAAGCACTGCTAATCATGATACAATTTCTCTCATGGCAGATTACTCTGATAAGGTTCACCAACATAAACCATGGTCTGGAGGGATGTTTCATTTTCCTGGTTTATGGCCACAGTCCCCAACGTAACTCACAATGTTCATTAAGTGCAATTTCATTCCAAAGCTTTGTAATGTAGCTAGCAATGAAAAGAAATGGGCTCAGGAGGGATTGCGGGCAGGGACAGAGAAAAGCAGAAAGCACTGAAAACCCAGGTTTTTAAATGGTGAAGGCAATTAGAAGAGGAGGTGAGGCTTTAGTTGCTACAACAGGGAAAAACAGTCCCTGTGACTTAGCTTTGCCTGCCGCCTCTCTGCCACATGGCCACGGATGCTCACAGCCACTGTCCCTATGGCAAGAGAGAGAGAGAGAGGCTAATCCAGCTAATTTGCAAATGGACATGTGATATGCCGCCTTCATTTGCTTCCTTCTACTTCCTCTCTCATACATTCTGACATGGTTACTATAGTGAGGGAAGGGACCCTCATAGTTGTTTGAAAGACCACTAGCTGTCCGAGGCTAGGTGCCAAAAGCCCTGAGAGACAACATTAGGGCAAAGTGGAGGAAAGGGGACAGAAAGGGGCACTCGATCTGAAGA
The DNA here is from genome assembly GCF_037176765.1 of Anolis sagrei. Lineage (NCBI taxonomy): Eukaryota > Metazoa > Chordata > Lepidosauria > Squamata > Anolidae > Anolis > Anolis sagrei. Next base: position 217,862,667 of record NC_090023.1, on the reverse strand, counting down.
GCATCACATTGGGGTGACATCTGCGCAAAGAGCTGGCTGGATCTCTATGAAAAGAAAGTTTCAACAGGCATTTCTGTAACATCTGTATCTTAAAGAGTTTCTTTCAAAGACAGTGTTTCTCAACCTGGAGGTCGATACCCCTGGGGAGTCATGAGGGGGTGTGAGAGGGGTTGCCAAAGACCATCATAAAACACAGTATTTTCTGTTGGTCATGGGGGTTCTGTGTGAGAAGTTTGGCCCAATTCTATCATTGGAGGGGTTCAGAATGCTCTCTGATTGTGGGTGAACTATAAATCCTAGCAACTACAACTCCCGAATGTCAATATCTATTTTTCCCAAACTCCACCAGTGTTTACATTTGGGCATATTGAGGATTTGTGCCAAGTTTGGTCCAGATCCATCATTGTTTGAGTTCACAGTGCTCTCTGGATGTAGGTGAACTATAACTCCAAAACTCAAGGTCAATGCCCACCAAGCCCTCAAGTATTTTCTGTTGGGCATGGGAGTTCTGTGTGGGAAGTTTGGTTCAATTCCATCCTTGGTGGAGTTCATAATAACTAACTATAACTATAAATCCCAGAGTTCAGAATGCCCTTTGATTATAGGTTAACTATAAATCCCAGCAACTACAACTCTCAAATGTCAAGGTCTATTTTTTCCAAACTCCGCCAGTGTTTACATTTGGTCATATTGAGTACTTGTGCCAAGTTTGGTCCAGATCCATCATTGTTTGAGTCCACAGTGCTCTCTGGATGTAGGTGAACTACAACTTCAATACTCAAGGTCAATGCCCACCAAACCCTTCCAGTATTTTCTGTTGGTCATGGGAGTTCTGTGTGCCAAGTTTAGTTCAATCCCATCATTGGTGGAGTTCAGAATAACTAACTACAACTATAAATTCCAGAGTTCAGAATGCCCCTTTGATTATAGGTTAACTATAAATCCCAGCAACTGCAACTTCCAAATGACAAAATCAACCCCCTCCAATCCCACCAGTATTCAAATTTGGGTGTATTGGGTATTTGTGCCAAATTTCATCCAGTGACTGAAAAACATCCTGCATATCAGGTATTTATATTATGGTTAATAAAAGTAGCAAAATTGCAGTTATGAAGTAGCAACAAAAATAATTTTATGGTTGGGGGTCACCACAACATGAGGAACTGTATTAAAGGGTTGTGGTATTAGGAAGGTTGAGAACCACTGTTCTAAGACTACATGTTTAACTATTTCCAGTGCAGACTGGTTGAGAAATTTTGTGAATTGTAGATACTCTGAAGGCATCAGGTCCTGTCAGATCTTGGAACCTAAGTACCATCAACCCTGGTTAGTATTACTATGAAGGACAACCAGGAGCCATTAGATGTATTATAGATGAAGGCAATGCACCCCCCCCCCCCGAGTGCTCTTTGCCTAAGAAAACCTATAAAATTCATGGGGTCAGACCACAATCCAAAAACAGCATAGACTAAGGCGTTTTAAGCTTGTTTGCTCTAGAGTTTAGAAATCTTAGCAATATAGTAGTGCCTGCTTTACATGTAGACTGTCAAATATGTTAAATCCCTGACATCTCTAAACAGGGCTAGGGGGGGGGGGGACAACTCCTGTCAAATGGTCACCCTACATGGACCGTTAAGTGCACTATTTGGAAGACCACGAGGGGAAAATGATACGCAGAGGGAAGGATGCTTTTCGTTGCGGCCATAGCACTTCCATCCCCAGCCATGACCGCAAAGAAATTCGCTGCTTACGAGGTACATACTTTTTGGGAAAGAGCATCCCCACTGACACCAACAGGAGCTTTTTTCACCAAGGCTAACAGCAGTATGACTTCCCTGCTGCAACAGCTCCACTGGCTGCCAGTCCGCTTCCAGGCTAAATGTGAAGTGCTGGTCGTTACCTTTAAAGCCCTAGACAGTTTGGGTCCAGGTTGTTTGTCTAATTGCATCTCCCTATACAGGCCACTTCATGTACTGTGGTCAACGGAGGAGGCCCTGCTCTCAGTCCCACCCCCATCACAAGCGCGGTTGGTGGGAACGAGAGAGGGGGCCTTCTCCGTGATCGCTCCCCATCTCTGGAACTCCCTACCTAAAGAAATATAAATTGCCCTCAACCTATTCTCCTTCAAAAAACAACCTCTTGAAAACACACCTATGCACTTTAGGGTATGGAGAGGAGGAGGACTAAGACACTTTTAATTCCATCGAAAAGCTGGCTAACTTATTTGTGTTTAGGATCTGTTCGGTTCAGGACCTGCCTATCTTCACGATAGCATCTTCCCCTACGAACGTACACAATCTTTAAGATCTTCTGAGGGGGGTCTCCTCTCACTCCCACATCCGTCACAAGCATGGTTAGTGGGGATGAGAGAAAGGACCTTCTTGGTGGTAGCCCCCCCTGGCTCTGGAACACTCTCCCCAGGGAGATTAAACTGGCACCCACACCGTCCTCCTTCCGTAAAGATCGAAAAACATGGCTGTTCCACAGCAACCAAATGCTCAATTGTTTCTGATCATAGAATCATAGAATCCTCACGTACTAAAGCCATACAGCCTGAAAAATTTACAACAACCCAGTGATTCTGGCCATGAAATGCCTTGGCTATCAGAAAACTTCCTGTGCTTCCCAAATTCACAAGCCAACCTCAGAATACAATGATTTCCTAGAAAAGCAAAATGTAATGCAGGATGGGGGGGGGGGGGGGGAATGAGCAGGAAGGAGGTACTCTGATCTGGCCCAGCTACTAACCACCCCCCATTAGATACGGTTAGTGGAAATACTGCCAGGATATAAGCAATTAGCTAATTGTAATCTCTAGAGTACTTGAAATGGCAGGGAAGTATTGATTGGAGTAGTAGCTGCACTTTAATGGGAGTTATGAGACAAACTTGCTCGCCCAGAGTGTGCTGGAAACACAGGGCATATAGAGCAAGTTTTGCTTACAAACATCAACCCGCTGCCCTGGAAGAGGACAAAAAGTCACATATTGCTGGGGGCAATGGCTATGTTCCAGCAACAAATGGACAGTCTCCAACTTGAAGACGAAATAGAGCAAAACAGAATACTCTTAAGACATAAAGGCAGAAATCCTATTGGTACAAAATTCCCCAATGGTTGGAATTTTTCCATGATTCTACATCAGTGACAGAAGAGGGTAGACAAAATCTGTCAATGCTGGACAGCCTATTTTGAGCTCCCAGTGGCGCAATGTGCTGGCAGGACTGCTGACCAAAAGGTCAGCAGTTTGAATCTGGGAAGACAGGTGAGTTCCTGTCTGTCAGTTCCAGCTTCTTATGCTGGGACATGAGCGAAGCCTTCCACAGGATGGTAAAACATCTGGGCATCTCCTGTGCAACGTCCTTGCAGGTGGCCAATTCTCTCACACCAGATGTGACTTGCAGTTTCTCAAGTCACTCCTGACACGAAAAAAACCCCTATTTCTCTCATTACTTATTTCTTTCATGCCCTTTTCCCTCGTGCCATTAGCTCTCAGGGTACCAACAGAGTTCCGGTTTGTTATTCTTGAAATATTCACAAGACCACAAAGCTGTTTGGACTCAGTACGAGGAGACAATTAGTCTCTCTCTCTTTCTCCGTCATATATGTGCATGCACACACATCCTTGGGGATAGGAAGTCCAGTCAGCAATTTCTGGAGACAGAAACTGCTGCACGGAGCCTATGGGGACAAAGGCTGATACTAACTCCCATCTCCTGTCTCATTCCCAGCTGAACACACATACGCACGCACGCACACCAGCCAAGAGTATCTGTCATCATCACTCCTAGGTTACCAGGAAATGCATTTTATGGAACAGCTGCTCATGGGTTGTGGGATCACCATTTTCTCCAGCAGAAGAGATCATAAATACTAATTGTTTCAGAAAATCAATGCAATACTGTTCAACTCTTCTCTAGCAACAACCTCCCCTTGGTACTTATGGGGGCTGGCAAAGAACTTGGAACAATGGTGGCAGTGTATATTCTGCACCCAGGAAGTCCAAATTTGGTGACTCAAATAAATTATGGAAATTATGCAGACGTGTACATTTTTTATTTTGCAGATATTTTTTCTCCTTCCAAGATCCAAGCATACTAATAAATCTATTTTTTTTAAAAAAGTTTACATTCACAAATTTGAGGAATGGACAGCAGGGAGGGTAGTGAAATGGGAACAGATGGGCCAAGCGATAGTCCATGATAACAAAGGATTACAAAACCTGCCTGTCCCAATCAACTGGTTATCTTGAGCAACACATTCAAGTTTTTGTTCAGCCACAAATGTGTTGTTTCGAAATGAAAGCGGACAATTTCTGGGTGCCAACTTCTGTGACGGATGCCTTAGTGCAGTGGTTCTAATGCCGCGACCCCTTAATACAGTTCCTCATGTTGTGGTGACCCCCAACCATAAAATTATTTTCATTGCTACTTCATAACTGCAATTTTGCTACTGTAATGAATAGTAATGTAAACATCTGATATGTAGGATGTATTTTCATTAACTGGATAAAATTTTGGCACAAATACCTGATACATCCAAATTTGAACACTGGGGGGTTGGGGGTGATTTTGTCATTTGGGAGTTGTATTGCTGGGATTTATAGTTAACCTACAATCAACGAGCATTCTGAACTCCACCAACGATGGAATTGAACCAAACCTCCCACACAAAACTTCCATGACCAGCTGAAAATACTGGAAGGGTTTGGTGGGCATTGACCTTGAATTTTAGTTGTAGTTCACCTACATCCAGAGAGCACTGTGGACTCAAACAATGATGGATCTGGACCAAACTTGGCACAAACACTTAATATGTACAAATATGAACGCTAGTGGAGTTTGGAGAAAATAGACCTTGATATTTGGGAGCTGTAGTTGCTGGGATTTATAGTTCACCTACAATCAATGAGCATTCTGAACCTCATCAACTTCCCACACAGAAGCCCCCATGACCAATAGAAAATACTATGACACCACCCTCGCGACCTCTCCAGGAGTCCCAACCCCCAGGTTGAGAAACGCTGCCTTAGTCCAAGATGAAAGTGTAGAAATCAACCACTTTCTTCATACAGTGACTCCCCATCCCAACATCCCAATGGTAATTGTGTTTTCATCCATCCCAAAGTTCCCCTATATACTGAAAGGGGGAGAGATTTCCTGGGCCTCCCCTGTTGCCTGCTACGTATCCTGGGTGCACTGTTCAGTTCTCTCTGGGAAAAGGCAGCAGAGGGCCAGCTTCCTGAGCTGACCCTGTCCAGGCTGGCTCCGTAAAAGGGATTTAGCTCCAAGTCAGATGTATAAGGAGCTTGTGTTACAGGTTTAAAGCTAATTAGGGTGGTAGATGGAGAGGAAAGCCAGAAGCAAGACATGTTCTCAGAAAGGGACAACAAGCTAAAAAAGCAAGAGCCAAGCAAAGTCCCAAATGCAGCTCAGATTGCTCTACCCAATCCTGCAAAGAGATCATTTCCTCACTGAGGACAACTTCCTAGCCTTCATGAAAAAGAAGAAGAGTACTTGTGTTGGTTCATAAGGAAAATAAAATGCAAGTCCTACAAGCCTACAATATGTTTATTAGGAGTTAGTGGCAGGAGATATGTGAGATTACTCCCCACTCTTTAACTTTTGGAACCATCTAGCTCAAGTATGGGCAAACTTGTGTCATCCAGATGTTTTGGACTCCAACTCCCACCATTCCTAACAGCCTCAGGCCCTTTCCTTTTCCCCCTCAGTCGCTTAAGCGGCTGAGGGGGAAAAGGAAAGGGCCCGAGGCTGTTAGGAATGGTGGGAGTTGGAGTCCAAAACATCTGGATGACCCAAGTTCGCACATGCCTGATCTAGCTTGATGAAGAATTCTGGAGAATTCAAAAGCTTGAATATTCTTGTGGAATTTAAATTCATCCTAATTAAGGTGTTGCCTTAATTAGTGGAATTGTGGATTTCAGCAGCCCTTGTGGGTTTTACGCCTACCCCGACTGGAATGCGGGAATGACCATCCTGATATTATTATAATACATCACCACCTGTCCAGTATTAAAGTTGAACTCAATTAAATAAATCTGGACCAAATGGTGATAAAATAAACAAGAACCCCAAAATAATATAAAATTATGGTTACGTCCCATCATCCACCAACACCCTTGACAAGGAGAGAGGGTAGGACAGGCAAGGCCCAAATGGGATTAACTCTAGCCAAATTATAAGCAGATCCCTGCCCCGCCAGCTCCTTCGATCAAGGGAACGAACTTCTGCTCACACTATAAAATCAGAATGCATTTTGGCCACTTGCCACCCACAGAAAGCTGCCGGCATTAACAGGCCATAGGCAGACTCTCCTACCTTCTCTTCCCCCCGCCCCTCTCTACATTACATTAAGCTTCTCAACTAGATTAGCTCCGGAACAATTGGGTTGGTGGTGGGCAGGAGAAAGACGCAGCCGCTACCTTGATAGACAAGAAATGCCATTAATTTGACTCCAGGCAGCTCGGCGGAGGGGAAATGGCCTTTGATTGAAGAGATACAAGCACGGCTGCCAGGGGAGGGCAAGCCCTCGTTTGACAACCCTCTGCCAGCTTGTGTCTATCTGCCAATGAAGCGCCAATTAGGAACAACTCAAGTCAAGACGGCTGCCTCTTTAAGACTTTGGAAGCAGGGGGAGAATGTGCAGCGATGGTGGGCTGCTTTGTCCTGGAGGTTTCTGTCACCAAGGCACAGAGAATCATAGAGTTGGAAGAGACCTTGTGGGCCATCCAGTCCAACCCCCTGCCAAGAAGCAGGAAAATTGCATTCAAAGCACCCCCGACAGATGGCCATCCAGCCTCTGTTTAAAAGCCTCCAAAGAAGGAGCCTCCACCACACTCCGGAGCAGAGAGTTCCACTGCTGAACAGCTCTCACAGTCAGGAAGTTCTTTCTAATGTTCAGGTGGAATCTCCTTTCTTGTAGTTTGAAGCCATTGCTCCACTTCCTAGTCCCCAGGGCAGCAGAAAAAAAGCTTGCTCCCTCCTCCCTATGACTTCCCCTCACATATTTATACATGGTCTTGCTAGTTCTCAGTTCTAAAAGCAGGGGAAGGGAGATGTTAGGTTTGAAGTTGCATTCCTGAGAAAGTAACTGTATATCAGTGGTTCAGTGAAAAAGTAACTGTATCAGTGAGAAAGTAACTATATCCATGGACCACAAGAACGAAAATATGGTCCACGGCCTCACCATTACTGCACCATTGCCTCGAAACAACACGGCAACAAGAGCGACTGGTCTCGCAAAACCCTCTTATAGTGTTGAAGCAACAGGGATATCGGGAGGGGAGAGGCTGGCTATCCACTAAAGATTACTACTACCACATCTGCTCAAGATTATTAAATATGGTTTTCTGTGGGCAAACAGATGGCGACTACTGGATGGCATATGTTCTGTATCAGAAACTAGAGCTGGTGTGGTCTATCCAATGCAATTTTCTGAATCAGCACCCCAAATAACCAAACCGACTCTAAAGTTGACCAAGAACTGATTTGTAACCCTTTTGATACTAATATTGGAGAGTGGTCCCTAGTTAAAGTGGTCCCTGGTCAAAAAAAGGTTGGGAACCACTGCTCTCTCTATATATATAAGTACCCGAAATTCAATGCTGCACCCCATTTTTAAAAATGTTTACATGTGGATAAAAGTATGTCTTAGAATCAAAGAAATACAGTAGTTATTGGCAAGACATTTCAACCCTTTATTTGCCATCTGTACAAGAGTGATTCATATGTAGTTGATTTTTCACAGTAATTCCACATTTCTTTTTGAATTTGCTATTTTCTTGTACAGTGTTTGAGATAAGAGATTTGGGATAATGGTACTAACGTTGGAGAGTGGTCCCTGGTCAATAAAAGGTTGGGACCCACTGCTGTATATGAAGAAAGATACCTGCTTGCAGTAGTAGGGCTAAAGTCAGAGGTGACTATGGACAGTCTAAAAGAAATCCAGTTGCCCCATTACACTTATTTGAAATTATGTCTGGTTGGACTTGGGCATCTGCCTTTTTTTATTCAAGCAACACATCAATACAGCAGCTAGGAGGCAAAACAATCTGCTGCCGAATCAACCTTGGCTTTTATGGAGTAAATGCTCAGCTCTGGGCAAAAGTCCAGCTCAAGGCAGAGAGTTAAAAAAATGCCAAAACCCCAGTCAAGAGCTTGGAAAAATTACATTTCTGGGCAACAACTGTGAGAATCTCCCAGGGCTGGGAATGACTACTTTCCGCCTATGAATCCATGGCGAAGAAAAGGGAAGGAGTTAAGCAGTGAACAGAAGTCTCTACCAAGCCACCTATCCTCAGTTGCAAGTGCTAAGCTGCTGCTATTTATTGATGCTGCTTCCAAGGCTGGCTAGCCAAGCAACTGAAACACAGCTTTTAATCTTCTTGTTAGGCCTCAGTCAAGTATGACAGGATTCTTGAATCTTAACTGTATATTTTTGTGAGATAGCTTATTTGTATGGTGGCCAACAATGGTTATTGAATTATCTAGAAATGTTTTTCGATTTGACTGTTACATAAATGCAGTCTATAACTTTGTATTATAAATACCATGGAAAAACAGCCAACAAATCACAAGAGCAAGATGACAATGATGACCTTGCTTTGCTGCGCTTATTCCTTGACCGCTATACAGCCCTAAACAATCCCATAATAGGCCTTATGCTTGACTCTTGGGTGGAAGCAGGGATGAGAAATGATGGTTGCTTTCCTGTAACCATGTTTCTTCAAGTGGTCATCTGTGGAAATTCGCACATATAGTAGTTGCTGCACAGGTGTATCAACTACCATATGTGCGATTTCACAGAGACCACGAAGGAGAAAAGCTCTTTCTTCACACACCACTTAAGAAGCCATGGGAAGATGTAGCTTCAGGCAAATAGAGTGGCAGATGCAAAAGAGAACATGGGCCTTACACCTTTAAACATTGTACATAAAAGCAAATGTCATTAGGCATCACTTATTATGGAAACCTCATTTGCTGAAATGTCATCTTCTACACCAGAGGTCCTCAAACTAAGGCCCAAGGACCGGATACGGCCCTCTAAGGTCATTTACTCGGCCCTCGCTCAGGGTCAGCCTAAGTCTGAAACGACCTGAAAGCACACAACAACAACAACAACAATCCTGTCTCATCAGCCAAAAGCAGACCCACACTTCCCATTGAAATACCAATAAGTTTATATTTGTTAAAATTGTTCTTCATTTAACTATTGTTTTGTTTTAAAGTGTTTTTTGCACTACAGATAAGATATGTGCAGTGTGCATAGGAATTCATTCCTGCTTTTTCCAAATTATAATCCGGCCCTCCAACAGTTTGAGGGGCTGTGAACTGGCCCTCTGTTTAAAAAGTTTGAGGACCCCTGTTCTACACACCAGAAGCACTATCCTCTTTTGTGCCTGGTCACATTTAGACTGAGCAAGGGTACAGAAAGGGAGCAATTCAGGGGTGCATCTACACTGTCGAATTAATGCAGTTTGACATCACTTAAACTGCCTTGGCTCAATGCTATGGCATCATGGGAACTATAGTTTTACATAATCTTTAGCCTTCTCTACCAAAGAGTACTGAGGCCTCCCAAAACTACAACTCCCAAGATCCCATAGCATTGAGCTATGTCAGTTAAATTGGTGTCAAGCTGATAAATTCTGTAATGTAAATTCAATTTAGAACATTATGCCAAAGACACTACTGGCTTCACTAGCACTAGCTCTCCACTAACTACTCCAGAAGTTGCCTATGTGGACTGATTCCTGAGAAGAGGCCAGCTTATTTACTGCCCTGTAACCAGTTTACATCCCCACAGTGAATGGGTTTATCTTTCATCAGCAAACCTCAAAGCAAATAAACCACAAAACTTAAGCAGAATTATGATTCACAGACACCTACCAATGTAGCCTGGGATTCTAGCATTTGTACCATGTTTGCCCCATGCTTATCTGAGTGAGCTGCCTGCCTCAGTTTCCCCCCTGCAAACAAGCTGCCTGCCTCTCCAGGAAACAATGGGTCATACTCTCCTTCTGTTCTATCAAGACACATTGAGGTTTCAGATCTCTTCATCATCTCTGCTTCTTTATTTCTCAGAAACATAATACCTTGCTCCAAACGTGGAAGCCTATCCTCAGAGGCAGCAGATGCATTGTGTCTGCGACATGCTAGAACAGAAGTCGGCAATACCGCAAAGCTGTTATGTCTCAACTTCAGCAGGTCCAATACCTCTGCTTACTAGCTACAAAAATGATGACGTCCATTGACACCTGGCCTACTCATCTTTGTGGCAAACAAGATCTAAATAATGGGCATAATTATATATTGCAGAGGAACAAGCAGAGTTCTGTGTTATTACTCTGAAATGGTACCTCTTGTAGTGCAAAAACAAATGACGGTATGCCCTGCGCCGCTCAGATTATGAGAAAGTGGAATGAATAAAATGCAAAATATATATGGAAAATTTGACTAGGAATTTCTAGATGAGTTTCTAGATAAATGGAGACATGAGAGGATTGTAAGACAAATACAGTAGCTGACTGCAGAAGCAAGGTTTCCTCTGTGGGTTGGGGGAAGCCACGTTCCAAGTTGCCAGACTGGTTTAACCACAGCATTTGCAAATTGACTTCAGATCCCTTTTGGGAACAGGAAAGAACGACTCATAACTCGATAAGGTATCTGGACTATGTTAATCTCATGAGCAACTCAACTGCATCATTATGTTGTTATTAGAACAATCATTGTACTGGATTGCTGGGATCCTTGTGTGAAAGGACAATGCAGTTTAGATACAAAGCATAATAAGATCATGGTGGAGATATATGCATGACTAAGAGATATTTCAAAAGTCTTTCCCTGTGAAAGAAGTCTAAGAGACAAAACAACTATAGACAATTTACAGGGAAGACATTTTTATGTCTGATGTGTTGGATTGCTAACTCCTTTTAAAACAGAATTCTTTAAATAGCGATGTATCTGCTATCACAGCAATGAGATGTGAAATAGTGAGGCATGCACTTAGTATGTTGACAGTGAACACAAACAAAATTCTTTCTTGTTCTTATACCAGAACTATTTTCAGAATTAAGACTGAAACTGAAATATATAAAATTCACTCCAAACTCCGGAAAAAGAAGGGACCATGTAAGACATAAGGAGACTCAACTGATGAGATATGAGCCACTTCTTAGACAAGTGGCTCCTTAATTATGTTAGAAACATTTGTTGACATTACTCTGCTAATGAAGTATCACATATATTTAAATTAGATTTCAATCTAGAGACTAGGCAGAGTACACCTGGGAGCAAAAGGAAATAAGTACATGTTAGATCCAGTTGAAACGTGGGTAAAAAAATAACATTATACAGAACAGTGAGGACCTCGACAGAGACAGGAAGCAGAGAGAGGACAGACAATGCAAAGTTCAGTATTTATTACTGACCCGTTTCCAAAGGCTATATGTCTTTATATAGTCAGCACACCACATTTGTTAGGGTTTGGGGAGCATAACCCCTGCAAAAATAGGAAAAAAGGCAAAAAATGCTCTTTCTGAGAGAATGCTTCACTAGAGATCTCTAAATCCTCCAGCATGACTATCATCAACTTATTTATTTATTATTATTTATTTCCAGCATTTCTACCCCGTCCTTCTCAACTCCCAAAGAGGGACTCAGGGCGGCTTACATCGGCAACAATTCAATGCCGCAAAGTGCAAACAATATCAACAACTATAATAACAATTTAAAACCATAAATAAAACACTGAGTTAAAAACAAAATTAAACATTAGTATCAAACCATATAGCCATTTCCAGTTGATTCATCATCCAAAGTGCTGTCATGCCTGCTGTCCAAAAGCCTGGTCCGAGAACCATGACTTAAGCTTCTTCCTAAAAGAAAGGAGGGATGAATCTGACCTAATCTTTCTGGGAAGCGAGTTCCCCAGGCGTGGGGCCACCACCAAGAATGTCCTGCCCCTCGTCCCCACCAAATGTGTTTGCGAAACTGGTGAGACTGAGAACAGGGCCTCCCCGGACACTCTCAAACTACGAGGCAGGACATAGAGGGAGATACGTTCAGAGAGGTAAGTTGGGCCACAACCATATAGGCTTTATAGGCCAAGACCAGTACTTTGAATTGTGCTCGGAAGTGAACCGGCAGCCAGTGGAGCTGACATAACAGGGGGGTGGTATGTTCCCTGTATGTTGCTCCGGTGAGTAATCTGGCTGCCACCCGTTGAACTAGTTGAAGTTTCCAAACAGTCTTCAAAGGCAGTCTTCTAGAGATTCCTAGAGAGAACATTTTAATCCACCCAACAAAAGTCAAAACTGTATTGTGACTGTATTGCACTTTAGAGTTCTGTCACTCAGTGTACTCTGGTGTTACCATTTTCAGTGAAGGATTTTAATTGACATTTCACAATGGTTTCTGTGCCCTTTTTTGCCCTTATTTTTCTTGGACACTATTATATTCTGTCTACACTGATGGGCACAGACTCATGGGAACTTTGCAGGTGTTGGCATTAAAGACTCTCCTTCCTATTTAAGTCCTCCCCATCCCGTACTATCAGTTTGTGAGAGTAGGCTTTACAATCCACCCCTTTTACAGTGGACGAGAGAGATAAACACATACGTATAAGCATGGCACTCCGTTAAGACCCAAAAAGCAACAGGCTCTTCCTGATCATGTAAAGTAAGCTGGTTAGTACTTGGATGGGAGGCTGCCAACAAATACCAGGTGCTGTAAGCTGTATTTCAGATGAAGGAACTGGCAAAACCACCTCTGCGTACTCCTTGCCTAAGGAAAATTCACAAGAATGCCATAAGTCCACAGGCAACTTGAAGGTATAAAAGTATGGCAAACACATAGTATGGAAATGACATGTGAATGGTGCCAAGTAGGGATAATTATTATTCCAACAACCTCCCATTCCCCCTGCATAGGGGTGAGGGCAACAATTACACATGCTTGACAGCAGATGTATATTAAGGAGGGGTGGGCATACTTTTCCAGCACGCAAGTTATCATTGTTCTTGTTCTTGTTATGATTAGCCTTGCAGGGCTCTTCACCAGTGCTTGTTCCTGAGTGGTAGCAGCCATTATACTGATGGCCACACTTGTAATGGACCTCTAGGAATCCTATTAAATATTTTCTTTTTGTTTTGCTTTTTAAAATGGGTGATTACAACTCTTTACTTTCTCAATCACGCTTCTGGTTTTCAACCTCTGCAGTGTGGGAGTGGGCGAATAATAGTAACAAAAAAGCGCACGACAGACTGATTATGTCTGCACATGAGTATCTCATGTGGAATATATTTGATTCACAGGCTGATTCACAGGTGATCTAAGAAGTTCAGTTCTCCTCTGTGTTCCCCAGATCTATGATTTCCAAATTGTGCCATGAAACAACTCTCTTCCAGGGACAAGCAGCTGACCACTAAATTTAGCTATTGTCCAAGACGAGAAAGAGACATGAGTAAAAATGAGAAAGGTGCATTTAGATGTAGAGCATCCAAAACAAAGATGGTGTGATTACAGAATGGTGCAACACTGCAATATTCACTGCTGATATCACAACCACTCTAAACAAATCATGGAAAAGTACACAATGTAATGGAGACACTGATGGATACTATCAAGAGGGCAATCTTAAACATTCTAGATTTTGCAGGTTAACAAAAAAAGATGGAAGCAGCCCAAAGAAAACATGAACATCACAAGTAGATGAGGACATTGACTACATCTTCCATAAGCATCCATAAGTGCGATATGGCAAAGTCCCAATAAAAATATCCCCCGGAAGGGCTTGTGGAAAGGACAATGCTGGAACATCTTCTGATGCCACAGCAGAGCCTAGAATAATTTTTTTCATGAAACTTGCGGCAACAGCCATATAGATCAGAAGTGCTCTCTTAATATAGTTCCTCATGTTGTGGTGACCCCCAACCATAAAATTATTTTTGTTGCTACTTCATAACTGCAATTTTGCTACTGTTATGAATTGTAATGTAAATATCTGACATGCAGGATGATTTTGTCATTGGGGAGTTGTAGTTGCTGGGATTTATAGTTCACCTACAATCAAAGAGCATTCTGAAATCCACCAATGATGGAATTGAACCAAACTTGGCACACAGTGCCAACAGAAAATACTGGAAGGGTTTGTAGGCATTTACCTTGAGTTTTGGAGTTGTAGTTCACCTATATCCAAAGAGCACTGTGGACTCAAACAATGATAGATCTGGACCAAACTTGGCATGGATTCTCAATATGCCCAAATGTGAACACTGGTGGAGTTTGGGGAAAATAGACCTTGACATTTGGGAGTTGCTGGGATTTATAGTTCACCTACAATCAAAGAGCACTCTTGAAACCCACCAATGAGAGAATTGGGCCAAACGTCCCACACAGAACCCTCATGACCAACAGAAAATACTTTGCTTTCTGATGGTCTTTGACGACCCCTCTGACACCCCCTTCGTGACCCGCCCCCAGGCGTCCCAACCCCCAGGTTGAGAAACACTGCCTTAGATACTTTAAAGATGGTTACAGTCATGAAGAAGGACAGTAACCTTGGTTAGCTACATGCTACAGAAGCAGAAGCCAAAGAACAACAAAGGCACAAAGCTACTATTTTCCAGTGTATCTGCTTGAATAGGAAAGAGGAACCTGGAACAAATGATCAGGGCTTCAAAATGTTTTTGAACTACTACATCCAGCTGTTATCCATGCGGGCCGAGGGAATTATACTCCAAAAATGAACTTTTCCAAGCTCTGAATCTGATCTTGCTCTTATAACATTATCTTTCTTATAATGTACAGGGAGCATTCATTTTTAAAATTATGAAACTGTTGACGTGTATATTTGCTGCTCAAGAATATCAAGCTGTGAAGCCAGGCAGGAGGGCTAATGCTGAAAGGAAGAAAATCACCAATCACAGCACCAAAAAGAGATGGTGGAGAGAAACCCAGTGGATCAGAGGCCTGGCATGCCATTTGCAAGAAACAATGGCCCATTAGGAGCCAGCAAGCCAGTGATTAAGAAGCCTCATCAAACCACTTCTTGTGTGACTAAGGGAATGAGTGGTATGTGAAGGAGCTCTTCTCAGAAGAAGTTACAGAATTTGAAAGAGTACTGAACTCAAGAGCCCAGTATCTTGAAATATTTGTCTAAAAGCCAGCTCTGGCAGATGTGAATACATCAAACCACAAAAAAAAAAATGCCTTGTCCATCATCACATCTGGTTGTTTTCAGCACTATGCTCTCACAGCAGATATTAATAACCTCCATGACAGGAACCAAAGACACTAAAATACAGCACACTCAGGCAGAGAAGTTACTCATGGACGCGACAACATAAACTGGGTGTTTTGGGATACCTTTTTGTGTGTTGTTGGAAAAAAGGTGCAACCTTTGCTATAAAACCACCACCCTGTAGTTTTTTTCCCCCATGGGCATGTCCTTTAGATGCAGCTGTACCCACTTTTCTTCTACCATGCAGAATCCTTGGGAGATAAATTGCTATTTCACAAAAGAGACATTCTGTATGAAAACCAAAGACATCAGCATTTTATGAAGGAAGCCACCAGTAGGACTGGTAAAGGTGTGACAAGTTAGCTGAGGACAGCCCTGCCCAGTGAAAAATGTTAAAAATTACAGGTTGAGTATCCCTTTCCAAAATGCTTGGGACCAGGAATATTTTGGATTTCTCCAGATTTTAGAATACCTGTACTTGCATATTGGTACAGAAAATTCTTGTGTGGTTCATATATAGCTTAGGCACATAATCTGAAATTAATTCTATAACTAGCAATTTGAATAGCTTTGTATATTCTTTGCCAATGGGATTTTGGCCTGCATCAATAGGAGCATAGTGTCTAGATCAGGGGTCCTCAAACTAAGGCCCGGCGGCCGGATATGGCCCTCCAAGGTAATTTACCCGGCCCTCGCTCAGGGTCAATTTAAGTCTGAAACAACTTGAAAGCAAACAACAACAACAACAACAACAATCCTATCTCATCAGCCAAAAGCAGGCCCACACTTCCCATTGAAATACTATTAAGTTTATATTTGTTAAAATTGTTCTTCATTTTAATTATTGTATTGTTTTAAAGTGTTTTTTGCACTACAAATACAATATGTGCAGTGTGTATAGGAATTCATTCATGTTTTTTTCAAATTATAATCCGGCCCTCCAACAGTTTGAGGGACCTGGCCCTCTCTTTAAAAAGTTTGAGGACCCCTGGTCTAGATCTAGGGAAGTAATGCTACCCCTCTATTCTGCCTTGGTTAAACCACATCTGGAATATTGTGTCCAATTCTGAGCACCACAATTCAAGAGAGATGTTGACAAGCTGGAATGTGTCCACAGGAGGGCGACTAAAATGATCAAGGGTCTGGAGAATAAGCCCTATGAGGAGGGGCTTAAAGAGCTGGACATGTTTAGCCTGAAGAAGAGAAGGCTGAGAGGAGATATGATAGCCATGTATAAATATGGGAGAGGAAGTCACAGGGAGGAGGGAGCAACCTTGTTTTCTGCTTCCCTGGAAACTAGGATGCGGAACAATAGCTTCAAACTACAAGAAAGGAGATTCCATCTGAACATTAGGAAGAACTTCCAGACTGTGAGAGCTGTTCAGCAGTGGAACTCTCTGCCCTGGAGTGTGGTGGATGCTCCTTCTCTGGAAGCTTTTAAACAGAGGCTGGATGGCCATCTGTCAGTGGTGCTTTGAAAGCAATATTCCTGGTTCTTGGCAAGGAGTTGGACTGGATGGCCCATGAGGTCTCTTCCAACTCTATGATTCTATGATTTTATAGAAATATGTTTAATACTTTTATAGAACTACATTTTAATATGTGTGTTTATAGAATTTTTGCAATTGTGTGTTTTGACTGTTCTGTGACCTGCCTTAAGCCACAAGGAGAGGTGGGTAAGAAATACAGTTGTTGTTGTTGTTGTTGATGATGATGATGATGTTGTATTGAACCATCAGAAAGCAAAGCTATGACTATCTTAGCCACTCATGTGAACAATTTTATATTTTGAAGTATCTGGGAATTCCAGATAAACACTCAACCTATTTTGGGAAGTATTACAGTTGGGGTTGGCTACTTGACCATCCAATCCATTGTAGTTTGTATGAACATTAATTCCCCACCCAAGATTTTCTTCTGTTTTTAACTAGGGAAAACCAAAACAGAACAAAGCATATGCTTTGCAGAAGACACCAGAGAGAAGAGAGAACAGCAGGAGAAAGAAAACAGTCGGTTGAAAAAGCCACAACAATAGAAATCTTGCTGGCTCCGCTTCGATAGTAGTGTCTAGTTCTGCACTTTGGGAACAGGCCACAAGGCTCAGCTTAGGTTAGGCAGAGCCTTTCCATCTAGTTGGGTGAGACCTTAAAAGCCAGACAGGGTGAATGTCTGCTTTTCAAGATTGGTTTCCAAACAGCTGAGCAGGAAAGGAAATCGTAATGGCTTCAGTCCTTTCAGCTCAGCATCAATGTGGCCTGACAAGATTAGAAGTCTCTCGTTCAACTCGGCTAATAAATACACAGGAAACCTGCTGTGTTTTGTATGTTGTGAGTTCACAGATAGCCCAGCAGCAGGTGCTTCTGTCTTGGATCGGCACTGAAGATATGGCTGGATAGGAGTGCCACAAACAGACATCCCCTAAACCTGCCCCTTTTAACTGACAGCCCAAATACACTTGTTTTTCCACACTGACTCTGAGGACATGTGGGATATCACCAACACAGGCAGCACAGTCTAAACTTAGGCTCCTGGGTGTGAAATCTATCCAGCCTGCTCTGCAGGGAGACACCGGGCAACGCCTCCTGAGTGAAACAAACAACCAGGCCTGGGAGTTGGGGACGGGGTAGTAATGAATGTTTTAGGTGAGAAATGGCTGCATGCATGTAGCAACCCACCAAATGAGAATGGCTGCATGGTGTGGAAAGGGAAGAGAGTGAAACAAGACAGAGCAGAATACCATGGCTGGGATTTTGATGAAACAGTGGGTTAAAATGAAAAGTGTGGCTTTTCTGTGTCTCCCCAAATTTCTGAAACAAGTGGATGACCAGCCAGAGGGATCTGCATCTAGTTGTATGGATGGATGGATGGATGAAGGGATTTCAACAGAACCAGATTCAAGCCAGGTTTAGAATATGGAAGATCAATTTGTAAGGGAAGAACAATGTGGCTAGGGCAGTGGTTCTCAACCTTGGGTCCTCAGATGTTTTTGGCCTTCAACTCCCAAAAATCCTAACAGCTGGTAAACTGGCTGGGATTTCTGGGAGTTGTAGGCCAAAAACATCTGGGGACCCCAGGTTGAGAATCACTGGGCTATGGATATCTCGATCACTGTGGACCTAAGCCTTGTTACAACCACCTGCTCAACTGGCATTAGGTTAGCCAGAAATACCTACTTTCTGGTCAATCTAAGCAGACCTTCTAGTTTATTAATTCAATGTGTTACCCTGTAGTGCAGCACTGATAGTTATGCTGCTATTTTAAAACTCCTTCACCATCAAGGGGTGTAAATACATGTAAATAATTTAGCATTTGAAGATTTCACTTAAAGCCATGGGATTTATCTGTCCCTTTCTGAAACAAGATGCTGAGGCACCTCAACTAATCTGGATCCTGAAGGTATCAGTTGAAATAGCATGGCACCTTTACCATAAAAGAGATATTTACTTCCTTAAAAGATGCTTAAGAGCCTTGGAATTCAAATAATCTGAGGCTTAAAAGCAGATAGTCAAGGCAGACCAGGCTTCTCAGTGGCTGCTTCAAGACTTGGTAAATCCCTTCCTAGAATTGTTAGACGAGTGCCCTCCTTGCTATCCTTTCATACAGGCAAGTCTTTTAGGGCTGACAGCTTGAGGGAAAGGGCTTTCCTAGGCTGTGCTGCTGTTCTTTTTAATGGCTTATATTTAACTGCTTTTAATTTTTTAACAGTTTAATTACATTTTTAATTTTTGTCTGATTATTTTTTTTAGCTATGTGTGTTTTAACTTTTGGAAGCCTTTTTGAGTCCCACACTGGGAAAAGGGTAGGATAAGTAAATCAGTAAATGGCTGCCTGGTGGCACAGCGGGTTAAACTGCTGAACTTGCTGACTGAAAGGTTACCAGTTTGAATCCGGGGAGCGGCGTGAGCTCCCGCTGTTAGCCCCAGCTTCTGCCAACCTAGCAGTTCGAAAATATGCAAATGTGAGTAGATCAATAGGTACTACTTCTGTGGGAAGTTAACGGTGCTACATGCAGTCATGCTGGCCACATGACCTTGGAGGTATCTACGGACAACACCGGCTCTTCACCTTAGAAATGGAGATAAGCACCACCCCCCAGAGTTGGACACAACTAGACTTAGTGTCAGGGGAAACCTTTACCTTAAGTAAATAAATAAAATTATAATACTGGTAATCCCTGACTAATGTGAGCCCAGTTATTTCAGCACAATGGCAGTGGGAGAGAAGGTACAAGAGTTGAAGCAATAGCTGAGATAGAGGATGAAGATGTGCAAGGGAGGCATGGGATCTGCTCAGATGATGTAACTCTCTCAAGTGGTGCAACAGCTGAGCAAGAGGAAGTCTGTGTGCATATGTTTGCACATGTAGAATATCTCTCAAATGTATGTGCAAGGGTGATTTCAGACAGTTGGAATGATAGGACTACAAACTATAGGCACAGAAGACTGATTATTCAACATTTCCTTGCAAAAGCAAAGCACAACTTGGACATGAAGCCCAGGAGGGGAAAATCAATGTTTGGAGGGATACTATAGTTTGACAAACAACTATGATATTTTACTGAGCCTGGTTTTATAAAATCTTTTCATCCCTACCTGTTCCTTCTCTTTCTACAGGACATGCAACTCATCTGCTTGTCCTTTTTGGATCCAGTGCAGTCAGACACATTTTCCAAATCCTGCTTCCAGCCCACTTACCCATTCCTCTCCACTTCCTGTCTCTCTTTTTTCTCCTACAAAACAGTAATTATTGTTGGGAGCAACACACAAGCAATTGCAATCAGAGGCTGAATGAGCAAAGCAAATGTATGACTCAGGCCTGGAGTCCCTTGGTGGGGCCGGTTTCTGGTTATGGTAAGGGTGTATTTTGGAGTCACACCACTCATTGAAAAGGAAACATGTCAGTCAATCGCATGGCAGGGCACCAAATGAGTTCTTCCAAGGGTGGATTCACACGCTACATGTTGGGAGCCATCCCAATATCTTCATGTGCACTCACGGGCAAATGTGATGTGTAAATTGGTAACATATGGATCTGAATCATCGAAAGACCTGTGAAATCCAAAAAGCCGAAAGAGCCAAGGAATTTCATAGGCCTATCTGTAAATCAAACCCATGTGTTAGCAATTTTGCATATTATGTTTACCCATGCATGCAAAATGAATCTCAAAATGTCAAGAACACACTGTCCCAAACAGACTGGGCCCCACAGACACAAGACAAGGAGACACAAGCATCACTCGACCCATAACACAAATCCAGCCATCTCGAGGGTGGAGTACAAGCCTGATTTTAACAGCATCGGACACATCAAGATAATGGCCCTTAAGATGACACTGGCATAATTAGGGATACACACACATCAGAGGTTGTGCAGAAGATATCAGTGCTCAAGATCTAACCCTTCCCTTAGTTTCAATGTCTCATCTGGTGTTCATACCTGATAAGGTAAAACTAGAGAATACCTTACTTTTCCTATCCAGAGAGATAGGAACCCCCCAGGGGTGCAATGAGTAAACCTTTGTGCCAGCAGGACTGAAGACGACAGGTCGCAGGTTCGAATACAGGGGCAGATGAGCTCCTTCTGTCAGCTCCAGCTCCCCATGTGGGGATATAAGAGAAGCCTCCCACAAGGATGGTAAAACATCAAAAAACATCCGGGCGTCTCCTGGGCAACATCCTTGCAGACAGTCAATTCCCTCACACCAGTTTCTCAAGTCATTTGTGACACACACACACACACAAAATCCAGAGAGAAAAGACAGCTCTATAAGAGCTTTCCTGCCAACTTCTACACTTCAGTGTAATGAACACCACTGAGTATGTTTCTTAAAAGGCCACAGTTGCTTAATCCAGAACTCAGCAGCCAGAAGGCTTGTACTTAACAGGGCAGTTTCCAGATGGCATTCCAGGATAAGTTATACCAGGAATGCATTTATGCTGCTTCTTGACAATGCAGCTGAGCTCATTTTGCCTGTGCTTTCGAAATGCTAGCAATACATCGTCAGAAGTGCCAGCCCAAATTTTCATAACCACTTAAGGATAAAGACCGCCACAAAGCTGTGTAACAGTTTCAGATTTCTAGGGCAGACAGGGGCCCATATCCCCTAACATCAGAATAAAGTAATTTGACTTGAAATTGTCAATGCACCATGTTCATTAGGGCTCACTCCTGGGTAAGTAGTACAGACAAAACAGAAGCCTAAGCAAGAATCTGACACGTTACCAAAAAAAATAATGGTGAGAGCTCATTCTGCAGCTCTCTTAGGTGCCATGAATATGGTTCTCGCTGAAGCTGATTTACCATCAATGTTATGCATATCATTCCTTCTTTAATGCCATTAGCAGAGAGAGGAAACTATCCATTCCCACTTCTACAGCAAAGTGTTTGTACATGCACATATAGCTTTCCTACTCCGAGCAAGCCACAAACATGTCTAGACATGCCTATAAAACATTAAAAACAAAAAATAAAATAAAAGAGAGGGATGAATACTACTTTAAAATAACATTTCTCATAAGTTTGTTTTTATTGATGCCTCATCTTTAATCGGACCTAGTATTAAACTCAAATAATACTATATCCTTTCCATAGTAAAGGTAAAGGTTTCCCCTTCACATTAAATCTAGTCGTGTCCAACTCTGAGAGGTGGTGCTCAGCTCCATATTAAAGTCAAAGAGCTGGTGTTGTCCATAGACACCTCCAAGATCATGTGGCCAGCATGACTGCATGGAGCGCCATTCCCTTCCTGCTGAAGCGGTACCTATTGATCTACTCACATTTACATGTTTTCAAACTGCTAAGTTGGCAGAAGCTGGGGCTAACAGCGGGAGCTCACCCTGCTCCCTGGATTCAAACCGCCGACCATTCTGTCAGCAAGTTTAGCAGCTCAGTAGTTTAATCTGCTATGCTACCGGGGGCTCCTTTCCATAGCATGTAGCAAAATCTTAAATAATTTACACAACATGAATTCATCAGCCCATCTAGAGTTGTATTGTCTATAAGACTGGCAATAATAGCTCCTCAGAGATTTTACCAAGCATGTAAAGTATCTGCTCTGTTACAGAGCTGAAGTCTTTATCATTTCTCATAACTTGATCATGGCATTCCTGGCACCCGGGAGTTAGCGTGCAAAGAAGCCTTGCAAACTATGTCATATGTTTAGGTTTTTTTTAAAAAAGCACACATTCAAAGGAAATTTTGGAAGAGTAGATGGAAACACCTTAGTTGGCATCAAGAAAATAAATAAAATATGCTGTGGCACTTTAATGCTAGGTTGGCAATGGTCACCCAGAGGACCTTTTTGTCGGCTGCCCCAAGACTGTGGAATGACCTGTCAGAAGAGCTTCAACAGCGCTGTCAGCATTCAAGAAGGAACTGAAGACTCTCTTTCCCAGCAGGCCTACCGAATAACCATGCATTAAATTTACATCTTATTGATATGCATGATTTTAATGGATTTTAATCACTATGATTTCTAATATATTTAGTTTATTTATGTTATGTTTTATATGTTAACTGTGTTATTATACCCTGTATAAAGCAAATATTAAAATTTTATTTTTTGGACAATTCCTAAAATATCTCTCAGCTGGGGATTCTGGAAACTACAGCCCAGGCATGGGCAAACTTGGGCCCTCCAGGTGTTTTGGACTTCAACTCCCACAATTCCTAACAGCCTCAGGCCCTTTCCTTTCCCCCCTCAGCCGCTTAGCGGCTGAGGGGGGAAAGGAAGGGGCCTGAGGCTGTTAGGAATTGTGGGAGTTGAAGTCCAAAACACCTGGAGGGCCCAAGTTTGCCCATGCCTGGGCTATAGCCCCCAGGTAACATTTTTCAGGTTGCGTTGGTTGATTCAATGCTCATGCCAAAGAAAAGTCAACAATATGGTGCCATATTGTTTCAAAGTTCCAGGAAGTAATGCTACTGTCAAATTCCCCTTTGCAAAAGGGCGAAGCTCTTCGAGAGGACTAACCAGTAGATGCTACAAGCTCTCCTCAATCTATTGTAGTTTTGTGCTTACTCCATTCCTAGAGACAGAAAATGCAAGACGGCATAAAACAAGAGGAGGCAGCGTGTTCTGCCAGTGGCGCCTAGTATCAGTGTGTCTGCAGGCCTCAGCAAAGTTGAGCCCGAGGTCTCGCTGCATCTTTGGGAGGGAGCATCTCAGGTCAAGCCTGCTTTTGAGATCAAAAGAGCAAGCTTACAGCTGTAGCCCATAGCCTGTTAAGAAAAGCTTGCCTCTGAGTGAAGCCCTGAAACCAAGGTGAAAATAACCATGTCAACACAAGACTGTTTTCCTGACAAATTCTCCCTTTTTAGAGATCTTTGGGGGGCGGGGGGGGGGAGAATTAAGTAATGTCAGCTATCAATATGGCACTTCAAACACATAGTTAGGCAAGCCATCTTGCATCACTTGGATTATTTGTAGTTTGAGAAATATGCGTAATCAACCCTGAGCAGCCTAATACCAAAAGTATTTCTTAGGGCTCTTCCAGACAGCCCTATATCCCAGGATCTGCTTTAGACTGGATTATATGAGTCCCCACTGCCAGATAATCTGGGATATACAGAAAACTTGGGATCAGATCCTGGGATCTTCTCATCCCTTCTGCTGAACCATTTCCATAATCATCATCATCATCATCATCTCCTCTATTTATACCCTGCCACCATCTCCCCAAAGGGGAGATAATCTGGGATATACAGAAAAACTGCCAGATAATCTGGGATATACAGAAAACCTGCGATCAGATCCTGGGATAGAGGGCCTGTCTGGAAAGGCCCTATGATCTTCTCATCGCTTCTGCTGAACCATTTCCATAATAATAATAATAATAATCATCATCATCATCATCATCATCATCATCATCATCATCATCATCATCTCTATTTATACCCCGCCACCATTTCCCCAAATGGAGAGATAATCTGGGATATACAGAAAACCTGGGATCATATCCTGGGATATAGGGCCTGTCTGGAAGGGCCCTATGATTTTCTCATCCCTTCTGCTGAACCATTTCCAAAATAATAATAATAATAATCATCATCATCATCATCATCATCTTTATTTATACCCTGTCCCCAAAGGGGACTCGGAGTGGCTTACATGAGGCCAAGCCCAGTGATACATTACAGCAACATAAAATATAAACAACAAAATAACATCACAATAAAATAAATAAACCGCATTTACTTCAAAAAAAAAAAACTTCCTGCATCAGTGCATGCATATTGGTGCTGATACCGCACACTGCAGACGTATTTATGGAGTTACAGCTGTTTCTGTTATTGATCCAACTATAATGCAGATGCAGCATTGTGAGAATGAGCTGATCCATCTGGAGTGGGAACCAACAGTGCTCTCAACTGATCTGGACTAGGGATGCATCTACACTTTGAACTGTTATGGTTCAATGCTATGGGGTCATGGGATTTGTAGTTTGGCAAGGCACCAGCACTCTTTGTCAGAGAAGATAGCAGTACATGTGAAAATGATCTTGGAGTCCTCATGGATAACAAGTTAAACATGAGCCAACAATGTTTATGCAGCGGCAAAAAAAGTCAATGGGATTTTGGCCTACATAAATAGTAGTGTCTAGATCCAAGGAGGTCATACTACCCCTCTTGGTTAGACCACACCTGGAATACTGTGTCCAGTTCTGGGCACTGCAATTGAAGGGAGATGTTGACAAGCTGGAATGTGTCCAGAAGGGGTGACTAAACAGATCAAGGGTCAGGAGAACAAGCCCTATGAGGTGCGGCTTAAGGAGCTGGGCATGTTTAACCTGCAGAAGAGAAGGCTGAGAGGAGACATGGTGGCCATGTATAAATATGTGAAGAGAAGTCATAGGGAGGAGGGAGCAGGCTTGTTTTCTGCTGCCCTGGAGACTAGGGCGTGGAACAATGGCTCTAAACTACAGGAAAGGAAATTCCACCTGAACATGAGGAAGAATTTCCTGATTCTGAGAGCTGTTCAGCAGTGGAACTCTCTGCCCAAGAGTGTGGTGGAGGCTCCTTCTTTGGAAGCTTTTAAGCAGAGACTGAATGGCCATCTGTCGGGGGTGCTTTGAATGAGACTTTCTTACTTCTTGGCAGGGGGTTGGACTGGATTGCCCACGAGGTCTCTTGCAACTCTAGGATTCTATGTGAAGGACAGCTCCATAGCACTGACCCAAAGCAGTTCAAGTGGAACCAAAGTGCATTAATTCTACAGCATAGATGCACCTTTATAAGAGTTAGGCATTGTGCACATGAGCCTATCCAGAGAAGGCCAAGAGGAATAATTCCCTTGTCCTCATCCTGCAAAAGAGTTATGAGGCCTTTGAAGTTGGAATCAGACAGCTGTCCTAGAGCGTAACTTTTAAGAGGTCAATGTTTACTTCAGGTCTCTTCCAACTCTAGGATTCTATGACCCTGTGAATGACAGCTCCGTAGCACTGACCCAAAGCAGTTCAAGTGGAAACCAAATGCATTAATTCTATACTGTAGATTAGTGGTTCTCAACCTGGGGTCCCCAGATCTTTTGATCTTCAACTCCCAGAAATCCTAACAGCTGGTAAACTGGCTGGGATCTCTGGGAGTAGTAGGCCAAAAACATCTGGGGACCCCAGGTTGAGAACCACTGCTGTAGATGCATCTTTATAACAGTTGGGACAGGCCTTATGCACATGAGGAAAGGGTCTGAGGCTGTTAGAAATGGTGGGAGTTGGAGTCCAAAACACCTGGGGGGCCCAAATTGGCCCATGCCTTATAAGAGTTAGGACAGGTCTTATTAACTCCAAGAGTAATTCCCTTGTCCTCATCCTAAAAGAGTTACAGGGCCTTTAAACTTGGAATCAGACAGCTGTCCTAGAGCCTAACTTTTAAGAGGTCAGTGTTTACTTCAAAAAAGCAACAAGCCATCATTACACGCGTGCCATCATCACACACACACCATCATCACACACCGGGAGGAGATCCATTTTGAAGGATTCCGGATGTGTCTAATGAAGATGTCCAAACCCTATGATTTGTTAATTCGCCCAAGTTTGGAGGGAGCATCTGCTGGCCTCAAGGCAGCCCCTACCTTACCTAACCTAACCTAACCTGGTGTCATCGGGTAGGAGGCGGCGGCAGGACAGGAGTTTCCATTTCCAGCCCATCTGGTGAGACAGGCTGGGCTGCCTCTTACATAAGGTGGGTAGGTGACTCTCCAGGGCATCCCACACCAATACCAGGGAGGACCAGGAGGAACTGGGATGTTCTGGAGGAGGGGAGATTTACTTGTTTTTGTTTTTGTGTCAGGAGCGATTTGAGAAACTGCAAGTCGCTTTGGTGTGAGAGAATTGACCGTCTGCAAGGACCTTGCCCAGGGGACGCCCGAATGTTTTGATGTGTTACCATCCTTGTGGGAGGCTTCTCTCATGCCCCCGTATAGGGAGCTGGAGCTGATAGAGGGAGCTCATCCGAACTCTCCCCAGATTCAAACCCACCTGGGATTCTGACCCGGGCCATGGAATGAATGCAGTTTGGCACCCCTGTCAGTCATGAAAAGCAGAGACACTGCCACATAGACCCTTCGCCCTCCAGAGT